>NC_046155.1:162986699-163296699 GCF_011064425.1 Rattus rattus
CCTTGCTTCCATTGGTATGCCTCTCTCCCGAACATCCAGGCTCCTGTGGTCTGAACTGGCACCATGTGCTTTGGCTTACGCATTGCTGGGTGAGAACGTAAGTCTAAAAGTCCCAGCACCACCCAGGATGCAGCAGGAGGACATTCAGTAGTTCACTCTGTTTTCTACCATTCTTTTCAGTATCTATTTTTATTTTTAGTCTTATGTGTTTGTATATGAGTGCAGTGTCATCTGAGGCCAGCAGAGGGCACAGAATCCACCTTGAAGTTAGAGGAGGTTATGCTGTTGTTGAATGTGTGGGCAGGGAACTCCGCTCAAGGTTAATATGTGCTCAGCACTGGGCCATTCTCCAAACCCATTTTGCTGTGTTTTAATCGCCCTTCTGAGAGGTTTGGTGAAAAGCCACAATAGAACCATTCTCTGCCACAGCCCGGCCTGAAGCATAATTAAAAGTCAAGGCCGTCGTAAATAGATTGAGTCAGTGCCTTATCCTGAGTTTTGAAAGGATTAAATTAGTTAATACCTAAAGCCAAATGAATGGTACTGAGCAGACAAAGCAGCTAATAAAGACACATACATAATAATTTGACACTTCCTAACATGGAGGTGTCTCATGCGGCTCTTCACCCCTTTGCTATAAAGTGTCTAGCCCAGGCACAAGCAAAAAACATATTAATGATCATTTTCCTGTGCTCTGTTCTGAAACTCTTCTTTCTTCGTGAGAAGCAACCATCAAGCGTGATTGCAGGTGCCGCTTTCAACACAGAGGAGGGGAGGCCTGTCCCACCTTCCTCTCCTGACCCCAGCCTCCGCTCAGCACTGCCACCCCAACAGCAGCTCAGCACCCGTGCCTGTCGTTCTTTCAAAGTGCTGTTTGTATTTCTTATACCCCAGGTCAGAGGGGCTGCAGCAGATGCTGCTGTCTGAGGAGTGCTTGTCACAGTCTGGGCTTTGGGTATGTGAAGCTAATGATGTTGTTGGTATATCCCAAAGGGTTGAACTGTAAGAGTTAAAAAGATGCTAGATCAGACACAGTAGGGAGAGAAAATGGCTATGAAGGAGGTTTAAAGACAGTCCACGGTCATTTGGCTCTGGATCTGCAATATTCTAACTCCCCACAATTCTAACAGTCAATGAGCCTTGTAGAATCTTTGACATTTTTTTTTTCTCTCTATTTCAGAAAACCTCGCACTTTCTTATCTCCGGTGGATCTTGGCTTACAGCTACATAGCTACAACTCTTTTCTTCATCTTTATGTGTACTTTACATATGTCTTGGGTTTTTCTGTACATTCCTCCAGAAGGTCCTAGAATCATCTAGAAAGGTCTCGAAATTTTTCTTTTACATTTTTATTTTGTTTTTAATTTTGTGTATGTCCACGGGCATGCTGCAAGTAGTTCTCAGATGCATACACTATGCATGTGAGTGCACACATGCCTGTGAGTGGTGTCCCTAATCAACGTATAGAGCATCAAATCAAATTTCTAAAGCTGGAGTTGCGCGGTGGAGTTGACCACTGTTGTTAAGAACCAAAACTTAGTTCCTTCGAAAAGCAACTCATGCCCTGCTTCTCCAAGCTCCCAAGGTTCTCAATTATATCCACATACAAACCCCTTCCTTTTCTAAGTGAAGATGCTTCTGCACTCCAGGCCTACATACATCTTGAGCCACCTAGCAAGGACACGAGTCTGTGCGAACGTGTACAGATATCCATCCTGCTGCCTGCCAGAACTCCTGGAATTCTGTATCCATGCTTCTTCCATGTGGGCGTGTCCGGTGTCTGGCGCCTGTCTGCAGCAGCAGGCGCCCCTACTGCCAACCAAGCCTCTGAGGAGCTTCACCACCTTAGGGCCTTGCTTTCACCCACATGCTCATACTGGCATCCAACTTTAACCAAGGTAGCATCAGCAGGAGTCTGTTTGGAGGCAGAGGTAGAAGGCCACAGTGTGAGACTTTCTTGACGAATGCAGGATAAAGGCTCAGTTTCACGAGTACTGACTGCTCTTCCGAGGATTCAAGTGCTGCCCAGGTGCCCCCACATGATAGTTCACAGCTCCCTCTAACTCACCTCTTCTGATATCCATAAACCAGATACATAAAGTTGACTATGCATGCAGACAAAACACATAACTGTGAAATATTTTTTAAGCACTATGTTAAATCATGGTTTTAGAATAGTGGTGAGTAAGAAAACATTTAAAAAAATAAAAAAAAAAAAGTATTGAAGGCTTGGGTGGTCAGTAGGGTGAGCACATATTTCTCTTCAAGTGTGATTTTTATTTCTTATTATTTGGATCATTCTGTCCCAACTGACTATGACTTCATTTCCTGGGGAATCTGACGCCCTCTTCTGGCTTCTTGGATGGTACTATTACTTTGTGCATAACACACACACACTACCACTATAAAATAAAGATAAACCTTTCTATAAAAGAATCACTGTAAAGTTTGTAACTTTGGCATGTTTCATCTGTAATTTATACTGGGAGGCTGGGCATGAGGATTTTGATATCCAGAACAGCCTGGGTGGGGGTGAAATGATCTCTCAAGCGATGTTTAAATAGCCAGGTGTGTGGTGGCTCATGCTGTGCTGCTGGCTGAGCCATTTAAGAGAGGGAATGCCAACGGACAAGCCTCCATAAAATCAGGCTATGAGCAAGCCTTTAATTTTCTTTAATTATATTGATGAGGGAGGGGCTGCCTGTTTGGTGGATGCAGTGCCATCTCAGCTGATGGTCCTGGCCCTAAAGAAAGGCTGAGCAAGTCATGAGGAGCGAGCTAGCAAGCAGCACCTCCATGGCCTCCGCCCTGCCTCCCTGGGATCTTGCCCTGTTTGAGCCCCGTCCTGACTTCCTTCAGTGTGGACTCAGGACAGCCAACAAACCCTCTTCCCCAATTTTTAATCATAGGCCACATTATAGCAATAGAACGCTGTATCAAGCCTTTTGTTCCAGCACTTGGGAAGCAGGAGCAGTGCAGATCTCAGAGTTCTGCCAGCTTGGGCTAAACGGAGAGACTCTTTAAACAAAGTTTAAATGCCTGAACTCTGGCTTTTAATTCCAGGTATCATATGTAAGACAGGAGAATCTGTCTCTAAGTCTTACTTAAATGACTAACTCAGGATACAAATCTTGTTATTTTTAAAAATCTTGAAAACAAGAAGTCAACTCACCCATGACTGATCCACCCCCACACTGTGCCTTTCTTACAAAGAAAGAGCGATCCAGAAAAAGCGTGGTTGCCATGCCAGGGCTCCGCTGCCACAAGTCTATTGGACTATTAGCACTGAGAAGAAGATGGAAATTGCCTGATAAAAAATGGCAATTTGCACAGATTTGCCCCATAATTATAAAACTTATTAAGCTCCATTTTCCTGATACGTGATGGGGTTTACCTTTCATTTAATGCGACGTGATCTCTGACTACCGCATGAGCAGCAACAGTCAGCAAAAATCAAATCCACTTCATTACATTCCCGGTTCATACGTGAGAGACTGAGTATTCTATTAGCTGATATATACTATTTGGTTAAAATTAAGAAGCGAAAGCGTGAAGAAAGGTTCCCCCACTGCTATAATTGGTCCCTGTGCTTTCCAGTCCGTTGACTGCAGGTGAGTCCCCAGAGGCATGAGCAGCAGGAGGAAACAATGTCACAGAAGGTCAGTTCACATGCCAGCGCCCTGCAGACACACATGCCTGACACGACGCTGTGTACTTACGACACACTTCATAGGTATCATGCACACACACACACACACACACACACACGTGCACACACATGCACACACACCATGCCACACACACATGCACACACACACACCACATATACACAGGTCACACCACACACACACACATGCACACACACATGCACACACACATACACATGCACACACCACCACAATACACACATACACTACACTTTGCATACTACACACACATGCACACACACAAACACCATATACTCACACACATGCACATCACATATACATAACCTACCCCAAACACATGTGTACATGCACACTATATACATATGAACCACAACATGGGCCAGAGAGGTGGATGTTAAGAAGACTCATTGGCTGCTCTTGCAGAGGACCAGGGTCTGTTCCCAGCCCCACCTGGTGCTCATTGCTTGGCCAACAAGCAGAAAGATGAACGGGTGCTTGATTCCCTAAACTTACTTTCATCCAGTCAGTCCTATTGAACAGTCCCTGCCAACTCGGCGGGTTTCACACCACCAACACCACTCAAGATAACAACACGCCTTGCCCATAGATACACGACGACTCCTTAGGTGATTCTGTTTTTCTGATATTTTATGACGACCTTGTGAAAATGGAAGGGGTTGAACCCCAAAACCCAGACAGGAACCAACAGGATGCAACTCACAGCAGGGTCTTTATTCTATTCGAGCTAACTGGGGCCCCTCCAATGCACCACCACCATCATGCAGGATGGTTGTGGTGATGGGGGAGCCCCGAATGTCTATCTTTGGCAAGGCTTTATAGTAAGCAGCAAGCAGGGTATGTGTGTGGGGGGTGAGTGTGCACACATCTAATTGGAAAGCCACTGTGGCCTTTAACATAACTGACTGGTGCTGGGAGTCATATCATAAACTTAATTTCTACTCCCCTCTGCATTGGTGGCTTTTAGGCTGGGGGTGGGCTTGTAACCTGGGGTGCAGGTTTGCTGGGGGAATAACCTAGAGACGCTGGTCTTGTTGAGGGTGTAACCTGGAGGCTCTGGTCTTGTTGGGGATTAGCCCAGAGACTGGAGCTAGGCTCAGATTTGTTGAGGGACAACTTGGAAACTAACGCTAGGTACCAGCCTGTTAGTTTACCTGAGCTCACACTTAGGTCAGGTTCTCTAAAATGCAGTCTGAACATAGAGATTTGGCCCCTCACCATCACAGACTATAAAATCAGGAAATCTTTGGAGAGGCAAAAGTGCTAGTTTTGTCTGCGCCTTTCCTGACACTGCATCTTCCAGGCTAAAGGGGAGTGGGTGTCTGAGAATGCGCGTGAGTGCATGGACGGGTGTGTATGTGGGAGTGGGTGACAGTGTGGCTGATTGTGCATGAAAGTGTGAGTCTCAGGTTAGGTTGGGTTAAATCACATCTCTTCCCAGAGGCTCTGTGGACACGGGGACTGTAGTGGTTCTGGTCAGCATTTTATTCCCAGAACCAAATATGGTGGCTGGAGCGTGGCAGATGGACGGATGGATGGATGGACGGACGGACGGGTGGGTGGGTGGATGGATGGATGGATGGATGGGTGGGTGGATGGATGGATGGATGGGTGGGTGGATAGATGGATGGATGGATGGATGGGTGGGTGGGTGGGATGGATGGACGCGGATGGAGATGGACGGATGGATGGATGGACGGATGGATGATGAATGAATGAATGAATGCCAGTAAAGAAAAAAACCACAGTTATGTGTGATGTGTCTTTAGGCCAAGTTATCAGTAACCAGAAGGGACACTTCCCAAAGAAGATTGGTTGAGTCCAGGTCACCCAGATGTCAATCAGCACATCTAAGGTATATATTAAGCGAAACAGAAGAAACCGAGGAGTAAATGTCTTAAGGAAAAATCCCAGTGACCTGCTTCAGCATGAAGGTCTCCATTTAGGATAGATTCGTGCAGGAAAACAAGCTAGTTACTGTAGCAGCGCACTGCCAGTCCCAGGTGACTCTCCCCTTACGCACAAGCAATGCAGTCGTAGAAATAATGGACGACGCTCCACGGGTGCGCCTCCACAGGAGAGTGTCTAACCCCTCCACAGCGCGTGCCGATGGAGTAAAGCTAAAAGTCGCCTGTGAGAGGTTTTTAAAAATTCCAAACCTGGGACTTAAAGACGCTTTGTAAAATAACCCAAATCATCACACAAGGATCCTTAGGTGCTAGGATGATGGGGATGACAGAGACCGGCCAACAGCTAAGAGAGCCACGTCCTCTCTGAGGAACCTTCATTGTCATGCGAGAAAAATAAGTGAAATTTTCATTCATCAAAAAGTCACAAAGCCTATACAATAAAGCCAAATGGAAATACATGCAACAAGTGGAGATAAAACCAAAGGAGAAGAGAAAACAGCCAGAATAGATTGTAAGATGTTGTGTGGGGAGTTTTAGTGGGTTGTTTATTTTTTATTTTATGCATACAAGTGCTTGCCCATATGTATGTGCGCAGTGTGCAGTACCCACAGAGACCAGAAGAGGGTGTTGGATCTCCAGCCCATAAAATAAATTAGTAAAAAATAAGTTAGACAGCGGTGGCACGTGCCTGTAGTCCTAGCACTTGGGGGGCAGAGGCAAATGGATCTCTGGGAGTTTGAGGCCAGCCTGGTCTACAGGGCAAGTTCTGGGACAGCCAGAGCCACAGGAGAAACTTTGTCTCAAAAACAAAACAAAACAAAAGCAAAAGAGACCGCTCTGCAGTTGAATGTTCTTGCAAAGTACCTGAGTGTGCTTCCCTGCAGGTCTGATGGGGATATGATGCCCTCTTCTGGCCTTTGTGGGTACTACACACACACACACACACACACACACACACACACACACACACACACACACACAAAGGTAATAGATTCTTCTGCAACTTTTCAGGGTTTTCTCAACATATTTTTATTGATTATTTGGGAATCCCACATCATGAACCTCAATCAAACTCACTTCCCAATCCTTCCATGTTCTCTCTCCCTCCCTTTTGACCTCCCCAACCACCACCAAAAGGAAAAGAAGAAGGGGTCGGGGATGAAACAACAACAACAACCCCTCCATTTCCAGTGGTCCATATACTCACTGGAGCATGGTCAAACTCCCAGTGGTCAGCCCCACGGAAAGCGGAGTCCTTCTTCACCTGCGCCCCCCCCCCAGAAGCCATCAGCTGTGGAGAGCTACACTTCGGCATCCTTATCACAATTCACAAAGTCCTCCTTGATGGCTTTCTGTCTAGGTTGTTACTTTGGGGGAGGGCAGTATCACAGACCCCTTCCATGTCCCTCTCACCGATATCTGGGAGAACAGCTTCCCTGCCCTTTACGGTCAGTAGGAGCACAGATTCTGGGCTTTGTGTGGTTTCTGGCAACAGCTCGAACCATGAACATCCACGTGGTCTCCAGCATCACGACCCCTGCTTGGTTTCTGGTGGACATCAATGGGACTCTGCTGAAGCACAGGCAACGAACCAGAATGGCCTCCGGGAAAAACACGGACCATGGAGATGTTTCGAGGAAGCCCCATCCAGCACCTGGACATTCTTTTTTTTTTTTTTTTTTTTTTGGTTCTTTTTTTTCGGGCCAGGACATTCCTCCAACATCCTGCGATCATGCAAGTGGGCAGCATGTCTCGGGGTGTGGTGGGGTTGAGACCCCACAAGCTCCAGGCTGCAGCACACTATCCTGCCAACCCTATTGGGTAACGACCTGCTCCTCTCTCACCCGAGGAGGTACGTGCTGTCTCCCCTCCAGTTTCGCCTCGTACGCTCTGTTCAATTCCTCCGTTTCCGGCCTCTCTGTCACGTATTCCTCACAGTGGCCTTCAAGGTGTTACAGAGTATATCTTCTTTTGCCCAAGTATCTGAACGTGTATACGTTCACTGGGATGAGTCTTTGGTCTGGTTCGAGGCCTCTGGTTTCTGCTACACTATTAATACTGAACCCTCTCTGAGACTCCTCACAAATCCTGTCGTTGCCCTGAGTCCTGGAGATCCTGCAACTTTGTGATCTGCTGCGCTACAGCAGCTCGACATATTGGGGTGGGCCACCTCAAAGCCCTGAATCTGAGCCTGGGTGGTAGCTGAGTTGGTCAGCACGTGTCTTCCCTTGGGCCCCTGATGGGCGGAGCCAGTCCTCTCAAGCGCAGCGCCACAGGCCCGTTCAGATTTTTTTCTCTTTTTTTCCAGAGCTGAGGACCGAACCCAGGGCCTTGCGCTTGCTAGGCAAGCGCTCTACCACTGAGCTAAATCCCCAACCCCCCTATCAGATTTTTGATCTACACATAATCTTGCAAGTGGAGACGTCATTTCCCCCTTAAGAGGATGTCGTCCGGGCAATGTTAGTGGACCAGTCAAGGAACAAGCAACACGCTATGGATAGAGAGGGATGCTGGGCAGAGATGTGATCAAGAGTGCGTTGGAGTCCACAAACTTTTACTTCCCCGACTTAGAGCCTGGATCCAAGGAGCAGTAAGCACATGTCAGAAGGCTGGCTGAGTCCAGCCACAGAGAGCCTGCTTCATTTAGGGACGGATATGACCGAGCTTCTGCTCTGTGTCCGAGATGCCAGAGGGAGGTGGGGGATGGCCGTCTGATTGAACAGAGCCTCCAAATCTCAAAAGAAAAACAAGTCATTGTCCTCCCCCACCCCCCTGCCCATGCCCCGGGAGTGAAGGGGGCCCGTGAAGTCTGCATGCTGTGCACACTTCCATGGTGACCAACTTAATACAAAGCCAAGTCCTTTGTTTTCATAAAACTCAAATGCTTCCCTAAAGACAGAGGTTGTCATGGTAACTCTTTCAAAGCCATTGCCTTTACCAGAGAGCAGTGGTCTCATTTTGGAGAACAATCTTTTCCAATTAAAAGCCATCAGGAAGGCTGATCCTGGATTTAGACATCAGCCCCCTTACATAGCCTCTCACTTTCATACCTGAGGCCGTGTGAGACCCAGGGAGAGTGTGAAAAACAATTCTGCATGACCATCAAAACCCAATTGAAAGGGTCAACAAGCAGCACCAGTCTGAACCGCCAGGGAAGAGTGACTTGGCTGTCAAAACACTTCAAAACGCACTCCATCACAGGCACTTAAGGAGACATGATTTTAATTTTTAATATTTTAGATTTATTTATTTATTTGATTCTTTGTATATATGAAGAACATTTTGCCTGCATGGGATGTCAGAGCAGGACGTGGGTCTGGAGTCCAAGTCTTGCCTGGACAAACTTCCACGGCCAAGGTCAGAGGGCTAAGGAACTTGCTAGTCAGAACCACATGTGGTACCCAGTGCTCAGCCGTAAATGGGACATCCGTCTCAAGGCCTGTCTGTCTCCCAGGTTCAAGAGCATCCTAGGAGGAGGGGCTGGAGGATGGAGAGGAGGGATGGGAAACGCCATCTTTAGGACATGCCCGGGCACTGCACCCATGAACTCGGAAGCTCTGGTTCTCTGTACAAGATCACTCAACAGGCAGCACCAACTGGAAAAGAGAGATGGGGAGAGCCTGGGGGGAGGGGGAAATGGAGGGAGAGAGAAGAGAATATGGAGGGGAGAAGGAAACACTGGGATGCAAGGGAGGAGTTGGGGGCTCCTGAGGGGCAGTTAGGGGAGTATAAGGGAGACGTTTTGGATACACACGATCAAATATACTGTTTACGTGAATGAAACTGTCAAAGAATAACTAAAATATAGTCTGTTAAAACACATGCGCGCACCCATGTGCACACACACACAGGGTTAAGTGCATATAATGTAATGACAAGATAGGAGGTTGCAGAAAGCAGAAGGCAGAGGGAGACTCCTTGGTTGCAGGGTGGGAGTGTGCCTTTGAAGGTATACCTTGGCTCTGTTCTCTGTCCCTCTGCTCCCCAGCTGCCACTATCGTCTGCCACGCACTCCGACCTCCGTGGTATCTCGTCTCAGGCCTGAAGCTGTGCAGACAGTCAACCAGGAAACCTTGGAAACCATGAGCTCAAATAGATCCTCCTCTGAGTCCGTGGGTTGGGTATTTTAACACAGCAAGGGAGAGCTGATTAACACAGAGAAGGGCCTGGCTTACTGACTAAATTAGGTCCTTGTCGTTTTGTCTTAAAGCTCTGATTTGTCCCTTCTGAGACGTCTCAGCCCGAAGCCTGTGCAGCGGCCCCCGCCGAGAGACTCCACTCTTCAGTGGTGGGAGACACGGAAAGAAGCCAACAGCATGCACCGTGCTTCCCCAGAGCTCCGAGGACTTCCGTGCAGAGCCAAGCCCCATCCATCCCATTCCGACATCCCATGATGGATTGAGGTTTCAAGCCAAGACTCCACTTAGAAAGAGAACAAAACCAGATCAGAAGGTGTGAGCCGACACCTAGGATCCAGAACTATACTGGATCAGTATATCCAGGAAGTACTTCATAAATGTTTAACTGAATATTCAGGAGTCAACATAATGGCATTCTCCAAAAAGCAGTAGCTGATAAAGGCCATATTAAAAATACATCAGGGTTGGGGATTTAGCTCAGTGGTAGGCGCTTGCCTAGCAAGCCAAGGCCCTGGGTTCGGGTCCCCAGCTCTGAAAAAAAAAAAAAAAAAAATTAAAAAAAAAAAATACATTAATACATTTTCCCCTATGGCCTGGATGCCTGTGTCCTGTGTTGAAATGCTAGACCCTTCCCAAAGTGAAGGCATTAAGAGGTAGGGAACCTTCAGGAGACTAGAACATCAACCCATGACCCCTGGGGTCGGGATTAGGGCCTTATAGAAAGGGAAGCAGACTGAAGACACAGCTTCATGACAGAGTGCTTGCCTGGTGTGCAAAGCACGAGGTTCTGAGTTCAAACCCTCAGCACCCTTGTAAAACAAAAAACAAAACAGAACAAACGAAGCAACCAGTTGGGTTGGAGAGATGGCTTAATGGTTAAGAGCACTGACTGCTTTTCCAGAGGTTCTGAGTACAATTCCCAGCAACCACAAGGTGTCTCACAACCATCTGTAACAGGATCTGACGCCCTCTTCTGGCACGACGGTGTACACGCAGATAGAGCACTCATAAAATAAATAAATCTTTAAAAAAAAAAAAAAAGGCATACTTTGCACTCTGTAACCTCAAATGTTACAGGATGGAAACACTCAGATTCTGAGAGCTCAGCAGCTGAAACAGCCATCAAGAGGAGAGCCTGGGGGTTGGGGATTTAGCTCAGCAGTAGAGCACTTGCCTAGCAAGCGGGAAGGCCCTTCGGTCCCCAGCTCGGAAAAAAAAAAAAAAAAAAAAAAGGAGAGCCTGCCTCAAGAGACTAACAGGGAGAGCTCACACACCCATGCATGGGTGTGCAATCACCTACACATACATCACATGCATACTACACACTATACAGCGCGCACACACACACACACACCCCAAATACAGACACACCGCATAGACCACCACACACACATACCATACAAATACAAGAGACATATGCCACAGAGAGCACACGAACCACAAACACATGAGAGAAAATATGTAAACTGATCTGAGTGGACCAGGCGCTGTAGACATGACAAGACTCAATTGAAGGCAGCTAATTACCCTGAAGCTGTATTGATGCCCCATTTGAAGCAGCCCACTCCTCAGACTCTAAACAGACGCGTGGGTCACCTCCCTCAGGGAGTCAGGAGTACAGAGAGGAGAGGCAGCGTTAATCAAGGCTCTGGGCCTCCTCCCCTCCCACAGTCCTTGTCACTGGATGCCCAAGCAGCTCCCTTTTGAGAACCCCTGAAATGTGAGTGTTAAACGTGGGTTACAAGGGGTTGGGGATTTGGCTCAGTGGTAGAGCGCTTGCCTAGGAAGTGCAAGGTCCTGGGTTCGGTCCCCAGCCCCGGGGAAAAAAAACAAAAAAAACAAAAAAAAACAACAACAACAAAAAAAAAACGTGGGTTACAGTCAGGGCTCCGAGCAGAAGTTTCCTCTGCAGGCCCTACCATGAGGATGTCAACCCTTCAGTGACAGCCGACCCTTCTCATTGCCAAGGGTCACCCTGGGAACTGCTCTTGTTAAGCCTTCGGACTCGGGGCCTGGCTGATGCAGTCTATTAATGGCCCCGCTATAACTCACCTGGGCAGGCAGTGGCTCGTGTCCCCGCTCCTGGTATCGAATTACCAGATCATTAGACTTAGATTAGTTCTTCCTACCCCTTGGACAGAGACGTGCTAATTTGGATTCTTAGACATTAAAATCTTACAAAGTTCTCAAGCAAGTGACATTAGGCTCAGTTTCTTAATTTAGTGTTCTATCAGCAAGACAAGTATGTTGGCGTCTGCCTCCCATGGAGAGCAGATTCCTCTGTCGGTGAGCAATTGACTATGAGGTAAGTGCTGGGATTTGAACCTAGGGCCTTGCATATGCTGTGCTGCTAGGCAACCAGTCAACTACCACTGAACTGTAACACCAGCCTCTTCAGTTGATTTTTTTTTCCAATTTTCTTATGTGTGTAGGTGTTTTGCCTGCGTGTATGTCTATGTACCATGTGTGTGCTGGTATCCATGGGGGCCAAAATAGGATGTTGGACACCCAGGGACTAGAGTTACAAATGTGAGCTGCCACGTGGATGCTGGGAATTGAACCGGCATCCCCTGTTAGAGCGGCCAATGCTCTTAACTGTTAAGCCATCTCTCAGCCCCTTAAAATTACCTTTAGATTCATTTATTTATTTTTATGTAGATGGGCATCTCAACTGCATGTATGTACTTGTACCACGTATATGCCTGGTACCCGTAGAAGTGAGAAAAGGTCTCTGTGTTCCCTCGAGATAGAGTCACAGGTGGTGATTCTGAGAATTGAACTCGGGTCCTCTGCAAGAGCAAAATGTGCACTTAACTGCTGAACCCACTTGCCAGCCCCAGGGAATTTTTTTTTTTAGACTTTTTCATTTTTAGCCATGTGAACATATTTTTATTCAAAAGTTAAATATGCATGAAAGTCAATTAGTTGTTAATTGAAGAAAAGCAAGGCGTGTTACAATGATTTCACATCCACTTAATAATTCATTATTAAAAATAACCCCATTAGTTTGTTAAGACTTAGCTAACATATTTAGATAATAAAGTAATAGGGAGTTAACCAGATTGCTCCTTTCAACCTTTCATTTGAAATGTATTGATCTATTTACTTGTTGTTGTTGTTGTTGTTGTTGTTGTTGTTGTTGAAATCAGTGGGTTTCCTGGGCTTCTTAGACAGCATGGGCGAGGGTTCACTTACAGAAAGGTAGGCGACCCTCAGCGGCATCGCTACAAAATCTCACCCCATTATGGGTGTGTGCTGACCTCATGGAAAGTTCATGGGGTTCCTTTTTGCCTAGCTTGTCAGTTTCCATGTGAATCTCACCCTCGCTTCTGTCATTTGAACCATATTTAACCCTTCAGAAATATTGAAATAAGGATGTGGTAAGCCTCCACACTGCACTCATTGTCTTAGTTAGCGTTTTGTTATCGTTATGGCGAAACGCCATGACCAAAAGCCAGTTAGGGAGAAAAGGGCATTTCAGGATACACTTCCAGATCACTGCTCTTCACTAAGGAAGTCAGGGCGAAGCTGATGCAGCGGCCACGGAGAGTGCTGCTTCCTGGCTTGTTTCCCCTGGCTTTCTCAGCCTGCTTTCTTCTAGAACCCAGGACCACAGGCCCAGGATGGCCCCACCCACAACGGGCTGGGCGCTCCCCCATTGCCTTCAGCTGGACGTCATGATGGCGTTTCCTCAGCTCCTTCCTCTCTGCTGGCTTTCTCTAGCTTACGTTAAGTTGACACCAAACCAGTCACTACACTCTTCATTTTTAAGATTTATTTTTCATTGACGTGTATGGTGGGTGAGGTCGGGGAAGGGCTGGCCGTGTTCATTAGTGCAGTGCCGCCAGAAGAGGGCGCCAGACTCCGAGGAACTGGGATTACAAGCAGTCGGGCATGGAGCCTGAACTCAGGTCTTTAGGAAGAATAGTGTACACTCCTAACCACTGAACCATCCTTCCATCCCTGACTTTTGTTTTGAGATGGGGGGGGTCCTCTCTATGTAGTCCTGGCTGTCCTGGAGCTCATTACGTATGTAGACCAAGATGCCTTCAGACAGGTCCTCCTACCTCTGCCTCCTGAGTGCTGGGATCAAAGGTGGGCACCACCATGCCTGCCCTCCTACGTTGGGCATTCTTGAGGCTGACATTTTTAGAATCTGAATATGCCGTTTTACAGAAGGCCCCTCGATTTGAATTGTTCCGTTGAGTCCCCACAATTAGATCAAGTTCGATGTCTTTGGCACCTTACAGACCCTTTGGTACTTACAGGAAATGAGTTCTCTGTCAGGGGACCCCTTGTGTCAGCTACTCTCTTAGTGGCCGTTAAGTTGAAACTTTTGGTTAAAATGGTATCTGGCAGATCTCTCCATGGAGACGGTTCTTCCTTCTTTTTTTTTTTTTTTTTTTCTTAATTTTTATGGGAATGTTTTTCCTGCAGGCATATGTTCTGGGCATGTGTACTTCAGAGGTCAGAAGACCACATTGGATTCCCCCTAGAACTGGATTGTGAGCTGCTGTGTGTGTGCTGAGGACCAAACCTAAGTTTTCCACAAGAGCAGCCATCGCTCTCAACTGAGCATCTATCTCTTCAGTCCCTCTTCCCCTCTGTGTAAGGAACAGGTCTTTTGAGGCAATACTTAGAGGAATGGATATCTTGTTCCACAGCATACTAGTAAATGGCTGGCACAGTTAGGGTCTTCGATGTCCCCAGAGGCTGAACATTTGTTTCTCAATCAGCAATGTTCAGAAGTTCGACTTTGGGGGAAGCGATTGGATCATGAGAGCTCTGGCCCTCCCCAAAAGTTGGCCCATTGATGGATTCAAAGCTAAAGAATTGTTGTTCTTTAATTCTGTGTTTGTGTGTGGGTTTTACACATGTCAGGGCAGAGCCCATGAGGGCCAGGAGAGGATACTGTGTCCCCTGGAGCTGAAGCTCCAGGCTGTTGGGAACCTTCCGATGTGAGTGCCGGGAACCGAACCACAGCCCTCTGTGCTCCTGACCACTGAGCTAGCGCTCCAGACTCCAGACTCAGAGTTTAACCGATACTGGAAGGTGTTAGGAGCATGGGTGATGGAGCCTAGCTGGAGGGAATGGGAGTCCTTAGGCTCTTATTTCAGAAATAGATCTTTGAGGGTTTTTTGTTTTGTTTTGTTTTGTTTTGTTTTTTTGTTTTAAAGAGGAATCTTTTGTTAAGATTTTTTTTTTAATATTTTTTAAAGATTTTTTTTTCTTTTCTTTTTTTCGGAGCTGGGGACCGAACCCAGGGCTTTGTGTTTGCTCTACCACTGAGCTAAATCCCCAACCCCTATTTATTTATTTATTTATTTATTTATTTATTTATTTATTTACTTATTATACACTGTAGCTGTCTTCAGACACACCAGAAGAGGGCGTCAGATCCCATTACAGATGGTTGTGAGCCACCGTGTGGTTGCTGGGAACTGAACTCAGGACCTCTGGAAGAGCAGTCAGTGCTCCTAACCACGGAGCCATCTCTCCAGTCGCAGAAATAGATCTTATTCCTGTGTTCTTCCCTCCCCAACGTTTATCTTTCTCCCCTTCCTTGCTATCATGAGCTGAGCTGTTCAGCACCACCATCACTCACCACCACGATGGTCTATCTCACCACAGATTCCAAAACAAGATAGTCAAGTGACCATGAACTGAAAGCACAAGTCGAAAGCAGCTTTTCTCCCCTCCAGTATTCCGTCAGTGCTGGGACGCCAACACAGAAAATGACTTAGCATTTGTCACACTCAGGTATGAAATCTCTCCCAGAGGATCCTGTGTTTAGATAGTTGGTCCCCTAGCTGGTGGTGCTATTTTGGGGAATTTGGAACCCTTAGGAGGTACTGCCTCCTTGAGGGAAATGGGTCCCCTGTCTTCACTTCCAGACCAGGACTCTTTGTGTCCTGTTTTCCAGGTCACTGTGGCAAGCTGCTACAAGCTCATGCCTCCACAGATCGAGCTACCCCAGCCACCACGCTTTCCTCATCCTGAAACCATGAGCCAAGACACTGCTGTTTCCATCGCTTCAGTCAGGAATCCTTCATCCCGAGGATCCCAAGGAGAAAGGTTACAAACACACGGTCTGCTGGAAAAGTTTGCTTAAGCCAATCACAAGAAGACTTGCTTTTCAGAGCTGTTTCTTGAGCTGGAGAGAGATGGCTCAGTGGCTATGAGCGGTTGCTAGTCTTGCAGGGGACCTAAGTTCTGTTTCCCAGCACACGTGTGGGGTGGCGCACAGCAGCCTGGAGCTCCAGCTCCAGGGGATCCGACGCCCTCTTCTGGTCCCCACAGGCATGGCACTCAAACACATACCCACAGAAACACAGCTTTTCAAAACTAGAAAAAAAAAAAAAATATATATATATATATATATATATATATATATATATATCCATTTTTGTGAGGAGCTGTAGGGGGGCATGTTTCATGAGCTGTGAGGGCTATGTTTCATGATGTCATTCTTGTTGCTCAGATTACCTAAGATTCACTCCACAGAAAGTTAAACCTGCCAGATGTGGTGACACACACCTTTAATCCCAGCACTCAAGAGGCAGAGGCAGAGGCAGGGGCTGGAGAGATGGCTCAGAGGTTAAGAGCACTGACTGCTCTTCCAGAGGACCTGAGTTCAATTCCCAGCAACCACATGGTGGCTCACAACCATCTGTATTGAGATCTGATGCCCTCTTCTGGACTGCAATACATGCAGGCATGTAATAATAATAAATAAATATTTTAAAAAAAAAAAAAAGAGGCAGAGGCAGGCAGGTCTGAGTTTGAGGCTAAACTGCTCTACAGAATGAGTTCTATAACAGCCAAGGCTACACAAAGGAACCCTGTCTCAATAATAATAATAATAATAATAATAATAATAATAATAATAATAGGAGGAGGAGGAGGGGGGAGGAGGAGGAAGAGGAGGAGGAGGAGAAGGAGGAGAAGAATTTTCCAAAAAGGAAAAGGGAAAGCAAGTTAAGCTAGTCCTTGGAACATGTTTCCGTCAATCCTGAGTATGTTCAAGTGTGATTTGTACACATATATGTAGTTTTTGTTTTTCTCTACATCTGGAATCTATCGTTCCAACACCACCTTGGTTCCTTTTGGGAAGGAATGATGTGTAGACCATGGTGTGGGTGCTGGGTTCTCATGGATTGTGGTGTGCATTTTGGGGGGGGCCAGCTCTTGTTCTGCATCCTCCATTCCCTGCTTCTCAGGGTATCCAGATGCTGCTGCACACCAGGCTGGAGCATGAAGCAGAGTCCGGAATGGGTGCGGTTCCGTGGGATCCCAGTCTGGCTGGGAGTGATGGGGAGGGGGAGGGGAGAGCCTTCTCTGATGGTCTTCCATGAAACAGCTCTCAGAGGATCTTAGCTCGAGTGCAAACCTTTGTATGGTGTGGGCTTGAACGCACACTTTGCCCAGGGCTATATATGGACCCTGGAGAGGGGAACGAGTTGTCGGGATGAATGAAAATCATTGGCTGGAGTTAAAGGTCTATGGATGCCTCATTTGCACAGAGAGGCATTCCAGGAGAGAGGAAGCCGAACCTGTAATCTCGCCATGGCTAGGCGACCTCCTGCACGTAGAGGGTATGGGGGTTTGGGGCTCCTCAGACAAGGTCAGAGAAGGAGAAGCCCTGCTGGTAAAGGGAGTCCACCATTTTGCACTGAGCTCATCAGGCTACCTGAACAATGGTAGATTTTGACCTTAATTAACAGGGCTAACAATGGACTCCAAGGCTTCTAGTATTTTCTCCACTATCACTATCACCACCACCACCACCACCACCACCACCACCACTACCATCACCATCACCACCACCACCATCATCCACCCACCACCACCATCACCACCACCACCACTATCACAACCACCACCACCACCCCACCACCACCATCACCTCCACCACCACCACCACAACCACCACCACCACCACCACCACCACCATACCACCCACCATCATCACCACCACCACCACCACCACCACCACCACTATCACCACCACCACACCACCACCATCCATCACAACCACCACCTCCACCTCCAACAACATCACCACCACCACCACCACCACCACCATCATCAACCACCACCAACAACAACAACATCACCAACCACCACCACCATCATCACAACCACCAACAACAACATCCCACCACCACCATCATCACCCACCACCACCATCACCACCAACATCACCACCACCACCATCACCCAACATCACCACCACCACCATCACCACCACCACCACCACCACCACCACCATCACCACCATCCCATCCCATCACCAAAACATCTACCATTATCCGCCCTTGTTTCCTTCTCAGCTTTTTTGGTCGCCAAATCTTTGACAAAATGCTGTAACCTTTGAAGACTTTGAACCCCGGCCCTGACTACACAGTACTTAGAGAGAGTCAATATCATTTCTTCCCCACTGCAGCCTCTAAGCTGAAATGGGTCACAAGCAGCTACTTTAGGGACTTATGAAGAAAGGAACCACAGGGGATCATTTCCTAGTCAGATGTTTTCCTGGGGCTGGGGGAAGAGGAGGAATTTCATCTAATACAAATATCATTTGAATTTTAAAATGGGATGTCTAATTGCTACTTATGACTATAGTAAAAATTGATTTTATACGCTGTAATTGTATGGTTTGAATATGTAATCAGAAATGCAAAGTTTGATGCCTTTGGTTTTAATTTACATAAATAGCATCTCTCAGCTCACTTATTTCAGCAGTGTCTGGGTAGGAATGTGTTTTTCTAATTAGTGATCAGATGCACACAGTAGGTCAAGATCTTCTAGGGGTCTGGATCACTTCAAATGATGTAACTCATTTCTTGTCATTATTGTGCCTAGCCCTCACCTTAGTCTTAGAAAGACATCCCAACAGAGAATCGGTTCTTGAATTCCCAAGTGTCCCGAGATTTAAATAATCTTCGCAAGTGAAAAGGTCAAATTTTCCTACCACCTAACACACTTTTTAAAAAAAGATTAAAAGTATCGCTTGAGGGCCAGAAAGATAACTTAGTGGTTAAGCACACCTACTGCTGTTTCTGAGGACCAGGTTTCAGGTCCCAGCACTCACAAGGCTGCTTGCAGCTGTCTGTAACTCAGGGACCATAGTGCCCTCATCTGGCGTCTGAGGGTAACTGCATGCACACATCAGTAAATCTTGTAAAAGCGTAGCTTGTAATAGTTGTTGTACTCTAGTGTTTTAATGAAAAGTTCTTCATTCATAAGCAAGAGATTTGGGGTGTCTCACAATTCCCACAAGAAGTAGGGCAAGACATGGTGGGATGCCTGTCTCTCTGGCCTCTCTGTTATGCTAAGTCTCGACAGCACCTTTGCCTGGGTTAAGAAGTCCACTAGAGGGTTTGGGGATTTAGCTCAGTGGTAGAGCGCTTGCCTAGCAAGCACAAGGCCCTTCGGTCCCCAGCTCCGAAAAAAAGAAAAAAAAATGGCACAGTGGTAAGGATGCTGGCTTTTCCTGTGGAGGACTGGAGTTTGATTCCCAGCACTCGCAGGGTAGCTCTCGGACACCTATAACTCCAGTTCCGAGGGATCCAGCACCCGCTTCTGCCCTCTGAGGACATTTATTGCGTGTACCCAGCACACACATACACTTGGGTATATACATGTAAATGACTAAAAAACAAAACAATGATCAGGACATAAAGGCTCTGAATTAATTGATAATCTAATCTGCTTATACACAGAGTGTTAGGAGACTAAACATAGGCTTTCCCGCCCATGCCCACGTTCACAAAATAACGACTCTGAGACTGAGTTATGATGAGTAAATGCTTAGGCCGCAAGCTTGGGCTCTTTGCCACTAGCTCGCAACTCAACTATCCCGTATGTCCTATTCTAAGTCCTGTCATGTGGATCGTTTCCTCTCCTTCAGGTTCCTGTAACCGTCTCTATCAGCATTTGGGGCAAATCACCTGACTCTATCCCAGAATCCTCTCGGCCCGCCAGAGCTCCCTTCCACTTCCTATTTCCTGCTTCAGCTAATAGACCATTAGCTTTTTATTGACAGCTGATGCTTCACATACATTGCACAGGAAGTTCTCTCTACAAGAGAAGGTGGGATAGGAGCAGCCCGGGCTTGGCTGAGGGAAGCAGGTCACTGGGTCACGCCCTTGGGTACTCTATCTTGCCTTGGTTTTCCACTGGTTCCACTGTGTTCTGCATCCTGTCGGCCACGAGTACAACCCCCCCTCCCCGCCCCCATGCACTCCCTGCAGTAAATGACTGGAAATTGGGGCTCTTTTGTCACTCATATTGTTTGCATCTGGGGTTCTGTCACAGCAGAGTCTGGCTGGCGCAGCCTCTGGAGCAGCCACAGGAAGAGGCAGAGCCCTGGGGATGTGCTTGGATCCTAAGGGCTCTGACTTTGTCAACGGATCTAGCCACTGACAGCACAGTAATTTCATGAACTAATGGGGAATGATGGAAACTCAGGAGGAGGGAGGGAGTGGGTCCTTGGAGGCATGGATCCAGGAGCTGTATCTCATCCCCAGACCCTTCCTCTTGATCCCCCCCCCTCACCCCTCACGTCCCCCTCTCCCTCTCCCCCTCCCTCCCCATCACAATGAGGTACCCAGCACTCATCTGCTACCCCAATGCTAACTTCAGCTTGGGCACCCAAAGAGGCAGTCAAATGATTAACCACAGCGTGAGGCCTGGACCAAAATGAGCTTCTCCTCCTATGAGCTGCTTCTCTCAAGTATTTTGTCACAGTGCAGAAAGCTAACACACAGCCCACCAGAATGTCCACTTTTTATCCAAATATTTCTTAATCCATAATCTTGTGGTAGATTACACTCTCTATAAAAAAAGTCATTGTCAAAAATAAAAAGCTCGTGTTATATATGTGTATATACTATGTTTATATCTATATAAAACAAAAGATATATAGCATAGATATAGATATAGTTAAAACATAAGCTTTTTATTTCTGATAATAACTTTTTTGTGTGTGTGTTTTCATCCAAACACTGTCTCTTGGAGAAAAAGAAACCGATAACATTCTTATGAAGAAAAACTGAAAATTGTAAATTAACTGCAACAATACAAACAAAAGTCTACAGATACATGAAAAGATTTAGAGGCAGACGGGGAGCTTTTAATTTTAGAAAACAATTAACTCAAGTCAAAATCAACTGAGGAGACGCTTCTAATTCTCCAAAACACTTGATAACTTAAAAAAAAAAAAAAAGAAAACCGTCTGTGATTGGCCTCCAATGAAAAGAGTGCGTGCTGAGGGACCAGGAGACGACTCGGGCTTGAAGCGCTTGCAGCCCACGTGTGAGGTCTGGAGTCGGGATCCCCAGAACCCACTAAATGCTCGTGGGTGTGATACCCCACCTGTAATTCCAGCCTCAGAAGGTAGAGACAGGAGATCCCTCAGAGCAAGCTAGCTACGGAGGGTAGGCACATCAGTGAGTTCTGGGTTCGATTGAGAGACCTGCCTCAGTGACTACGGTGGAAGGATGATGGAGGGCGGTGCCAATCACCTAACCCAGCCTTCACATGCACAAGCAAACCCACGTATGTAAGCATGCATACACATGTACACCACACACACATGGAAATGGAAAATGAGGAGCTGATTAAAGAACATAAGTAAAGTTCAAAGAAACAGACGAGTAAGTGGTCATGTAGCAGGTCATGTAGCCTTGTCAAACTCCGTCCCTTGTGTCTACAATGGTCCAGTCTCTTAATGTATGACTTTACTGAAGGTCTACAATCGCCATCTATTTAACTGGTGTATTGAGATGGTGGCTGTTGGGACATGAGGGTGCCTGGGTTTTGGTTGAAAACTCCCACACTAGGAATTCCGTGTAGATACAGATCAGATGCTGTCTACAAGCTAAGGAGAGGGAGGTCTCAGAAGAAAGCAAGAACTGTGACAAGATCTGTTTCCTTTGCTGTATCATGTACAGCTGAGGGGACCCAGAGGTCTCAACCAATCTTCCTCAGAAGGCAAACTGGATGCTGCTGCTGTGAGTGAGTGGGCTGGGGGCTCCAGAGAGGAGGGGAAAGGGAAAGAGGGGAAAGCCCCCAACCAGCCCCTTGCTCATCTGGGAGGTTTCTGAGGAAGGCGACCTCCATCATCCACCTGCCCACGCCCTCCATCTCATTCCTCCTCAGTCAGCCTCCTCCAGGGGTAGATGGGTCCCTGGGTGGAGCCTGGGCGACTCCACTAGGGAACAGAGATTGGGGCATCTCTAGAACTATCTGATTGTTGAGTGTCCATCTTTCCAAGAAACAGAACAGACCCACCTCCCCTCCACCGCTCTACGTGTGCTTGCTGATTGACTCACTGATGTTAATAACGTTTGATTTGGGGTGCTAACTGCAAGATTGGAGGGAGGACTTTAAGTCACAAAAAGTAATAGGTAAAAGCTATTTCTCCCTTTCTACAAGCGTTTGTCTTGGTACGTGAGCTGTGCACACACACATACACACATTCATATGCATACATTCCTGTGTGACACAGTTGCCTTAACTATGAATGAACACATAGACGTAAGACTGTGTAAGACTGAATAGTAGTTTTCTCTGATTTACAAAGTGAAATTTAGATCAATTGCTTGTATTTGTCCAACGGTTCCTTTTTATCAATATTGGGAACCAAGCCCAGGTCCTGCACGTGTTAGTCAAGCGCCTTCTCATCAAGCTACCCTGTTCGCCCCTTGGGCTTTTGAGGACAGGGTCTCACTACGTAGCTCAAGCTGGCCTTGGCTTACTCTGTAACCTAGGCTAGCCTTGAACTTCACGGTACTCCTGCCTCCGTTTCCTTCATCCTGGTGTTACAAGTGTGAGCACTGGGCCTGTTCAATGTATTCCTGAAAATCACCTTAAACTTAAGATTTCTTTCTGGACAGATCAGAGTTGATGAGATGTAAATACCACGGGAGGCAGATGGAGCAAGGTCAGGGCTGTGGCAGAGGAGCTGAGGGAGCTGGGGCTTAGACCTGACTCTGAGTGCTCATCGCCTGTGCTCCCGAGGATTGAGTGTGCCGTCGCACACAGAGTGGACATAGAATAGCTCACCCATCCATCCATCCATCATCCATCCATCCATCATCCATCCATCTACCCATCCATCCATCTACCCATCCATCCCATTCATCCATCCATCCATCATCCATCCATCATCCATCTACCCGTTCATCATCCATCCATCCATCCACCCATCCATCCATCCCATTCATCATCCATCCATTCATCATCCATCCATTCATCCATCATCCATCCATCCACCCACCCATCGTCCATCTATCCATGCATGCGTGTAGTGGACTGGTCTGATGGTGCTTGCATTCTAATACTAAATACTGGCTTCTCAAGATGTGGTTGCCCCTAACAAACAGGTGGTCATGTACACTAAGCGATGCTATGTGAGCTTTGCTCCCCAATTTAACTGGTCAATAAAAGACTAGAGCCTTTGATTGGACAGGGGAGGGAGAGAGGTGGGACTTGAGGATCGAGCCGGGGGAGGGGTTGTGGATACAGGGAGGAGAAGAAGAAAGAAGATAGAGGGGGTCCGCCATGAGAGGAGATGGACCACGAGTGGCCAGGAGAACAGCAAGTAACAGGGACTTTGTAGCTGGAGAGTAAGTTAGTGTGGCTCCAAACCTGCCCAGTGTAGGCTTACGGCTTGGAAAGGACATAGCCGGAGTGCGTGTCCTCTGTACAGGCTGGCTAGGGCTCTACCTTCATTCTATGCATCCATTCATCACTTTAGATTTTAGACTGAGACAGGATCTTGATATGCAGTCCACACCTCAAACTCCTGATCGTCTTGCCTTGGCCATGTAAGTGCTAGGATTATAGGCAAACATCACCAACCCTGTCCACTTATTTATTTACTTATCTATGTCTTTCTGTGTAGCCCAGCCTGGTCCTAAACCCTGGGTCCACATGATCTTCCTTCCACAGCCCCCTACGCCAAGACTACATGCAAATACCGCTGCCCAGCTTAAAGTACTTCCTGATTAAGCGGCTGAATGCACATTGAGACCAGGATGTCCCCTCCCCTGAGTTACTCCATATTACGAAAACAATAGGTTTTCAGGTTGTGCTTCCCCTGAGACTCCATTTTATAAGGCACTTTGGGGCTCATTTTGAGTAAGGCTTTATGGACACAAACACATGGCAAGACTGATAAATAACTTGTGTTTGAATCATGGCTTGTCCGGGCAGATCACGCGAGGTCAGTACAGTTCCACAGGAGAGAGGTTTATTGTGGGGGGGTGGGGAGGACAAAGGGGGGCAAAGAAGACAAAGAGGGAAAGAGAGAGAGTGAAGGTCAGAAGGGCTCTGCCTTTTTTTGGGGGCTGTGATGTAACTGCTCACCCTGCTGGTGTAGGTAAAGGTGGACGCTGGGAATGTATGGCGATTGCCATGGCAACAGATGTGCTGGGTTCCTGTCACTTATGGGTGACATCGCCTATGGGTGATGTCACCATCATCACTGGATTCATAGGTGATCTGCAACCATGAAGCCAGTTCCTGACTGTAAAACCAGTTTGGATGCCTACATACCTCCCTTTTTCTTATCATAAAGAGAAAAAAAAGTGGGGGAGGGGGAAGCCAATGGTGAAGGGGGAGTAGGGGCATCGGATCTCTTAAACTGCTTCCGGCTATCTAGGGGCATCATCAATTTCCGGGTGTAGCTGACTTTCACCATTGGGGTCCACTTGGTAAACGTTCACGTCAGGCTCCTCTGTGGACAGCAGCCCCTCTGTGGACAGTGGTTGGTAATACTTAACAGGAACTGATTAATAGTTTGGCTAGAAATTTTTTGTATTTGTTGTTGAAGGAATTTAGAAACAAGATTAATGAGGCAGGGAGCGAATAGTAATGCCAGGAAGATGACTAGGAAAGGTATCACGAAAGGGAGTATCCACTTCCATATATAGTTTTTGAAAATCCAGTAATCGGAGGCCTCACGTTCCCTGAAAAATCTGCATGTCTCTGATTGTAGCTGCTGGATTTTATTCCTCACTATCCCAAATTGGTTGACATAGTAACAGTTGCCTTCTTGGAGGAACAGGCAAAGACCACCTTCTTTAGCTGTCAGGACGTCCAGTCCCCGGCGGGTCTGAAGCACCACAGCTGCCCAAGAATGGATCTGATTCTGGATGGTTTCAGACATCTCTTGAAAACCAGTGCTAAGGTCTGAAGTGAACTCATTATACTGGGTTATGGAAGTCGTTATCCCTGCGATTCCAGTACCAGCACCTATGGCTATTCCTGGAGCGACCGGGAGTGACACGACCTGAACTGCCCTCTTATGTTGGGCAGCTATCATATCTACAACTGTCTCAAAGGAGAGAGGAAAATCTCACCCAAAGTAAAAAAGTCCTAGAATCAGTGGAAAGACAATGTCTCCATCCTCAAGGGCAGCGCAGGGGTAACTCTGAGCTCAAGAACTCTCCCCTGGGACCATGGGGACATTTTCTCTGGTCAGTGGGGGAGGGAGCTTACCAGTTCTTCCGAAGTTTGGGCTATGGAGCCTTGGATCTCCATGTGGTAGCAGGGGCATGCAAACCTGCAGAGTTTCCTAAACCCGACTCTCCGCACCATATGATGTGTTTATAAAAAGATACAGCGAGAAGGGATATGTTCTATGGAGGTGTGGTGAGTGGTGAGGTATGGGGAAAGGGGTGCCTCGGTGGGCCCATGTTGGGCATCCTTCCCCTGAGGGACCAACCACATGACAATATAATATAGTATAGAGTTTATTCAGGGCATGGGGAGGGAGTTGAGAGGGTAATAGGAGTAGAGAAAGGGGGGGAGAGAGAAAGAGAGAGAGAGAGAATAGAGGAGTAGAGGTCGGTCATGACCATGTGGAGAGCAGGGAGGAAGGGGTGAGGGGACAGAATGGAAGGAGAAAGGCAAGAGCAAGAGAGAAGGGGGCAAGCACGCTGTCTTATAGTGAGTCAGGCACACCTGCCAGGTAAGGGGTGGAGCTTACACAAATGCTAACATAAATTGTTCCTAAAACCAGAAAGAGGGTAGAGAGGTGGCTCAGTGATTAAGAACACTGGCTTGCTCTTCCAGAGGACCCGGGTTCAATTCCCAGCACCCCATACAACAGCTCACAATGTCTGTAACTCCACTTCCGAGGAGTCTCTGCAGGCACTGCACACAGGTGGTGCACAGACATGCACGCAGACAAAATGCACGAACAGGCGTTGTTTGCAGCACACACTGCTATCGATAAAAGGCATTCTTTGTAGATGCGATGCTGTGCACTTAAAACCACATTATAGAGTAAACACTCGTTTTCTGTTGCTGTGATAAACGCCATGGTCAGAAATAATTTCAAAGGAAAGGACTTATTTAACTTCTACTGAACAGGTAATCACTGAGAGAAGTCAGGGCAGAAACTCAAGGCAGGAACCTGGAGACAGGAACTGAAGGGTAGATGGCAAAGGAACACTACTGACTGTTTGCTCCCAGTGGCTTGTTCACCCTGCTTTTTTTTTTTTTTTATCTTTATTAACTTGAGTATTTCTTATTTACATTTCGATTGTTATTCCCTTTCCCGGTTTCCGGGCCAACATCCCCCTAACCCCTCCCCCTCCCCTTCTATATTGGTGTTCCCCTCCCCATCCTCCCCCCACTCCCCCCCTCCCCACAACAATCACGTTCACTAGGGGTTCAGTCTTGGCAGGACCAAGGGCTTCCCTTCCACTTCACCCTGCTTTCTTACACAGCCCAGGAACGCCTATCTGGGCAGCTCCGCCCATAGTGAGCTGGACCCTCCCTCATCAACCGTCAATCAAGAAAATGCCCCACAGACGTGCCTCCAGGACAATCTGATGAAAGCATTTTCTCCATTGAGAGACCTGCTCTCCCGGGGACAATGGCTTGTAGCAAGCTAGTAAAAGAAACAAACAAAAAAAACCTAACCAGAGTAGTACACATACATTTAAAATGTTATTTTTACGTTATTTTATATGTGTGTACTTGAGCGTGTACGAGTGCATGTGGGTGCCCCCCAGAGGCCAGAAGAGGGTGTTGGATCCCCAGAACTGGAGTTTTAAAAGGTTGTGAGACTCCACAGGGATACTGGGAGCCAAATGTTGGTCCGCTACAAAAGCGGGGAGTGCTGTTAACTGTTAAACCCCCTCTCTAGTCCTGTAAGCATAACTTTTATACATGTTGGGTGCACAGCATGTGATTGGTTTTACTGTAGTGGCCTGCGAGCCAAACTTGCCGTGTCCCCAGGCAACGGCCGGGTAGTCGAAGAAACATTTGTCCATTGTTTCTCAGCCTCCATCATCATTAATCATCCCCTCACACACCGAGTTTGATGTGGGACAGGAGTCCATTGCTCTGAAAACTTACACAGCAAAAGCACCAGAAGTAAAGAGGCCAGGGAGGGGCTTAACACGAGGCCAGCCAGGGCGCTTCCGAGCTCCCAGAAAGAAGTCCCAGCCAGGCCATCTAGCGTCCGTCTACAACTGCTGGGGTGGGAGGCCGCCCAGCTGACCCGCCTCTTGCATTTTGCCATTGTTGGAGTCTTCCACGCTGACTGCCATGACATAACTGGCAGCACCACAGCTAAGAGACTGCTAGCAAGCAGCCAGGAAGGTATGAACCCTGGCTGAGAACGGCATGAATATGCAACACAGCACGCGGCAAGGATCGCACACTGAAGCCCCAACTCACCCACCGAGCTGGCTGAGGCTTTCTCTGAGTGAATCTGTGTATATGGACCCAGAACGGAGCACGGGTTTACAGCTACAGAGATGTATGAGGGAGATTAAAGCTTCGTCTGTGAGGACATAGTGTGTGGTACAAAGCAGTAATTATGGTCTTCTCTGCTTCCTAGTATAATGAGGAACTCGGTCTCTTTCGGTAGAGTATGGCTCCCTCTGCTGCTGACAGGAGACAGCCAGGGCTCTGCTGCCCCGGGGGCTTAAGGACAGAGAAGATGGCTTGCCCAGGGAAAAGGAGGCCAGGGATAAGCATGGCAGAGGGAACAATGGTGCTGAAAACATCCCTCCTGTGGATCCTAGGATTGCTGGCCAGCTACTATCACATAAGTGGCAAGAAGGGACAGCAATGGCCACAAGGAGGCCACGAAATAGCTATGTATCACTTGTGTTTCTACCCCAATGCATCCTTCCATCTTTTCCTTCCTTCCCTCCTTCCCTTCCTCTCCTCCTCTTTCCTGTTTGTGTACATACACATCCATGTGCTCTGTATGTCAGTGTCCTCTGAATTGAAACACTCTCCCTAGAGGGTAGGGCTCATGAGAATCAGGCGTGTCTCCGTTACTTTTTGTCGCTGTGCTAAAACACCTTGCCTCAAAGCAACTTATAAAAGGAAGAATTTATTGGGGTTTATGGTTCCAGGGGAAGAGTCCAAAATGGCATGGCAGTAGGTGGCTGGAGCAAGAAGCACAAAGAGGACATGGTCAGCCAGGAACGTGAACCAGAGTCCAAATAGGAAGCGGGTAAGGCTATACATTTTAAAGCTCACTCTCACTAATGCTCTTCCTCCAGTGAGGCTGCACCTCCCAAAGGTTCCATAACCTCTGCAAACTGCACCACCAGTTGGGGACTAAGTATTCAAATACATGTATCAATGGTGGACATTTCTCATTCCAACAATCACAGAAGTGAACAAATGTCTCACGTCTGGGAGAATGAAACTTTGGGGGATTCTGGAGGGCCATTCCCTAGTAAACAACTGGTAGGAGGGAGCCCCAGGGTTGTGGCTTTCATGAGTCACCACTGCCCATGGTAGGGCAGGCTCTTTAAAGATGTCTGCTCTTTGAGTCATGCTCACTCCTGGGAGTAACCCTTACTCCTGTCAAGAACCCTAGTAAAAACCCAATGGTTCACAACTTTAGACATTGGTGGGATTCTTACATTGGTCTGTCTTTACGGTTCCCTTTCTGGCTGATAGACATGTGCGTTGTGTCTTCCCAGGGAAAGGCTGTCACAAGAGTGTACTTGTGCGTTCAGACGTGGGTGCGTATGGAGAGAAGAGGTTGACATCAGATGTCTTCCTCCCTCATTCTTCTCTGTATTTTTTGAGACACGGTGTTGCAGTGAACTTGGAGAGAGGGGCACTTTGGATAGGCTGGTTGTCCAGTACACCTCAGGGATCTGAGTCTGCCTTCCCAGGGTTGGGATTCTAGGCTGTATTCAGCTTTCCATTTGGGTGGAGGGAATGTGAACGCAGGTCACCACACTTAGTCGACAGGCACTTTAACTTCCTAAACCATTTTCTCAGCTCCAGATGCTTGTGTTCTAACCTAGGTAATGAGTGGTGTCATTTACCAAGCTAATGAGCAATGGAAGGGGCAGTTGGTGAAGAAGTCAAGGGTTAGCTAGAGACGGAGAGGTTGACACAGGTATTTATTTGAGAAGGATAAGGAGGCGTGGCCTTGTTGGAAGGGGTGTGGCTTTGTTGGAGGAGGTGTGGCCTTGTTGGAGGGAGTTGTGGCCTTGTTGGAGGAGGTATGGTCTTTGGAGTAGGTGTGGTCTGTGGAGGGGGTGTGGCCTTGTTGAAGTAGGTGTGGTCTGTGGAGGGGGTGTGGCCTTGGTGGTGAGGTGTGGTCTGTGGAAGAGGTGTGTTACTGGGGCTCCGAAGTTTCAAAATCCTAAACCATTCCAAGTTAGTTAGCTCTCTCTGCTTCACAGTAGTTATCCCAAGAAGGGAGAGCCCAGCTGCTGTTGTGCCACCATGCCTGCCTGCCTGCTCACTACCATACTCCCCACCATGACGGTCATGAACTCTCATTCTCTGGAACTGTGAGCTCCAAATTAAAAGCTTTCTTTTATTAATGGCCTTGGTCACGGTATTGTATCACAGCACTAGAAAAGCAACTGTCTGGATTAGGGTTCTTTTCTCTTTAAAGGAAGGCATTTAACTGGGGCTGGCTTATAGGTTCCGAAGTTTAGTCCATTATCATCATGGCAGGAGGCACGGTGTGGTAGAGACAGGCATGGTACAGGAGAGGTAGCTGAGAGTTCTACATCCAGATAGGCAGGCATCGGGGAAAGTAACACCGTGCCTGGCTTGAGCACACTTGAACCCTCAAAGTCCCAGAGACTTACTTCCTCCAACTGTGACACACCTACAACAAGGCACACCTCTTAATTGTGCCACTCCCTGTGAGCCTCTGGGGGCCATTTTCTTTCAAACCACCACAGTCCCTAATACAGTAAAGGTCCCATTACTCCATCCATGGGTATATATTTAAAATAACTGAAGGCAGGATTGCAGGCTGATAGCAACTTTCCTCACACGAGGCAAAAAGTGAACTTAAGGTTAAACTGCTAAAGACATCTAATGCGCTTTAAACAATAAGTATGCTCAGCCAGGAAATAATGAAATAGGAGAGGGGAGAGGCTGTTTCGTTGGAGCCAAGGCCTCACTATGTAATGTCAAGCTGGTCTTCAATTCCAGATCACCCTGCCTCAGTCGTCCCTGGATTGGCAGACTTTATAGGCACCCACCTGTGGGATGATGTCACAGGTGAGGTAGGTACAAGATAGGAGGCCTGTCATTGGATGAGAAGGTAGTATGGGCGGGAGAAAAGTTTGAAGGAAGAGGAGGAGACTGGAACGAAGAGAGAGGAAGAGAGGAGGAGGAGAGGCCAAGAAGCCTTGGCAGGACTATGGGAGGCTGACGTAAAGATCTCACTGTGTATTTACAGGTTGTTATCAATGTTCTTAAGGGATGGATGGTACTGGGCTTTGTATGTTTAGGTGGGCAATTATATCTTATCAATTGGATCTAAGCTTATTGTGTTGTGTGTTCTTTTATGTGATGATTTGAGTGTAGGAAAGTGTGTGGCGGCAGGAGACACAGGGCTGTGGAGGAGTTGGGATATTTTTCTGCCAAGATATCTAGCAGATATCTTGGGGCATCACAGTGCCAGACCTAGCTAGGTAAAAGACAACTATACCTTTTTTTATCTTTTATATTTTACAACAACACCCACCCACCAAGTCTAATGAGGAATGAAGTTTTGTCACATGATGTAACATAGATAAAAACCTGGAGATGGTATACAATTGGTCAAATATGCTAGTCACAAAAAGAGAAATAGTGCTCGAATAGGCAATTTTATACAGAGTGTTGTTTTGTAGTGGGAATCTGGAATAGCGAATAATTTCTATTTTGTTCGTGGAGTACCAATTTGTAGCATTTTTAATCTTTTTTTTTTTTTTTTTTTGTTCTGGGGACTGAACCCAAGGCCTTGCGCTTGCTAGGCAAGCGCTCTACCACTGAGCCAAATCCCCAACCCGGAGTACCAATTTGTAACGGTGAAAAAGTTATATATAGAGAGTGGTCATTGCTCAACAGTGTGGGTGTGGGTATATAGGTTGGAGAGGTGGCTCAGTGGTTAAATGTGTGTTATCACTCTTCCAAAGAACCAGAATAATTTGATACTCAACCCCATATCGGGTGCTTCACAATTGTCTGGAACTCCAGCTCCAGGGGTCCGATGTTGCCTCCTCAAGCACACTCATCCCCCCAACCCCCCCAATGTGTGTATGTATGTGTATGTCTTAAAAATTAACTTTTTAAAAATTATGAAAATGGTTAGATTACATTCGACAAAATTAAAATACATACACCATAAGCAAGTCACAGGAGTGGAGAATTGAGTGGTTTGGTTTTTTTTTTTTTTTCACCCACTCCACCCTATACCGGGAGTGTGTGTGTGTGTGTGTGTGTGTGTGTGTGTGTGTGTGTGTGTGTGTTTACTGCTAGAGTTCACAGGCACACATCGCATCTCCTCAGCAAAGACCCTGGGGGTGGGGGTAAGGCAGACAGGGAGTCGATTAAGGAGTTTACACTTTGCTGAACTGTGCCATCGCCAGTCTCTAGGGATCATTAGGATGGGGGATATTAACGCACCCTCTGAGAGGTTCTGCACCTTTTATCATCGCAAGATCGGTCCTCTGCAAGGCATCCTGGCAGAGGCGGGGCAGCCCCAGCTCGGAACTCGATTCTTGATGCCTGAGCACCACTCGCGGCTGCGCAGTAAAAGGCGCCGTGCTCGAGTCTCAGGCTGAAGCGATTCCAACCGAGTGTACCGGAGGGCCGGTGCGGCTGCGCGACCACCCGACGGCCGCTGCGCCTGCGCGACGTTGGACAGCCGGGCCATGGCGGACGAAGAACTCGAGGCGCTGAGAAAGCAGAGGCTGGCCGAGCTGCAGGCCAAGCACGGAGTGAGCGAGCGGGAGGGGTGACGCCCTCACCCCAGGCAAAGGCTCTCAGCGTTTGCTCGTGGGCCACAGGCTCCGGGGAATCCCATGGCTCCGTGTGCACGGGCGGGGTTGGGGTGTTCCCGGAGGCCGTCGCAGCCTCCTCGGTTCCCGTAGGGTCCCACGTGAGGCTTGTGCGGGTTGGGGTGTGCGCGCCCTCGAGTCACCCCCAAGTCTCGGTTTTCGCTGCCGTCGAGCCTCAAGCTAGCCCCGCCGGGATTGGGGTGTCCTCGGATTGGGTCTTGCTGGCCGGAAGTCAGCGCTGTATAGAGGGGACTCTTCTGAGCTCTGGTGCGGAGGACGCCGCTCTGACGGCGCGTCCCTAGGCGGGAGTCAAACCTCGGACTCCAGAGATGGTGCTCAACCCCTGCCGTGCCGTCTAGGAGGGAGTAGCGGGTTGTAAACTTGCCTTGGGACAAACACTAGCGATGGTGGGCGGCCTCAGTGGCAGCACCCTTTGAACCAGCATCCTTCGTGCCAGGCCAGGGTCTCTTTTAAACCAGTCTTTTTACTGGTAAAAATTGGACTCCATGATACCTGGGCCTTTCCAGGAATGTGTGCATTCTCAAACATTCTATTAGATTGTGAATTAGAAGGTTGTCCTCACTTAGTAAATGTGGGACTGGGGGTGGGAGTAGCCTGGGCCACAGTGCTTGCCTAGCGTGCTGGACACCCTCCCTCCCCCGAGTTTTATCCTCAGCCCTTCCTTAATAAAAATTATTATTTATTAATAATTTAATAAAACGAAAACATTGCAAATGGAAACTGACTCATTGATTTCTGTGAGACCCAGTTTCCACCTCGGGAAGCTATTATAGCAGAAGGAAAATGGAATAAGTCTTTATTTTTGTTTTCATTTATTTGTTATTTTACCTTATTTTGAATAGGGTCTCTGTTCATAACCCAGGCTGGCCGGTAACTTGAGATCCTGTGTGTCCTAAGTGCTAACTGTGGTTACAAATGTGCCTCACCCCGACTTTTTTCCCACCCCTGCCATGCCTTCTGTTTTCCTCTTAAAGTTCCACTCCATTAAAAGGTAAAATTATTTTTTTCAGGATCCTGGTGATGCAGCCCAACAGGAAGCAAAACAAAGGTATGGGCTAGAATTGGAACTTTCTGGAAGGATGGTTTCATAGATGGATTTTTTTTTTCCTCTTTTATTTAGTAGTTGTAATTGGTATGTGATTTTTAATCTTAGAACCTAGTGATGATTTTATATTAATTCCTGTGAAGGTAATTCCCTGTTTAGTTTGATTCAACAAACACCCATGGAGTTCCAGTAACACCTTGTTTTGAAGTTCTGCCTAATGGCTCACTGAGCAAAACAATAGCATTACCTCATAGGGATGCTAGACCTGGGGCCTTACTGTAAGTGTTCAGTGAATGCTAACTGACTCTCCTGCTAGTACGAGTGCACATTTGATAGGACTACATCACACCCTACTTTTGCCTCTGCCATTTTTTGGGGGTGTATTTCAGATCTGAGCACAAAGGTCGTCCCTTGTTCCCTACTCCCTCTAGCAACCTGCAAGGTTAACCCCTTTAAGCCCATATTCTCAGAGGAGGCTGTTTTTCCTTCTCCACTCAGGATTTCTCATCGAGGGTCTCTCTTTTGTTCTTTGAGCACATAAAACCAGTGGTGGCTCATGCCACTCATCTCAACTCCTTGGGAAGGCCTGCCTGGTCAGCTTAGCAAGACCCTGTGTTGAAGTGATATATATATATACTGAGGCTTGGGATGTAGCGCAGTGGTCAAGCATTTTCCAGCATATGCAGAACCCTGGGTTCAGTCACTGATTTGGCAAAGACAGGCTGGTGCATCTCACAGACCATAGCATCTTAGATGCAGGAACTCTTGAGAAGGTGGCCTTAGGAAATAAATGAAGTCTGGCTCTGTGAGTCCTTGATAGTGGGCATAACCAGCCCCAACCAACCGCCCCTTAATTCTGCCAGACCATATCTGCTACTGTAATGGGTTCCCTTGGATGGTTACCTTGGAGAAATGTTTCAAGTCTCCTACCTAGAGTGGTGGTGGTGCAGTCCCGAGATCCTTCCACTCAGGAGGCTGAGGACGGAAGTATAAGGATTTGAGACCAGCCTTGGCTACATAGTGAATTCTGAGCCTGCCTGAGCTCCGTAGCTAAACCTTGTCTCCAAAAAGGTTTGAAAGCAGCGTGCTACAGTTCCTACTTGAGTATTCAGGAAGAAACACAGGATCTGGTTCTGCCTGGGCCACAGTTTTTCAGAGTCTCCATAGGTCTCTTGCGCCCTCCCTAAAGAAAGTACATTTGATCTGTCTAATTACTGAGACTCCTCTTCAGGCCTGTAGCACGTGTCACGCTGGATACTTAATGTTGGTGATGGTCACTGACCTGGAATACTGCTTCATGAAATAGTGTCCTGCCATTCTGGTAGGTTTACATCCACAGCTGGCTCCTGGAAGGCAAAGGCACCTAGCGCCATATAGTCTGTGAACTACAGGAGTTTCTCAGTGGCCTGCAGGATGGCTCAGCATGGAGGAGCACAGGCCACCTAGCCTGACGATCTGAGGTCAAGCTTCAGGACCCACATAGTGAAAAGAAAGAGCTGACTCCCAAAAATTGTCCTATGACCTGCACATGTGCACTGTGATGTGCCCACCCCAAACCCCGATAAATAAGTAAAGGTTAAGATTTTTTAAAAGAGGCATTGAATAAATGCTTTGTACACTCAGATGCTGACAGCTTAGTTCTAACCTCATATGACCTATGTTCTGTTGTAGGGAAGCAGAAATGAGAAACAGTATCTTAGCCCAAGTTCTGGATCAGTCGGCCCGGGCCAGGTGTAAGCATCTTCAATTTCTTTTATTCCCATGAAATTGGTTTGCGGTAATTGGCTGTGTAGATACCTACGTGAAGTTACTGCTCTGATCAGAGCAAATGTTTGTAAGAAGAATGACCTTTATAAATCTGGAGAGAGGTTGTTTTTACAGTTGAAACACTGTTCCTTACGAAGGTGCCAGAAAAGTTTGTAAGGATTGACTCTGGAACAAAGTCAGTCACAAGAGTGTTGGTAGGAGTTGTCATGGTGATGGGCACACGGGATTGAGTGTATTCTAGGTGTTGGTGTTATGTCTGGAGTTTTCATACATAAAATCTAAAAAAGAAAACTGTAGAAAGGAAAGGACGAGCCAGTCAGAATAAACTAGCATGTTTAGAAGAGGTAGCTGTATATTATCAGAAGCAGGAACTCATGGAGATGAGAACTGAGAACTGAAGTTTAACCTTGGCCCTCCCTCTCGCCAGTGAGTGATGTGGCTGAACTCTGTGGTCTTAGAAGGCCTAGCCACACTGTCTGCCTTACCTGCCTTTTGCCTGTTGGCAGACGTGAGCTTGTGAAATAATACTTTGGAAGTGTCGGTGGATAGTTTAAAAGTATAATTGGTGCATTTAATCTCCATGCTTCTTTGCTTTTTCTTTTTTAGTAAGTAACTTAGCACTTGTGAAGCCTGAGAAAACGAAAGCAGTGGAGAACTACCTTATACAGATGGCCCGGTATGGACAGCTGAGTGGGAAGGTGAGCCCAGACTGTCTGAGGGGCGTGGGCCACAGCAGGAAGCCTGGGCTCTGGGGCGGGGAGGTGGCTCAGCAGCTCCAGCTCCAGGAGATCTGTGCTGTCTTCTGGTCTCCACACATGTACATGGGTGTGTGTGCGTGTGTGTGTGTATACACACACACATATTTTGAAGCAAAGCACTCGTGCACATGAATTCTTAAAACTTAAAAAAAATCAGCTGCACCAAGTAATTTCCATATTTGAATATAGAACTCTTATTGGCTCCAAAAACCTTTTAAAGAAGAGAATGATCACTGCACTGTGTAGCTTAAGTGAAGATTGCATGTCCAAAAATGCTTGGCTTTCTCCTTTCCTGGCATTGTGTGGAACATTGTTTGTGTCAGTGTGACCCAGTGACTGTTGGGAGTCTCCTGGCTTAAACTGTTCTGCACTGGAAATAGGGTTTGTAAGTATCAATTAAAATAGCACCTGTGTGCAGATTTTGTAGTTGTGAGGGGAAGTTGATGTCCTTGGTTGTGTGTGTGTGTGTGTGTGTGTGTGTGTGTGTATGTGAGAGAGGGAGAGAGAGAGAGAGAGTGTGTGTGTGAGAGAGAGAGAGAGACAGAGAGGTGTGTGTGTGTGTGTGTGTGTGTGTGTGTGTGTGTGTGTGTGTGTGTGTGTGTGTGTAAGGGAGTGTGTGTGTGTGAGAGAGTGTGTGTGTGTGTGTGTGTGTGTGTGTGTGTGTGTGTGTGTGTGTGTGTGTGTGTGTGAGGTGAGAGGTGTGTGAGGTGAGAGAGAGACCAGGAGGATTATATTTGGGAAGTCTAGTCCTCAAGGCTGAGTGGCCTCACAGCCCTGACTGCATTTGGAGCTAGAAAGAACTGGATCTATTTTGAGAATGCTGCCTCTAGGGTGGTGTGAGCAGAGGTAGCATATCTGTACCTGTGATCTTTCACACAGTGGTTGTCATTGCCTTGCTAGCAGCGACAAAAGGTGGACTTAAACTTTCCTGAGCCCTCTCTTCTTTCTTCTACTCCTTGGAGAGCTCTTAGAGTGATTGGTCTGCTCAGAGATGTGGTTGTTTTGAAATTGTTTTTCTTTCTGGTTATAGGTGTCAGAACAAGGGTTAATAGAAATACTCGAGAAAGTCAGCCAACAGACAGAAAAGAAAACAACAGTGAAAGTAAGTGTGGGGCGAGGCAGAAGGGGAGGTGGTGTTTCCAGTCGCCTGAGCTGTCTAAGAGCCTTTAGACACCTTGATTCTGTGATGTGGTTGGGAAGGGAACAGCTATGTGGAAAGAGTGTAATTGTTAACACTTCTAGCCTCTTAACCTACCCCTCTTCAAAGACACACACAAAAGCTCTCTTGAGTAGTATTTTACTTCAAAAATCTGAGGCTTTATAAAGTGTCTGACATTCTTTTAATTTCCCCATAGTTCAACAGAAGAAAAGTAATGGACTCGGATGAAGATGACGATTACTAAAGAGGACGTGCTTAGACAGACCCACGGAGCAGGTCTAGGACAGTTACTACCTGTAAATGTTTACTTTGTTCCCTGTCTATATGCCTTTTGAAAAAAATAAACTTGTACCTCAAACTCAAACAGTTTGGGTGTCTCAGAATCCCAGGCACTTCAAAGGAAGATGTGCGTTTTGAATGATTTCCCCTTCTTACCAAGAGCTTTTAAATGGGTGGCAATGCAAGCTTGTCCTTGGCAGCTGGGACAGCTTGAGCGGCTGGAGACTGCAAGGGAGCGAAACCCCTGGCATCTGAATCAACCTTAAGATCTGAGCACATCCAGCATTCTTAAGGCAGGGGTGGCTCCTCTTCCTGCGGGTGGCCGTCAGAGGCCCAGCTTTTGATTTAATTTGTCTTTTAGAACTGTTGGGTTTATATTATCAAATATCACTCGGATCCAAAATGACTAGAGTACTTATACAAAATAATTAGGATGTCCCTGTCACAGCTGTTGAACAGTGAGACAGTGACATGTTTACTAGAGGAGCAGGCAGGAGTGACGGCTAAGTGAGCACAGGACACCAGGTCTTTTCCCAGCACCCATGTTGGGCCGCTCACAACCACCTGGACCTCCAGCTCTAGGGGATCAGAAACCCTCTGGCCTCAGAAACCTACGCACGAACCCCCTTATAAGCAAACACATACGTGATAAAAATGAACAGACCCCTGACACATCTGCAAGTTTCGTTACATGGTTCTGTACAGTTACCAGTCCTGATGTCCATACTGGCTGAGGTGCCTGTGGGCGTGAAGCTGGCAGCGCCTGGGGTTGTAAACACAGATTTGAACATTGCTCAGTTTTCATGGCCATTTCAGGTTTTCCTCTAAGTGGGAAAAGCAACGGAGAACACTTTGAAGAGTAATTGGTGTAAACTACTCTACTCCTCACCAGTGATTTAGCAAGAGATGAACCTTGCCTGAGGAGTGTGCAATGGCACACTGGAAACACTTCCCTCAAATGTGTGCATCTGCCTCTCGAGAGTCTCTGCACTGATAAACCTGGAGGTCCCAGAGACGAGGCATCAGGAAAGTGGTTTTGTTAAAAAGGAAGGGCTAGAGCGATGGCTCAGCTGTTGTGAGCACTGGAGTTCTTGATCTGGGATTCCAAGCACCCACAGGGCACCTCACAACCACCTGTAACTCTCCTCACAGGGAACCTGGTGCCCTCTTTTGCCTAAGTGAGCATGAGGCACGCAGATGGAGAAGCAGGCACACACCCATTCTCAGTAAGTGGCAAGTGGGGGAAAGGTAAACAAACGGAGAGCATCGCACTCATTCTATCAGGAAGCTGCGTCATTCTTTCCTGTCCCCAGTGTGGGTGCAGGCCTGCAATCCCAGCTCCTCAGGAAGCTGAGGGGATCGGAGCAAAGGTCCAAGACCTGCTAAGGCAACTTAAGTGTCACCTGAAAAGGTCTCTCTCTGTGTGAGTACTCGAATTGTGTATGCCATTGGCCTGTCAACCTGGAGCAGGTAGATGGGCAATGTCTGCTCTGAGTGATCCAGGTGGCATCCGGTCACCCTTAAAAAAAAAAAGACTATCCTTCCCATGAGGACTGTTTCCACACAGCACGGTGTTGTGCAGGACTATCCTTGAGCCAAATTACCACTACCACCACATGAGCTGTGCCCACTGGGGGAGACAATCAGGGGACCCTCAGCTGAATGCCTACCCATTCCTCCAGCCAGTTGTGTCCAGAAGTTGCACACGGCCTCAGGGAGGGGCCAGAGCATTTCCAGAGTGGCAGGGAAAGACTAGGGATGGGCTCCATCTACACAGGCAGGAGACGCATTCAGGCTGGTTACTGACCTGCCAGTGTGACCTCTCATTGCTCTGTAAGGAGCCCTAATAAACTCAGAGGTCTCCCACAGTAATCATATCCTGGTTTGTCATTGGGATCCTAGAAGAAATAGGCAAATTTCATCTCCCGTAGGGAGAAATTCTAACAACAGGTTTACAGAAGAAACTGCACAACAAAATTTAAAAATGGCAGGACACAATCAAGAGTCAAAGTTTACTGTTTTCTTTTCCATCATTTGGCACATATCCAAGGCACATTAGAAAATTAGAAATCATAAATTACTTTATAGAAAAATAATCAGCCCCTCCCTTCTATACATTCACAAGTATTCCCAATAATGTGCACGAAACCACTTCCCCTTTACAAAGTCCTTTGAAAACGGGACTCAGGATGAACCCATGTCTGCAACTTTAGGATCGGGAACATAAAAAAATAATAGAATCTATAGAAAGTTATAAAAAGGAATCAATGGCAACAAATTCTAACTTAAACTCCGACCTGGTTTGTGCTGTAAGTTTTGAATCTGAATCAAAAGACATAAGGTGTGCCAAAGCTGCTCTCTGGTAACCATCGTCAGGTATGCTGTGTCGGGAGGCTCTTAACGGGAAGGAGAGTGAGCAGAAATGGATACAGGTAAACGTGCAGTGACCCAGGGGTCTGTGTTGTTGGGAAAGTGACGGCCAACTTTTCCCATACATGTGGTGTAGAACAAGGCAGAATGGTAGGTCCTTTTCACTCGGACGGACATCAAAACAGCATTCGGGCATCTTCCAGTTCAAGTGTTTCCCAGGCTCCGTTCCGTCATCCCGACGGGATGCTTCTCTGCCTGGCATCCACCGTTCCGTAACTGGCATTCCTTCTCTGACTTCTCCCGGATATAAGGCTCCCCCTTATCCACTTCCCAGACATTTAGCACCTTCCAGCCAAAGGAGGTCAGAGCTGATGGCGACCAGGAAACCCAAATGCTGAGATGAGGGCTCGTTCACTCCCTCCCATTCCTATTCAAGTGTGTTAGTTCGCTTTGAAGAGGAGAGGGTGGTAAATCCGAGGGGCTGTCCCTCAAGCTGGGTGTTCAACGTATACTTAGCTCTACACGGGTTCATGCTCCCCATCTTACTGTAGACTCGTGTCTCAGCAGCAGATTTTCCAGTCCCTTCCTGCTAAGACTGAGAAACACCAGCCTCTTGGGTGGTCAGGTGGCCAGTCACCTCTGGGACCTGAAGTATGGCTGCGTCATTGACTGTGTGTCTGCGGACCATCGGCCGGTGTCCTGGAACAGCCTGTCTCGGCACAGGCCTCCCAGGTAGCCCCTTGTTTCCTTCCTCAGAGGTCTGACACCTGCTCTGGTCTGACAAATCATTCTGCTTCCCTGTGACTCTTTGCTTCTCTGGCTGAAGAAAAGATAAAACTTAGTCATGGCTGCACTGTGCTTTAAACTACCAGGATGGCCGTGCCCCCTCCTCCCACAGGTGTCGGACAATGCACTCAGAACCCCACAGGCAGTGGCCATGGGATAGTGCCCTGTGTGACACGCAGACAGTGCTTTGTGAGTTTCTAATCTCTGATCCTATGTGCTGCTGCTGCTCCCTCCAGCAAGGAAACCTCATGGGAAGGGCAGCTGTCACACAGCCACAGGGGCCACCTGACTGACGGAGCTGATGTACGTCCAGGAGCAGGATATAAGCAAGGCTGGAAAGCTACATATGAAATCGAATTTTATGATGCACGCTGGGCACGGCAGTTCACACCGATAACCTCAGCCCTTGGAAAACTGAGGCAGGGGGATTCCCATGAGTTTGAGGATCATCTGCACTAAAGTACGAAACTCTGCTCAAAAGAGGGTGGGACGCTAAATCTGTCACGCTATATAGCATAAAGTCTCTAAAAACGACCATTTGTAAGTTTTGTGCATTTGTCCCAGCAAACCTGGTGGCATGCGTGATGTGTGCTGTCCGTTCTTTGGGAAAGGTATGTGTTCCTGAGTGTCCTCACTTTGCAGTGGAACAGTTCTCTCTCTCTCTCTCTCTCTCTCTCTCTCTCTGTCTCTGTCTCTCTCTGTGTGTGGGGTGTTTGTGTGTGTGTGTATGTGTGTGTGTTATAACATTTCATCTACGCTGTCCTTATTTCAAATATTAAAAAAGCAATAAACCCTGGCCTAGTCTGCTTCCCGTAAACACCAAATTGCAGCTTCCCACATACATGACTTCCCACATCTCCATGACTTTCTCAGCTCAGACCTGTAATTTTATACGAAAGACAGGGTCTCCCTTTGTTGAACCCACAGAGATCCATCTGCTCCTGCCTCCCGAGTGCTAGGTTTAAAGGCATGTGCCACCACGCTTGTCCAGAGCTGTAATTGTAAACTTACTCCCAAGTCCACACTCTTGTCTGAGCCACTGTAGAGCTTAAGTCTTAACTGTTGCTAATTCTTTCCACCAGGGAGATAATAAAATGAAGGTGACTGTTGAGAAACGTCCTTGGTCGATTACTTTTTTTAAAGCTAGGTCATAAGCCCCCCTACTGTGTAATCACTCACCTCCTGGAGACCTCCGGTAAGATCTGGTACACTTCTATCCCTTCCCATAGTCTCCCTTGACTTCGTCCTCTCCCTGAGATATAAGACAAACCAAGTATTAATCAAAGCAAAGTTAAGTATCTGGGTAATGACCTAAAGCCCGCTGGCCACAAGATGGCAGCACTGGAAGAGCAGTTAAAGCCTCACATGTCCAGGGATCCCCGGAAGCCAATCCCAGGATCAAACCCACCAAAGTCAACTTGAACTAGATAGATAGATACTCACTGGAACCGCCCCCCTGGGTTAATGAGGCAAAACTGTCTCCGAAAAGGTTCCTCTGGCAGGTTGTACATTTTGGGGTTCCCTGTGAATAAAACAGCAAAACAGCCGAAAACTTCATAAAGGTGACTTTGTAGTGCACACACACACACACACACACACGTTCCCTGATTTCCTAGCGTACAGAAAGTGAGAAAGCTAAGTGCTAACTCTGCATTTACAATCCACTATTCCTTGCCAGGCAAACCCGGGTAAGACAGAGTTGTCTTTACAGGGCCGCTCCACAGCCTGAGCCAGTCACGGCAAATCCACTCTGGGATTTTCTAGGAATCCCAGTGGGTTTTTCTACCTGTTGCATCTGCATTCATACTCAATTTTGAAAAGCTCATTAAACAGAATTCTTTTTAAACAACCTTTTAAAAGGAAAGTGCTCATTCCAGGCAGTGTTGGGCAGGGATCACCCTTGGTGCTCCTGCAAACCGAAAACAAGAGGGCCCGGAGAGAGAGCTCAGTGGCTCAGACGCTGCTCTACTCTTAGGATGACAGCTTTGGATTACAAGACACGAAACCACCTACACACCCGGTTCCAAGGGATCTGCTGCCCTCTCTGAACTCCATGAGCATCTCCACTCATGTGCACACACAGACATGCACATATATACATAACTAAAAAAAAAATCGTAAGAGGGTAGGAGTGTGGCTCAGTGGTAGGTGCATGATTGTAATCTTAGCACTACAAAAGCAGAGACAGAGAATCCTGTCTTCAGCCAGGCTAGCCTACCCCAGGAGCTCCAACCCAATGGGAAACTCTCTGACTACAAGTTGGGTGGCTCCTGAGGAATGACAGCCAAGGATGACCTCCCACTTACACACACACACACACACACACACACACACACACACACACACACACACACACTCTCACACACATAACACACACATACACTCACACACATACACACACACTCACACACATTAACAAATACACACACATACATTAACACACACATATACTCACACACATAACATACACACATTAACACATACACACACACAACACATACACACACCTTTTCTTTTTTTTTTTTTTTTTTGGAACACACCACTTAACACATACACACACCTTCAAATACACACATATACACTCATACACATATACACTCACATGCATTAACACATACACACACACACCTTCAAACACATATACACATCTTCAAACGTGCACGCATGCGTGCGCACACACAGACACACACATAGACACAGACACCTAACGCATACACACTCACACACATTAACACACACACTCACATACACATTAACACACATCCACACACACCTTCAAACATGTGCGTGCGCACCCCCCCCCAAAGCACCACCTATCCATGAATTCCCAAATGGAGGCAGGTTGAGAATTGAGAAGCACTTACATTTTTTCCTGATCTCCACAGTCACATAATCCTCGTGCTCTGTCTCCTCGACGACAACGACGTTGTTTGGAGAAGCAGCAACGCAACTTGGCACGACTTGCAGCAACTCCATTATCTTTGAGTCCTAGAGTTTAAAAGGGAAAGTGTCGCTAAGTCGTTTCACTGTTTCCTCTGCAGTTTATCATTCGGGTTCCCATCTAAATGTCCATACTGCTGTCACTGAAGCCCCTCCCTAAATATCTCCCCAACAACAAAACGACAATAAAAACACATCAGGGCCCAGGACGTGGCTACTGTCTCAGCACCTGAGGCTCGGAAGTAGCTTGAGTTCGGGAGTTCAAGGCAGGGCAACAGGGAAACTGTTTCATAAAAGAATTGCACTCTTCATTTAGAAGCTCTGACCTGCACATTCAGCTACTACACACACTGGGGTAACTACAGTAGAGGCAGTTACTACATGGCTATCAAGAAGCTGCTCAGGAGCCCGACCCGAACCGCAACAGAACACACTCCGTCTTTGAGGAAGTACCAAATGGAACACTAAGCATTATCTGTTAAGTGTCATCGACCCTCACAGACACCTCAACCCATTCAAGGGACACCTAAAATTCACCATCACCTCGTCACCTAACGTACTTTCTTAAAAAGTATATCCAATCTCTAGAGACAATATTTGAAACTTTTTCTTTCTGAGGTACTAGGGATGGTACCCAGGACCTTGCACATGATGGGCGGTGGCTCCACAATGAACCCTAACCCGGCCCCTCACTGGGGGATTCTAGGCAGGGGCTCTACCACTGAGCCACGCCCCCCGCCCCTCACTGGGGGATTCTAGGCCAGGGCTCACCACTGAGCCACGTCCCAGCCCCTCACTGGGGGATTCTAGGCAGGGGCTCTACCACTGAGCCATGCCCCCAGGCCCTCACTAGGGATTCTAGGCAGGGGCTCTACCACTGAGCCACGCCCCCCGCCCCTCACTGGGGGATTCTAGGCAGGGGCTCTACCACTGAGCCACGCCCCCCGCCCCTCACTGGGGGATTCTAGGCAGGGGCTCTACCACTGAGCCACGCCCCCCGCCCCTCACTGGGGATTCTAGGCAGGGGCTCTGCCACTGAGCCGTGACTTTGCCCTTAAAATTAAATAGGCATATAATTAGGTTGGATTTATAGTGACTTTAACATCTCTATTGGGCTATTTGGAGTTTAAAGCCAAGAGTCACCATGAAGACGGGAACAGAGGGAAGCAACTTTCTTTCTCCACGACTGACTTGCTGCACTGGAGAGAGTAGTACGCTGGGGGGATCTAAATTCTCTCAGAATCTGAGAACTTAAATCCACAACCGAAAGTCTCCATTATGCTATGGGGCTGGCAAAGTCAGAACAATGTCTAACCTACCACTTCTCAGCTGTGACAGCATCTGCGTGTTCCACGCCTAGGCGTCTACCAGTAGCCATTCTTAGGTATCCCACGTTCCCTTAGGCCTTTGAAGCTACCCCAGGAAGAATGAGCACTGACACATTGCGCATGCCCAGCCAGGAGACAATGGCACGTAGCTAGCCCTGCCTGCCGACGTCTGGCTTCCTCACTCAGCTCAGCACGGAACACCGAAGACCTGGCTGTTGGGATCTCCCATCTGCTTTGAACACAAGGAATCCACCGTGTGCTTCAGGGAGCGTGGAGGTGCCTGAGCCATCAAACGCTCTCCCTCACCTGCTCTGCACAGTCCACCGCCGTGTACTGCCTCTTGTTCAGGATGTCAACAGATGCGCCATAAAACAGAAGCAGTTCCACCACCAAGACATGCCTTCCCATCACTGCCTCGTGCAGGGCCGTGTTGCCTTTGTTGTTGCAAGCATTGATGGCGGCCCCGTGCTAGGGGAGAAACGGGACAGCACGATCCGTGTGACCATTCGCTACAAAATAACTTTAAAAATTCGCTTAATGGCAGAGGCACACGCATCACACCACACACAGAGGACAGAAATCAACGTTTTGGGAGTTGATCTCTCCTGGTTGTTTTTGAGGCAGGGTCTCTCTTACGTTTGCTCTTCTACTGAATGTGAGGAGATCTTGCCAATTTTCCTGTCCCCGCCTCCCATCCTGAGGTTGGAGTACTGGGGTTATAGGCGAGAAGCACAGGGCATCCACATTTTAAAGGACACTTATTTTTATTTTATGTGTATGAATGCTTTGCCAGTACGAATATAGGTGCGTAGTGTGTATGCCCTATGGTTTTGGAGGCCAAAAAAGATGCCAGAAACCGTGGAGCATAGGTGGTTGTAAGTCACTACGTGGGTAATGGAAAGAATGGCCAATAAGCCGGGCATGGTGCACACTTTTAATCCCAGAACTTGGGAGGCAGAGGCAGGCAGATCTCTGAGTTCAAGGCCAGTCTGGTCTACAGAATGAGTTCCAGAACAGCCACATCCAGGGATATAGAGAGAAACCCTGTCTTGGAAAACAAGACAAGGAAGGAAGGAAGGAGGGAAGGAAGGAAGGAAAGAAAAAAATATGAAGAAAAGGAAAGACTAGCCAGTGCTCTTAACACCACTGATCTCATTAGTTCCAGGCATGGTATTATGGTGAGACTGTCTCAAAAAAAAAAAAAAAAAAAATCTTTGATGGTGCTACTATCTAGCCCAGGCTGGCCTCAAACTGAACTTCCTGGGTGTGCGATTCAGTGTAAAATTCTTAGAACTTGTTTTTTAAAATCAAGTTAGATTTTTTTTTTTGTCTCAAGTTAGATTTTTTTTGTCTTTTCCTCCAATATGTGTATGTGTGTGTTTTTTTTTTGTTTGTGTGTTTTTTTTTTTTTTTTTTTTTGGTACACCACTACTTAACAAACCGCCACCAATAACAACCAACAGCCCACCCTGCCTCTCAGGGCCCTGGCATTTATATATCCTCTGAATTCTAAATGTCACACAGTCGTGGAAACTGTCTGCAGCTGACAAAATCACGCCCCTGCTAGAGCTCGAGGAATTACAGTCAGCTGCTGTGGATGATCTGAAGCAGCCCCATGTCCCACACTTGGGAGTAAAACAGAACCATAATATTCCTATGTTTTTTAAAGAACCCAAAATTCCAAAATTCTCACGACATCTCCCCCTTTCTGTTTTAAGTCATTAATTATGCTGGGTGTAGTGGGAAATCATAAACAGACATTTTCGGATCAGTGGCCAAGGTTTTCAGAAGACCTCCCCTGCTCAGTTCTGATCCTCATCAGTTCTGGTGGCATCCATAGCTTTCCATTTCCTCCAGAGATAGAAACAAATCCACGTCCCCACAGCAAAACTTCCCCAGGCTCCCACTCCGATGTTAACACATCCATACAGTACACAGGATGTTGAATTCCATAGTCTTTCTATAAGCTGGTCTCTCTTTGCCTGAGAGTTGAGGTTTTTCTGTTTGCTTACTGTTTCCTGGTTGATAAGAGGTGACCGGCTTCTACTTTTTGCTGCAGGGCTTCAAGCCAGGCCCCCCAAGGCTGTTTCCCCCATGGTAAGAAATGTCCTTGGATATCTCTCTTGGACCTACACTCATTGGTCCAGTGGCAGCCCTTGTCACATTGCCTGCATGCCCTCAGCGTAGAAGCCTAGGCCTTTATTTTGGTTTATATTTATAAAGGACACTGACCTTAGAGATGGCCCGTTCACAATTTTGTTGCTAACCACCAAATTTCTCCCAATTAAAGCACCAAGTATCCAAGTATTTTGGGAGCTGAGGCCTTCGGCACTTGGTCACCATTTCTTTGCAAATGACCGTAATTGCCACAACTGAAGCCTGGGGAATTTTGGGGTCTCAGCCCTTGAGCAATAGCTTGTTCTATGCTCTCAGCACAGTACACATTAGAACCAATATTGGTTGTACACCCATGTCCATAGGGCGCTCCACTTGGTCCAATAACTTTTTACATTCCTCTAATGGTTTTCAACCACCAAGGACTTTTTTTTTTTTTTTTTTTTTTTTTTTTAGACTAGGGACCCCACATTCCTTACTGGAGTTTTCAACCCCAAGGACTCTTATCAACACCGAAATTCCAAAACTCGCACTGCATGGCTCTGTGGTTAAGAGTGTGCACTACTCGTGATGAGGACCTGGATATAGTTCCCAGCACCCACATTAGACAGGTCACCATAGCCTGTTAACTTCAGTTCCGGGGGCTCTGGCGCCCTCTACTGGCCTCTGAAGGCACTGCATGTACATGGTATACATACATACATACATACACACACACACATAATACACACACACATACATACATACACACACACATACACACACACACAAACATACATAAATACATACGTTCAGGCAAAACACGCATTCACCAAAATAAAAATAAATCTTTAAAAACTATAAACACAAAAATTGTTTAAAAGAAAAAAAAAAAAGGCCTGGTGTGGTAGGGAGGGCTCTTACCTGTAGCAACAGTGCAGCGACTTCATGATGGCCGGCAGAGCAGGCGCAAATGAGGGGCGTGTTCCCACTGAGGTCCCTTTTATTAGGTTTTGCATTGGAATCTAAGAGACATTTTGCCACCTGGTCCAGAGAAGAAAAACTTCAGTCTTAATTATGACTTAGGAAAAGAAATCTTTCCTCTCAGGTAGAACGGACCCTCTGGAGCAAGGGGATGAGTAATGAATGGGGCAGGGGGCATTCCCATGTGTGGGGGTCTGCTCTGTGCCCATGAGGTACCAGGCACTAGGGTTTCCACCTTTATCGCTACCTAAGGAGAGTTGCAGCCATTGCTCCCAGTGCATGGTGGGAAGCAGTCTGTTGGACATCTAAGAGAGATGCAGACTAGAGATGCGGTTTTGCCTTTAAAACACCACAGTGGAACTTCTAAAAGCACAGGAAAACAAACACACAGAAAACTTCCCAAAGAAAATGCACTTTAGGAAGTGGTTCAAAGCCAGATCTGAGGTCACACACCTATAAACCCCATGCTCAAGAGCCATGAGGCCTGGGCTAGAGAGATGGCTCAGTGGTTAAGCACACTGACTGCTCTTCCAGAGGTCCTGAGTTCAAATCCCAGCAACCACATGGTGGCTCACAACCATCTGTAATGGGATCTGATGCCCTCTTCTGGTGTGTCTGAGGACAGCTACAGTGTACTTATATATAATAAATAAATAAATCTTTAAAAAGAAAAAAGAGGCTGAGGCAGGAGGATCAAAAATAAAATTTGAGACCAGGCTGAGTTACATACTAAGACCTTGTCTCAAAAAAAAAAAAAAAAAAAAAAGTTAGTAACTGCAAAACTCTGTCTTGAACTGCTACATAAGGCCTTGATTATACTTTATAAAATACTAAGCTAGTTTGCATAGATCTAAAGGCAGTATAGAGGCCAGCACCTTGGCAGAGGAGACACATTGTTGCTGTAGTCAGAAGCACAGCGACAGCTACGCCACCCAGTCTGAATGGGAGTTGGGGGAGGGTCATGGTGGGAACTAGTACCAGCCCCAGGTCAGCCGTTCCATTGTGGGAAGGAAAGAACTGCTCTGCCTTCTGGGCCTCCCCCAGCATAGCCCCAGTGCACCGTCACCAATAGAGGGTCTTGCCAAAACCAAGCAGCTATTTTGCTGCCCAGGAGGTGGGGCCCATACCTGAAAGTGGCCCTGTTGGCAGGCCAGGTGGAGCGGGACGGCTTGGCTTGTGTTTCTGGCACCTGAGTAGGCTCCATGCTTCAGCAGGAGGGGGACGAGGTCTGTCCTGCCATGCAGGGCAGCCATATGCAGGGGAGAGAAGCCGTCCTGGTTGGTCACATTCACACTGAGCCCATTGGCAGGGATCCTTGCCAGTTTCTAGAAAAGGCAGAGGGTGTAAAAGAATGGCATTAGTACTGAGGAGGCTGGGCCGGGGGCGAGGGGCAGGAGGAGGATGTAAAGCACCTCCCTGCTCCTCCCCTCCCCGCCCCCCATAGCTCCTAGGCAAAGTTTGGGATCACAGAGAAACCTGGACTCAACATGGCCCAGGAGTGACTTCCCACTTCTTCACAAGGAGATGAGAGACCAAAAAGACCAACTTCTACATTGCAATAGTGTAAGCCCTCCACAAGAACGCCCCATCATGTGAGGAGGAAGCTCCAAAGACACGAAACGTAGAAGGGGTGCTCCATAAAACACAGGGAGAAACCCAAGCCTGTTTAATAAACAAGACCGGAGAGAGCTCGCAGCACGCAGGCGCACTGGACACCAACCCTCACTCCAAACATGTAAACCGGAAGGCATCACAGCCAAGCCAAGCGGTGGTCACGCGGTGGAACAGAAAGCCCCTCACTGTAGTGCTTCCTAACCTGCCCAGTTGCCAAGGGAACCCACATCAGCATCAGGAGTGACAGAGCCCAAAGCTCATGAGATAGATCTCGGGTGTCCAGGGAGGGGGAAGATGGGCGTTCACGAGCAGCAGTGCACTGACATTTAGACACGGTCTCTCTTCGTGACAGCGCTTAGTAGGAGAGTACGCACAAAGATGGTGGGGCAGGTGGCACGCAGCTGTAACCCTAGCACCTGGGTAGAACAGGAGGCTCAGGACTCCAAGGTCATCCTTAACTACAAAGGGGGTTCGAAGCCAGCCTGAGATTAAACAACCAGGTCGCCTAAGTGTTTGGCAAACCTCCTGAAACAGCCGGTGCACCATTTACCTCCTACCTCACCTTCATCTTTAACCCCGACACTGCCTTCTTATCCCCAGCGGTTTCAAAGGCATGCTGAGAGGACAGCAGAGCATCTCACTGAGAGCAAGCCGTAAACTGTCTGAGTTAAAGGGTGGCTCTCACTGTATGTAAGTCACACCTCAAGAATAAAAACAATAAAATGAATAAAAAGAGGGCAGGAGAGAAGGCTAGGTAGTTAGGAGCACCAGCTGCTCTTCCAGAGGACCCGAGTTCGGTCCCCAGCACCCACATGGCAGCTCACAGCCACCTGTAACTCCAGTTGCAGGGCATCTGATGCCCTCTTCTGGGCTTCATGGGCACTGCACACATGAGGTGCAGTTACACAAACGCAGAGAAAACACCCACATGCATAAAATAAAGCCCGGCATGGTGGTGCATTGCTTTTTTTTTTTTTTTTTTTTTTGGTTCTTTTTTTTGAACCCCAGCACACCTGAGGTCCCAGAGGCAGGCATATCTTTATATGAGATAGGTCCAGCCATATTTTGATGAGTTTGACACCCCTGATCTACATAAATCTGACTTCCAGTCAGGCCTATGTAGTGAGACTCGGTCTCAAGAATGAATGAATGAATGAATGAGTGAGTGAGTGAATGAATGAACAAATAAATAAATGGTGGGTTGAAAATGACCAAAGAAGGGATAATGCTCTTAACCCTCACCTGACTAGTCAGTCCTTCCGGGATGCCTGGGTCAATCATGAATTACTTAAAGCAAAGGACTTCCTAGGCAGAAAAAAAGAACGTGCCTCCCGCCCCATCCTGCCCCACAGATCCAGGCAGAGCCAAACCTTCTGGGCTGGAGCACACTTGGGGCACTGGCACAAAGGGTGACAGAATTCAAGATCCACCGTGCTGATGGCTTCGTCCATATCGTCTAGGTCATCCTCCGTCCACTCCAAAAGGTATCGCACCTGGAGGTAGGCAATGAGGAGAAACAGGAGCTGGGTTATTCTGATATCTTTACCAGCAGCGTGCACAGTTGCACATACACACACACACATGCACACACGCACTTCCTAAATCAGTTTCCTGGACCACTGCAGTCACTGACGAAGAGCATTTGTTCCTAATAATAGACTCACACTCACCTGTGCTCGAGTTGTTCTAAGTCCCCCCGGGTAGCATAGAAGGATTAATCTACCATTTTCCAGCATACGAGTCTTTGCCCCATCTAAGAGGGGCAGACTGAAGCTGCTTGGAGGGCAGGCTTTTAGACCTTGCCCTGAGTACGCACTCCTATGCCACCTAACCAGTGTGACGGTTTGTATATGCTCAGCCCAAGGAGTGGCACTATTAGAAGGTGTGGCTCTGTTGGAGTAGGTGTGTCACTGTGTGTGTGGGCTTTAAGACACTCATCCTAGCTGCCTGGAAGTCAGTCTTCCACTAGCAGCCCTCAGATGAAGCTATAGAGCCCTCAGCTGCCTACACCATGCCTGTCTGGATGCAGCCATGTTCCCACCTTGATGATGATGGACTGAACCTCTGAACCTGGAAGTCAGCCCCAATTAGATGTTGTCCTTATAAGAGTTGCCTTGGTCATGGTGTCTGTTCACAGGAGTAAAACCCTAAGACACCAGAAGTCAACCCCAGATCCTTGCTTCCTAAAACCTCGTGGATGATTCCTCAATGTTGTGTTCCAGAACACACAAGAATCCCTGACCCCACCCCACGGTCATGCCAGTACCATACACCAGCACGCAGGGTCAAAGCAAAGACACCTCCAGACAGGGTATGTGGGGGGTTCCAGCATCCATTAGTTACTAGGACCTGAAATTTGAGAAGACAGCATATGTGGTGGCCCATACCTCTAATTCCATATCTCAGGAGGACTGCAAGTTCAAGGCCAGCCTGACTGCATAGTAAGACCTTGTCCCCCCAAAGAAAACTATCAATGAGAGATCACTTAAGAAAGAAAGCAACCAGAGACATGCATTTGTAGGCTTCACTGTAGGACTTCAGGGGTCAGCATACACCTGTAAGGAGGGCAGAGCTTGTGGGGGACCCCATCAATGCCAAGCCTCCTGTCTCCCATGGCCCTTCCAGATCCTATATTGGGGTGGCAATTACAAAATTAACCAACTTGGATCTCAAGTCAGGGTAGGAACCAGATTGACAAGTGGCCTTGAAAGAGGCCTTGTGACAGCACAAGGTCCAGTCTGGATGGTAACTCAGGGCACTGCATAGGTTGCCAATGCCCACCCCTTCCATAAATGGCCAGAACCCCATCCCAGCAGGAGGCAAGCAGATGGGTCATGACCCAGGCTAGTCATTGTTTGCTGCCCAGACTATCAGGCTCCCACAGTGTCTTTTAAATACCTAAAGACCACTAGAATGCTGGGTTTTCCAGAGATGGTCTCATGAGAGAACCAGCCCGACAGCAGCTAGGTGCAGACTCCTGTGTTCTCCAGAGAGCCGTGTGCCATTCTGATGGACTGACATCAGTCTCTGAGAAAGGTGGAGGGGTTACATGATCTCCAACACTTTGCTCCCCCTCGCTCTGCCTCTTTACAAACTCTGTTATTGTGTGTATGTTTGCATGTGCATACACGCATGACAGTGGCCCAGGGCGCCACAGGTGCCAGAGCACAAGTGTGGAGGTCAGAGAAGACAGCTCTGTGATGGGTTCCAGGGACTGAAACAGGCCATCAGGCTTGTGTAGCAAGCCTCTCTGTTCACTAAGCCATTCCACGCGCCCTCTTTCTAGGCTGGTTTTTTGTTTTGTTTTTTGTTTTTCTGTGGGCTGTCACAAGGTGAAGAAATTCATCTGCCACACAGAAGTCTCAAGCACAGGTGGTATTCTGTCCAAATGCATGGAAACCAACAACTCTGGTCAGTCCCCTGAAACCGTAGGTTCAAACAATTCAGTCGGTTCTTTCCAGTTGTCCTGTCACTGTGACAACACAAGGAACAGACAACGCCCACTTGGTCATCAGTGAAAAGGACTCTTTTTTTTGAAAGATTTATTCATTATTTTGTGTGTGCGTGCATTCATGCATTCGTGTGTGTGTGTGTGTGTGTTCCTCATGCATACATGCACATCACAGGCATGCCTGATGCCCACGCAGGCCAGACAGTATTAGTGCCCTGGAGCTGGAGTAGGTCACAGTTATAAGTCCCTATGCTGGGAACAAAACCAAGGTCCTCTGCAAGAGCAGTGAATTCTCCTAACCCATCCACCCCCAGCCACAGAAAGCACAGTTTCTAGTATTTTGTTTTGTTTTTTTTTTTGGAGACAGTGTTAGCCCTGGCTCTCTTGGAACTCCCTCTGTAGACCAGACTGGCCTTGAACTCAAAAGATCTTCCTGCCTCTGCCTTCCAAGTGCAGGGACTAAAGGTATGTGCCACCACCACTACCAGCCTTCAGAAAACACTCTTGGAAGCTGTAATGTGCCCTCGGAAGGTGACTCATTCAGAGCTCCAGGTTTGCTAAGCAGGGACATCCTACTTCTAGGAGGCAAAGAGAAACTGCCCATGGCACCCCCGGGAAGACCGCCTCTACCGTCTGCCATTGGTGTGAGTCCCATCCCTACTTGTGACATTCAGAGCCTCAAGCCTGCAGGCCCAGAAAGGAGCCCGAGGTCCAGATACTGCCGCTGAGTTTCACCCAACCCTGGCTATGTTTGGCCCTCCCGCTCCTCTCTTTCCTGAACCTTGGTCTGGATTCTTGCCAGCATCACTTTGACTCTCAGAATGGCAAAGTCTAGAAGGCCAGGGACAGGGAGGGATGGCGTCACGCTTGCTATGAAACTTCTTCCCGGGAAAGCCCAGCACCACAGTGATAAAGTCCATACAGAAAGCCACCACTTTGGAGGGGGAGGAGCTCACAGAGAGGCCACATAGCTAGACACACACAGAGGCATGAGGAGCGCAGCCACTTCAAACTAAGAGCTTTGAAAATGCGCTTTCTTGGGGTTTTAATCTCAAAATGTCCCACACAGGCTCCTGTTTTGATGTTCACCCACAGGGCTGCTATTCATATCGTACCCCGAAGCCCATGGAGCCTTTAGAGTCTGGGTCCAGCTGTGGAAAGTCCTGCACTAAGGACAGGCCTTCGGAGGTCATACCCACCCCTGGCTGTCTCTGGTTCCCCTTTGCTTCCTGGTCCACCCCATGTGAAGAGTGGCTGCCTCATGATCCCATCACCAAGCTGTCGCTGCCACGGTAGCCTGAACTTGGAAACTGTGAACAAACCCTCTTTCTCTTCAGGTCCCTGAGTGTCATGCATTTTGCCACAGCGATGGTCCGGAAAAACTCACCATTTCTAGGTCGCCATCAGCAACTGCTCTGAGAAGCTTTTCTACCTTAATGGAAGGAAAAAGCGAGTCAGGGCAACGGCTTTAACAATACAAGGACAACAGAAACGACACGGCATCCTGGAGCCCCGGCAGCGCTCTGACTGGTGGCTCACTCGGGGTTTACACAGACTGGAGCTGCTGGTTACGTGGGAGCCCAACGGTGACCTTGACACAATAAGGCTTTCTTCCTTTTGCTTGGTGACACTGGGAGCAGAACCTAGGGCTTTAAGCCTCTAGGCAAGTGCTCTCTCCCTGGGAGAAGCCCCCAGTTCTCTTTCTTACTCTGTATTTCAAGATAGAGTCTCGCTGAGTTGTTCAGGCTAAGACTTGAACTCACACTACAGCCCAAGCAAACCAAGCCAAGGTGGTCTTCCCGCCTCGGCCTCCTGAGGAGCCAAGACAAGAGGTGTCTGTCACCAGAGCCAGGTCAGGATCACTTCTGAAGAAGCCAGCCACCCTGATCCTCATACACTCAGCTCTCACAGTGAAGAGATAGGAGTATGAGAGTAGACACCCCTTCCCAAGAACAAGTGCAGGCCTCTGAGGGACTGGGTGCCCTGCCCTTTCTGTGACTTTGCACCAGATGCCCCCACCAGGAGAACGGTGGTCGGTGGTGGGGTGCGGGTGCCGGATGACCCCTCTAAGGTGGTCAGCCAGTGACTCCACAGAGCAGCAATGGAACCGTGAGGTAATGAGTTCTACCTCTGCTGAAGGAGGAGACGACTGTTGGTGCTGACACTGAACAAACACGATGAAGGAAAGGAAAGCCAGCTGTGGCAGCTCACGCCTTTAATCCTAGCACTTAGGAGGAAGAGGCAGGCAGATCTCTGTGAGTTCGAGGCCAGCCTGGTCTACCTAGCTAGTTTCAGGATAGCCAGGGCTACACAGAGAAAACAAAAACAAAAGATGGACCATAAGTCGGGTTTGATAAAATATGACGCGTGTACGTGTCAGACCGTGAGGGATGACGTGCACCACAATATTAACAGGATGTTCACGGGACAGAGGATGGACTTTGAGAGTCTGACACTAGAACTCTCAGCTTTATACACGGATATTTTTCTTAGAAAATAGCGTCTTTGTCTATTCCTAGTCCTGCCTCAGATCTGCATCTCTGTCTCTTTCTCTGTGCCCCACCCCTCTCTAACACACACACACACACACACACACACACACACACACACACACACACACACACACACACACACACACACACACACCACACACACACACACACACACACACACACACACACACACACACCCACACACACACACACACCACACACACACACACACACACACACACACACACACACACACACACACACTCTCTCTCCAAATTCTGCTAAGGAAAAAAGACCAGGCCAGAAAAGAAGAAGACCACGTGACACACAGTTGGGCTCATCTCAAAGGCACTGACCTTGGACTAAACAAACTGGCTGTCCTATAACTGGAAAGCAGGCTGCAGGCTCGCAGGCAGCCATGTCTGCCCACAGGGATGTAACTGGCCTCCCCCACAGGGATGTAACGGGCCTCCCCACACCAGGGCCCACCCATCTCACAGGCTCACCTCCCTGTAGTCCTTTTTGACCTCTTCTGGCCTGAAGCTCACCGATACAGAAGAAAAGCTGGAGGTAGAGGAGCCCTGGCTGATGGAATCCGCAGAGCGTGTAGGGGACGGTGCAGGGACCTGGAGGGGAAGGAGGCACAGGGAACAAAAGGGACACGGGTAGGGTCACAGATACGTCAGGCCTAGAGGAGAGTGCCAAGCTCAGGGACAGCAGTGGGCATGGCCGTGTAGACTTACCTCAGAAGGCCTTGGCCTCCTGTCAGAGGATAGATGATGAGCTTCCATGACAGACAGAATCTAGGGGACAATGGGGACAGGAAAGGCATCCAATGAGATGGGCTATGACAAGCTATGCGCATGCCCAGCACCCCGACCCCCGTGGAGTCCGGACAGACTGCTCAGAGCAGGTTAAAAGCACTTACTGCCAAGCTCGACCCCCTGAGTTTCATCCCCACACATGCACACACAAAATAAAACACAAAACTTAATGCTTTTTTTAAAAAAGGAGCTAGAATTTTAAAAATAGTTGTTGAGAATTCTCCCACTATTTTTAAAGTGGCATTCACTTTTACCAGACGTTGGTTTGCCTCATAGTGGTAACGCTGGGCTTACTTTTGTAATGAAAACGAATCTTCTGAATAGACACTGAGTCTTAGAATACTCTAACACTGATCACCGAACACAGATAACTTTAGCATCGGAAGAGATCCTTTAGATGGTTACTGTGATGACCACCCAAGTCTGGCTCTCCGTTTCTATCTTTGTGTTTACCTGCAGAGTTGCACGAACGTTTACCATCAGCAAGAATCTCCAGGGGCTGGAGAGATGGCTCAGGGGTTAAGAACACATACTGCTCTTCCAGAGGACCTGAGTTCAGTTCCCAGCACCCATGTCACAACTATTTGTAACTCTAGCTCGAAGGATATCCAGCACCCTCTGCTGGACACCAGGGGCACTACACCTATATGTCTATAAATTCACACAAACATGCACACACAGAATTTAAATTAAGATAAACAGGGGTGGAGATGGCTCAGTAGTTAAGGACACATTATGCTCTTCCAGAGGTCCTGAGTTCCATCTCTAGCCGCCATGTGGAGGGGGACTCAAAACTGCCTGTAACTCTAGTCCCCGGGAATCTGATGCATTTATCTGGCTCCCAAGAATATAATACACACAGAAACATATACACTTAAAAATCAACTTATTTTTCAAAGCTGTCTCTTTCACTTAAAAGTAAGTAAAATATTAAAAATAATAAAAATAGAACCTTTTTAAAAAGAAGAAAACAAGCCTTATGTCCTGCAAACCCTCCATCCCCCTGAGCAGATGGAAAATCTAGGACTTCCTCCTCTTCTTCAAAAGACCAAGTCTAAAGGCATGGTGGTGCTAGGCCTATAATCCCAGCATTCAGGAGACAGAGGCAGGCTATGAGTTCAAGGCTAGCCTGGGCTAAATACTGAGGCTCAGTCTCTAATTAACCTAATTCATTCAATTTCAGGCCACATTGAAATAAAGTTTCCAGAAGCAGAAATGAGGAGAAGAGAGCTTTGTCCACCACCTCCCCACCCCACCCCCGCCACTGCCCCGTTCCACCCCTAGCCCCCCCACCCCCGTCTGCTTTCTCTGCTCTTCACAAACAAAGCCACCACCCATTTTTCACACAGTCCACTGGCTGCTAGAGGCCTACCGCTCAGGGGCCAGAGCCAATTCTGCTGGGAGCAGCTCATAACGACCACACTGAGAAAGTTTTCCTAACAAAACTGAAAATTGTATCAAAGAGCAAAGCCCATTTATGGCATCCCAACTATAACAGAAAGATGGTGGACCAGTTCTGTCCTGGGGCGCTAACATACACTTTCTCAGGAAGGCCCGTCGGTGAGCAGTTTTTTTGTTTGTTTATTTTTGTTAAAGAGTCACAGGGTTACTCAGAGGTGAAAAGAGCTACCTTCGAGTTCAGTGCACACTTGAGTGGTGTTTCCTTCAGTCTGTTCTGGATTGCTGTTGGGGCTCCGTTCTGCAGCAGCGTCTCTATGATGCCCTCGTAACCCCAGCGAGCTGCAATGTGCAGGGCTGTGTCTCCTTTCTCGTTACCAATATCCAATCTGCAGGCCTGGACATCATAGTAGACCAGGGCCTTCACACACTGCCAAGACACAGCAAAATCATGGTTCTCTGACAGGAAAGCCAAGGGCTTTCCCTCAGCCATGGTCCATGCCCTGGTTTGACCAAGGCTCCACTTACCAAGACAAAATATGGAGCCCAGAAGTTACAATTCAAGGGTTCCACATTTACTGATCAGCACACCTCATTTTTTTCAAAAGAACATAACTAGGATAGTGGTAGAGTATTTGTCTAGAATCCCCCAGTGAGGGGCTGGGGGTGTGGCTCAGTGGTAGAGCCCCTGCCTAGAATCCCCCAGTGAGGGGCTGGGGGCGTGGCTCAGTGGTAGAGCCCCTGCCTAGAATCCCCCAGTGAGAGGCTGGGGGGTGTGGCTTAGTGGTAGAGCCCCTGCCTAGAATCCCCCAGTGAGGGGCTGGGGTGTGGCTGTGATATAACATTTGTCTCTTTGTCTAGCATTCAAGGAGGCCTTGGGGCGACTTCCAATAACAAGCAAAATATGACGGGGGTGGGGAACACCAATTGTCAATCAATAATCAGTGAGTAAGGAGCCTTGCCTAAAAGCTCAGTGTTTGGAAAACTGAAGGAGTTTGAGGTCAGCTTGGGGTGACAGTCAGGGATGGCCTGTCTCAAAATAATCCAAAATATAATAAAAGAAGTTTACAAAATTCCAAAACACAGCTGTACTATATATACATACACATACATACATACATGAGTGTATTCGTACATTGGGAAAAGATTTAAGAAAATAAAATTATATAGTGGACCACAGACCCATCCAAAATAAATCTCAAACTAGGAGCTGGGCAAGTATTTACCAAGGTTTATACAGATGGCAAGTCCAACTGTAACTGAAAATAACTTTTCTTACCACAAAGAGCTGTTGCAGAAATAGATACAAATTACATAACATTAGATACAATTTGAAATTTCTACAAGGACATCTGTGGTGAAGCCACGCCTTTGTCCCCCACTATTCACTGAATAGACCACACAGGAGGACTGGGAATTGGATGCTTTGCTGGGCTACACCATAGAACCAGGAAAAACAAAACAAAACAAAACAAAACAAACAAAACAAAACCGGTGCACCTCTTTTTGTATACCTCTGGAAATGAGGCGGAAGACAGGTAACAAATATATACATTGTAAAGAGACAGGCAGAAATGGGAACCACAGGGTTCCTGGATGCTGGGATAAAGTGTAATATACAGAGTTTAAGAGCCAAATGTAGTGTGCATGAGTAAAAGTGATTTAATTTCGGAGCAATTGGGTCTTACATTTCTCAATATATAGTGACCGTAATACACTGACCGTAAACTACAGGTCTAGCAGACGTTACCCAAGCCTGGGGTTCCATCCCAGGACCCCTGTAAAGGTGTGTGCTGGTTAGTTTTTGTCAGCCTGACAAAGTAAGAGTTTTCTGGGAAGAGGGAACCTCAATGGTGACAATGCCTCCATGACGCTGGCCTTAGGCAAGTCTGTGAGGATTTTCTTTATCAGTGACAGATGAGGTAAAACCCAGCCCATAATGGTGGGGTCATCCCTGAGGATCTTGTGTTGTATAAGAAAGCAGACTGGGCAAGCCTGGGAAGCGAGCCAGTAAGCAGCATTCCTTTGTTATCTCTGCTTCAGTTCCTGCCTCTGGGTTCTCCCCCACAGTTGCTATCCAGACTTCTTTCATGATGGACAGTGACTTGCAATAGAAAATGAACAGTTTCCTCCCAAGTCAATATAGTGGGTTGGTCTAAAGATGCCTACATTCAAATGCTAAATTCTGTGTTGCTTCAAGTGGAGCAAATCCTCCAGAAATACCAGCTTTTGTTATGCAAATCTTGCCCCCCCCCATCTGTGATTGGTTAATAAAGATGCCTACCCGGTAGAAGAGAGGTAGGTGGAGTATTGGTTCAGCTTGGGGTCTGAGGCAGAGATCAGGAGGTAGAGAGGAAGAAGGTACCATGGTATAGGTAGATCATGAACGCATGGCCAAGAGGACAGGCCAGTTGGAGTAGGAGCGGCCCAGGCAGAGCATGGCAAATGATATCTTGGGATTATTGACAGGGAAGTAGACAAAATAGCGTGGAGGGTTGATATCTGCCCGGCTCTAATGCTTTAAGGCTTCTTATAAATATAAAGGTTTATGTCTTTTATTTAGGAACTAAACAATCAAAGGTGGGGTAGAAACCCCCAATTATTATTTACATCATCATAGCTGTAGAAACCAAACTAGGGCAAGATGGAAAGAAAGAATGGATTCCACATGGTTGTCATCCTCTGACCTCCAGGCATCATGGCACCCGTCCCAACACACACACACACACACACACACACACCATGCAAAAAGTAAATTAAATGAAAAAAAAATTAAAATCACATAGCAACGTTTCAATCATTATAACACAGAACACAACACTGGTCTGGTTTCAGATCTGTGTTTCTCCACAGGTGATATGAAAAGCAGCACTTGGGGTGAGCAGGAGCCACTTACATCCTCCTGCCCGTAGGTGCAGGCCAGGTGCAGCGGGGTGTTGCCGTTGTTGTCCTGCACCTCAGTGTTGGCCTTGTAGTGTAGCAGCAGCAGCTGGCAGAGGAGAGAAGACAGCAGCTGAGCCCCAGAAGCAGCACAGAGCACACATAACTATGTCCTTCCAGAGAGGTCACGGTTATATCCTAAACAGAACATAGGCTATGCACTCCTGGCCCTAAATTCAAAATTAACTGACTTTCTTTCATTCTTTCTTCCTTCCTTCCTTTTTTCTTCTCCCAACACCCATGTTAGGGGAAAAACCTAAGGCCTCACCCACAGGTGCTTCAGCACAGAAATACACCCCCCAACTTCCCAATCTTGAAAAGCGTTGAGCTTTTAATGCAACCCAAATAGAAAATTCCATACCGTGTCCAGTGTGTCAGAGGCATCTGATGTATGCCAAAGCAGAAGAATACTTAGTTCAAATATACCAAATGGCCTTTAGGTCAAATGCCTCATATTCCAAAATCCAACAGGATCCAAAATCCAAAACATCTGAACATTAAGGTGAAGGACCCTCAACCTGTACCTCTATTAAAATTATGCCACGACAGGCTGGCAAGATGGGTAAGCAGATAAAGGCGCTTGCCACTAAGCCTGACCACCTGAGTTGAAGTCCTGCCACCCACATGGTGGAAGGGGAAAACAGACAGCAAGCTTTCCCTTTGATCTCTACATGTGCACTGTGGCTCACATGCACACATACGTATGTAATATGCACATAAGTCATTGCATCCTGTCAACACAAAGTTTAAAGGAAAATGTCCAGAACCCTGCCCTTCCCACCCCGAGATGATCAGGGATTTCCCCATCGCAACCCATCTCCAGGGAGGTCCCTTGGCCTGAGGTTCCTCATGCCTGGAAGGCAGCACTGGATTAGCACATGGTGCAGCCATGAAGCCACCACGAAATGCTACATAGAACCGCTGCTCACCGTCACACTTTGGAAGCCTTTCTGACATGCCAGATGTAAGGGAGTAGACCCATGATAGTCTGTGGCGTTCACTACGGCACCTTTGGAGACCAGGAAGTCAATGAGGGATGCCTGACCTGCAGAACAGAAGACCTCTTGTTGGTAAAGGAAACAGAGGGCCTTCCACCTACAACACTACCTCACTCTGGATGGCCCTGGCAGGAGACCCACCAGGAGACACAGCCACAGCTGTACAGGAGCCAGAGCTGACACGAGTCAGGCTCTGCAGACTTGAATCACTGTGGGATGCCCTATGAAGGGATCACACCCAGGTCTGTTCTCCATAACAAACGACAATGGACCAGGAGCTGGAGAGATGGCCCCATGGATAAGGGCACTGGCTACTCTTCCAGAGGACCCAGGTTTGACACCCAGCACCCACATGGTGGCTCACATTTGTACTCCAGTCAGTCCCCTAGTTTTGAGTGGCCTTGAACTCATAATCCTCCTGCCTCAGCTTCTTGAGTGGCTGAGATTACAGGTCTGCATCATTGCACCTGGCTCAACATTAGGAGATATGTGAACCCCAAGCCACAATTCTGTGAGATCGTCTTAGCAGACATTCCAGCCTGTCCTTACTGGCCAGCAGGGGCCCCAAGCTAGGAGAGCCATGTGAGTCCTTTATCAGACTGTGAGGTATCATGGTGGCCAGCAAAACCAGAGGGTTATTTGTCAATCTTTCCTGCCCTGTGGGATGTCCCTGCTAGTACCCCATCACCTGGGTCTCCACTAGCCTGTGGGGCACCATCCTTTTGCCCTCACAGAAGCCAGCCCAGGGCCACATACCACAGAGGGCAGCCACATGGAGGGGTGTTTGACCTCTGTCATCTCTGGAGAAAGGAGTGACAACCGACGGATCATTCAGCCTTCTGAAACAGAAAGAAGATGGGGAAAAATAACCACAGAGAAAGGCACAGCAAAGCTCCTCCCTGCCAGGCTGCACAGACGGTACCAAACCGGAGGCCTCCGTGGGGGTGAGAGAGAATCTGAGGCCTATGGCTTCAGTGTCCATCTCCACCAACCCCTCAAGCCTCAACACGCTACAAAGTTGCCCTTAGAGCATAAAGGGAAGCCAAAAAGTCATTAGAAGGAACTGGTACCCACAGCTCTCCATGTTAAAACCCTCTAGTGAGGCTCAAGCAGGACACGTGCAGGGCCCTGGGATGGGGCTGAGGATGGGGAAGAGGCAAGTGTGTCACCCTGCACTCGTGACAGGAGCCGACAGCCGAGGGGCGATGCAAAGAGTCCAATCTCATGGCATGGCTGCAGCCCGTGAATCCTCACCCTGGCGCTCTGAGCCTGCAAGGCCCCTCTTACCCAGAGACAAGCTTCTCACAGGCCTCACAGGAGCAAAGCGGGTGGCACATCTTTTGCATGGCGTCTTTGTCTTGGTCGTCTTGACTCAGAAGTCTTTCTACTTCCTTTTGGTTGCCAGAAGCGATGTGCTAAAGGGTGCGTTCCAAATATTATCAATGTTAAGGAGTCACTTGCTTTCCAAGAAATGGTTCTTTTGGTTTGGTTTGGTTTGGTTTGGTTTGGCTTGGTCCACTTGTAGGTGGACCCAGGGTGTCTCCATCATAGAACCACAACCTGGATCTTCTTCAACTTAGAGAAAGGATCTCACTAAGTTGCATATGCTGGCCTTGAACTCACACTGCATACCAAGCTGGGCTAGAATTTGCAATCCTCATGCCTCAGTCTCCTGAAAGGCTGTGATGACAAGCCCAGGATGACTAGCCTGGACCACCAAGCCTGGCTTATTTTGTTTTTTTTTTTTAAAGACAGGTCTCATTCTGTAGCCCAGGCTATCCCTTGGATTCTTTTTTGTTTGGTTCCCTTTTCAAGACAGGGTTTCTCTGTGTAGCTCTGATTATCCTGGAACTCATTCTGTAGACCAGGCTAGCCTCAAACTCAGATCTCCACTGCCTCTGCCTCTGCCTCCAAGGGCTGGGATTAAAGGCTTCTCTGAGATGATGCTGAAATAGCCATTCTCTGGGAACTGGCTCCCAGCCTGTCTGGGCAGATGGAGACACTGGTTTGGCGACTGAGATGAAGTCACTCTGGGTGACAGCTTCAGGGCAACACGAATTCACATTCAATTACTGTTTCTATAAATGCAGCCATACTTTAAAAAAAACAAAACAAAACAAAAAAAAAACAACCTGACAAAATGTCCAAAGTACTAAGAAGAGGCACACGATCCAGCTCAGGCCTCAGTGTGGATTTTGACGGCAAAAGTGGATTTCGTTAGCCAAAGCCTCAGTTCTGTAGGGTGACACAAACCTTTAGCTCTAGCACTCAGGAGGCAGAGGCAAGAGAATCATGAGTTTACATTCTGCCTGGGCTATGTGGGTAGGCACTGTCTCAAAGCACCGTGGACTGAGGGCACAGCTCAGCTATGGAATCCACTAGTCAGGGGCTGGCGTGTGGCTCAGCTGCAGAGCGCTTGCTTAGCATGGGCAAGGTTCAAGTTCCAGTACTGACAAGGGAGGGAGACAGACAGACAGAATCTCGGTGTTATCTTTATAGTAATCAAGTATATCCTAGGCTTAAAGGAAAGAAAACAGCGGCAATGTCAGGAGATGCCCCCTCCCCCCAGCATACACACCCATGGGGCTCGGCCTCTGTGACTAACAGATGTGCTCCCTCTAGAGATCTACTCTGGCTCCCGGAAGCCTAGAAACACCAGCAGACCCTCAGAGAAGGTCCACTCTTGGGCAGTCCATAGTGACAGCTTGAAAGTGCCTCATGGGTTCCCCAGAGGACAGTGAGCCTCTGAATAGGGAGGTTCCTGCCCTCAGGACCAAAGCTGCAGGCCTCTGATGCTGCACTCTCAGCTAAGGCCTACCACAGAACGCTGGCACCTGGGGTCCAGGAGAGGCTCCATCAGGTGAGGAAGAGGTCCCACCGAGCTGGCCTTGAATGGCAGACAAAGGTTATGAGGCCCAGCAGCCCCCGTGTGCTATGCTGTGGTAGCAGTACAATGCGTGTTAGGGAAGACAGGTAGTCTTCCAACCACTCTCCCAGACAGAACACAAATTAATCTCCCCGGGACTTTTACAGAGACTGAAAGACGGAACAGTGCTCACACATCACCTCCAAAGCCATCCTGGGCGTCTTACCTTAAACAGGCAGTCGATGGGTGTTGATGTCATCTGGGACAATAAGTTCATCCGCTGCTTGAGAAAGAGTCTGTCGCCAAATCCCTCAGCGTCCTGTAGTTATCACACATCACAGACCCCTGTCACGGACCCTTTCCAAAGAGGTCCCAGGCACAAGCCCTGTCATCCCTCCCACTCTCCTCGGCAAAGATGGGTACACTGGGAACTGAGCTCTGAAGACTGTGGCCTGGGCAGCAAGACTGCAAGGTGAAGAAAGTCACCTACAGGGGTGGAATTTGTCACACACACGCCACCAGCATCCAGACTGACACTTGGCTCATCCCAGCCTCCGCCATCTCTGACCTCTAATGCCTGAATGCCCTGACTGCTGCTTTATCCAGAGCTGTGGATAACATCACCTGACACTGTCTTCTATTTCCTGATGTCAAGCAGCAGGAGGAATCTCATGTCACGAGTCTGCTCATGAAAACATCTGTCTAATTCACTGGAAAAAAATAATCTAGGAAGATATAGAGGAATTCCTGACCCCTCTCTCACTCCCAAGCACTTAGAGCATTTCAAGGAGCCGCCCAATTCATAGATTCAGACTTTCCTATCAAAGGTAATGCTTACCCGGACACAAAAAGGTCTAGAAGTTTGGGACTGGGGAGATGGCAAGATGCTTGCTGCTCTCCTAGAGGGCCAAGTTCAGTTCCCAGCTCCCATCTCAGGTGGCTCACAACCGCCTATAAATCCAGCTGCAGGGAATCTAACACCCTCTTATGGCTTTCACAGGTACTGCACACAGACATCTAACATGTGCCTGTGCGTGCAACACACACACAAAATCTAAAGATGTAGAAATTTATACTTTATTAGCTATTATTGTTACTACCTGATGACCATGATGGCTAAAACTGTGTGCATTACAGGTAGCGTTTGAAGCAAGACTTTCAATACTATATTCTGTTTGTTTCTTTGTGGGCTTGCTTTGTTTTGCAGTGCCAAGGCCTTAACATGCTAGACAAAGCCCTCTCTTGAAGAAATGACTTCAGCTTCTCACTGCAGAACTTGAATCAAAGTGATCAACACTGAATCTCACCTATAGCGCCTCACTGGGGCATTTTAGGTAGATGCTCTACCACTGAGCCACACCCCCAGCCCCTCACTGGGAGATTCTAGGCAGGGGCTCTACCACTGAACCACACCCAGCCCCTCACTGGGGGATTCTAGGCAGGGGCTCTACCACTGAGCCACATTCCCAGTCTTGTGCCTATTTTACAGAATCATCCGAGGTTCCCATGCTCACTTGGGCCCCTGAAATCAAATGGGTCAATAACATGTGAACTTCTTCCCAAAGAGTCTTGGCGGGAGACAAAGGAAAAGTTTTTCAACACAGGTGATGCTGGAAACTCACAGGCCCTGGCAATGTGGCAGAGCACAGTTCTTTCTTTACGAGTCTCTAAGTTGTATCTAGGCTATGGACAAAGCCAACAGTGCACTGCAGCAGGGATCACTTCCGGGGTCACTCATCAAGCATCATCCCTTGTGTCCGCCCACCCCCAACAATGATGACTGTGATATCCGAGTGCTGCCAGCTCTTCAAAAGGAGCCGTTTCTGTCCCCAGCTGCCTCCTGCTTAAATAAAGCTCTAGCAATCTGCTTTGTGCGATGACTGATGGCTGAGGCGCTTAGGACCAGGAAAACATCAAAGGCGTGCCATAGCAGGTCAGCCAGGGCTCTTTCCTCAAGTCTGAAAGCTGAAGAGCAGCAAGGCGAGGTGGAGCAGCCAGGACTAAAGCTGCGGGGAGGAAGCAGCACTGAGACGCAGGGTAACTAGAGGCTCACCGGAACCGAGCAAGCACTGTAGGAACTCAGAGGCCCGCGTGGCGACGAATGCCATCATCTCACTGAGGAAGGATTGGGAGCTCAGGGTCAGGCCAGCCTAAGCAGAGAGCTCTCGCCAACAAAAGCAAGGGCTCAGAAGAGCCTGCATGCTTAAGGACCCAAGTTCCGTGCCCAGCATCATCTTTCCAAAACCAAAATGCCAATGAGAAAGCCAGGCAGGCCAGGAGTGTGGAAATACAAAGCAGGGACACAACATTTTTAAAATGTAGATATACAGGGCTGGAGAGATGGCTCAGTGGTTAAGAACACCCGTTGCTCTTCCAGAGGTCCTGAGTTCAGTTCCCAGCACCCATATCAGGTGGCTCCCAACTGCTGTAACTGCAGTTCCATGGGACCCAGCCCCTCTTCTTCCTCTTCAGGAACCTGCACACATCACACACACACACACACAGAGAAACACACACACACAGACACACACACATAGAAACACATACACAGACACACGGAAACACACACATAGACAGAAACACACACCCACACAGAGACACACACACACACAGACACATACACACAGAGACACACACATAGACACAGACACACATACACAGAAACACATACACACACATACAGAAACACATATACACAGAGACACATACACACAGAGACACACACACACAGAAACACATAACACACAGACACACACAACACACACAGAGACATACAAACACAGAAACACACACACACACACAGAGACACACACACACATAGAGACACACACACACACAGAGAAACACACACAGAGACACACACACACAGAAACACATATACACACACAGACACACACACACACACAGACACACACACACAGAGACACACACACAGAAACACATACACACACAGACACACACACACACACACACACACAGACACACACACACACACACACAGACACACACACACAGAGACACACACACACAGAGACACACAGACACAGACACACACACAGACACAGACACACACAGATGCACACACGGACATACACATAGACAAAGACACACACAGAGACACATACACACACAACACACACACACAGAAACACATACATGCACACACAGACACATACACACACACACAGAAACACACAGAAACACACACAATCTTAAAAACTAAGTAGGCAAGGGTCCATTTATTCCAAGGATCTCCACCTTGATCCTGCCACCATTGCTGTAGAACTGTGTTCAGAAAGCTGGAGTTTCCACTTATGAACATCCTAAGGAGGACTGTGGCTAGCTCAAGTTTCACAACACTCTGGAGAGGAGAGGAAACGGCTCTGAAACCGCGTTACACAGAGCTCTTAGTGAAACCAACTCAACTGACTGACATGCAGAAGCCCCTGCCTGCCGTGTGGAGGCAACATGGGCTTCCTCACCAGGGAAACGGCACCGCCACATTACGTTTGGCTTTACGCATCCCTGTGAACTCAAACTCTGTAAACTGGAAGAAGCCAGTCGGCAGTAAAAGCACAGCCCATTCTTAAAGACAGATTCCCATGCAGAGTCACACGAGAAAAGGGCATCACAGTATTGGCTGGGTCGATAGGGCAAGCAAGGTACAGGCATCTGTCAGACCTGACCTGCTCAACACCCGGGGGATGACTGTGTATTTTTTCATACAGAGTCTTATTCCGTGTAGTTCAGGCTGAACCCAAACTCATTCTCTTTGCGTATTTTATTTATATTTACTTTTTCTTTTTCCTTCTGGCACAGAGCCCATAGTAAAGCCCAGCTGGCATGGAACTCACCATGGGACCAGGTCAGCCTCAAACTCCCAGTAATCCTCCTGCCTCAGCTTCCTAAGTGCTGGGATTACAGCCATGCACCACTACGACTGACTTCAGCCTGGTTCTTTCTGTATATTATTGAGTCTTATCATTTATCTGTCAGCATGTAGTGAGACAGGCCTGTGGTGATATCTCGGCTTAAGACTCTCATAATTTACATAGAAACAGATCCACTCTCTCTCTCTCACCAAAGCTCACCAACCAAAGAAACAATAATAAGGCCACTGAATCCTCCAACTGCACACATCAATTACTACTTCTTGCCTACTGTCCTCACAAAGTCCCGATCTGTCATATCTGGCTCCCTTCCCTATACTCTGGCTTCTGAAGATGGCGGGGATTAATGGAGCAGGCTACTAACTGCGCAAATCCCACCGGCAACACACCAACTTTCACAATCAATTAGGGGCTTAATGTCCAGTGTCTTGAGTGGCTCTCAAACTCCGTGATGATTAAACAGCTGAGGCTCCAGTTTTGGGAGACCACGAAAGAACAGCCACCCCCTCAACCCAACTCTTTAAAGGTTCCCCGATAGCAAGAGAGGAAGGACAGGTGGGAGAGCGGGGAGACCTTACAGGCGGCTGTGCAGAGAGGCTTCCTTGCCGGATGTATTCAATCGCAGCCTCGACTGAGGTCAGGCAGTATCCTAGCTCATCTTTGGGCGAGCTGCTAAATCTGAAGTTTTTGATGTAACTCAAATTCGCCATCCTAACCAAAAGAAGAAAAAGGGGTTACCATTGGATAATGAACACTTTACCAACACTACTGACGTGTATGGCTGATCAATGCGCTCCATCCAGTGTATGCACTAGGGGGAGAGGTTGGGTATAATGGCTGCTGCCCAGTTTCATCCCCCTGCACATACTGTGTACAATCAGGGCAAGAAAACTACGAGTTACTCCCCCGGACAAGGCTAGCTATTAGAGAGCTGGAGAGTGACCCGCACAGGCTCACATGTTTGAAATGCTTGGCCCTCAGTTAATGAACTGTTTGGGAAGGATTGGGAGGCATGGCCTTGTTGGGTTAGGTTTGGCCTCTTTAAAGAAGGTATATCACAGAGTTGGGCTTCAAGGTTTCAAAAGCTCTCTCTCTACCTCTCTCCTTTCCTCCCTCTTCTTCTCCCTTTCTTCTCTCTCTGCCTGCAGCTTACAAGCCATATAAGCTCTCAGCTACCGTTCAGCTACCTTGCCTGCCTGCCTGCCTGTCAGTACACGTCTGCCATGATGATTATGGACTAACCCTCTGAAAATGTAAGTCCAGTTAAATGCTTTCTTTTATAAGTTGTCTTGGCCATGGTGTCTCTTCACAGCAATAGAACAGTAACTTAGACAGCTGATTATTGAGGATCTCAGATCCACGTGCGTCTGCCTCCTGAATGCTGGGATTAAAGGGAGGAGCTATCACACCTAGTTAGAAAGCTAATGCTATAAAGTGAATTCTGGTCCCCTGTGAGCTGGTGTCTGCTTCCCATACAGCAACGGCAACAGACTCGCCCCATTCTCCGCAAAGTAAAACAGAAGCCCTCCGGGCCTTAGTTTCCCCATCTATCCACTGAAGGAAAGTCACCCCCAAAGGCTGGAGGGGATAACACTGCCCTTAAGAGGTGTATCACTGAAGGCAGCTTTGCCCGGAACCACCCCAAATTCAAAAATGCACAGAGCAGACACATTTTCAAATATTGTTTGCGGTCAGAAGGATCTTCCTGAAATCCCAAACTCAAAAATGGGCTGAGGCAGGAAATATTGTTTGCAAGAGTTCTCCTGAAATCCCAGAACTCAGTTTGAGGCAGGAAAAGCAAGAGTTGGGGGCCAGTTTGGGCTGCAGGAGAGAGCCGGCTCAAAAGAACCTAAATAGGTAAGAAGTATTATTTTAAGAAGGAAATTTACCAGTTAGGGATCTCTGTTTTCACAAGCAGATATAACAGGACGGAAAGAAGATCATCAGCACAGACGGTCTCCAAATTCACTGCAAAGGGAGACAGGCCACAGCCGCCATGAGACCCAAACAGAAGGATGAAACCCTCCTCCACCAACCAAGGCCAAACTTCCTGCTCTGGGGAAATCACACTCCAGGCAGCAGAGTCCTGAACAGATGTCAGGGTCAAAGGGATAAAATAATGTACAGCTAGCTGGGTAAAGCAGCACGAGCCTGTCATTCCAGTTTCGGGGAGTCAGAAGCAGGAAGATCCTGAGTTCGAGACTGGTCTGGACTATGTGGCGAGTTCCAGGCCAGCCAGGATTACATAGTGAGACCCTGACTTTAAAAATTAAAAGAGGGGCTGGTGAGATGGCTCAGCAGTTAAGAGCACTTAGGTTCCAAAGGTTTCGAGTTCAATTCCCAGCAACCCCCACCTAATCACCTATAAGGGGATCGGATGCCCTCTTCTGGCCTGCAGATGCAACAGAGCACTCATATGATAAAAAATAAATAAAATTAAATAAAATAAAAATTAAATTAATTTCAAGAAAAAGAAAAGACCAGATGAGACAGCATGCATCTGTAATCCCAGCAGTGGATGAGCTGGGGCCAGCCTGGGCTACATAATGTACGTGACCGCTGTCTCAAAACAGCAACAACGGAACCTAATTAAGTAAATGTCAAACAGTACAGAAAGACAGACCACGAATGTCCCAGCCACCTCTGCCACTCAGTGTCCCTTCTGAGAGAGAATCTACTTTCCGAGACGGTTCATGAACCCATCACCCAGATGTGGGTCGCCCCCACCTCCACCCTCTTCCTTGTTGCTGCTGGAGGCGCATGGTAAGCTTGCTTGGGTATCCCTCTCAGGATCCTCTTTGCTTCCTTTGTTTTAACTTTGTATTGGGGCTCTAGGGGGTGGAAGGGTTCATGAACACCCAGCACGAGCTCAGCCACTAAGCGACAATCCCAACCCCTACTTTACTTTTACCCCCCTTTTTTTTTAGTACATATGTACAAAATGAGGTGAGCAAGTCTAACACCCACCCCCACCCCCAGCCCAGCCCAGCTGAAGCCACTGCCTTTGTCTCTCAGGTTTTGCTGATCTGCTTCTGCCTAGGACACTCCCTATGCAACTCCGGCCCCTTTGAGGTGTTCCTCCTACAAAGACCTTCAGGTCTGCTGCCTTGCCCAGCCAGGTCCCTTCCCAACACCAACCTCTCTGGCTGGGAGACTGCGTCATGAGCTGGACCACCTTCCTCAGACACAGCAGCTTCTGCTGTGGGGATGTACACTTGTTCAGCTGTCCCAGCTCTCTCTTTGCCCGAGGAATGTTGAAGCTGTGATTTACAAAGTAGAAATTTCAGGCCCGATGCTCTCGTCCTGGTCATATACCTGCTTAGACATTTCTTACAGCTTCAAAGAATGGCCAACAAAAACACAGACCAAGAAGTACTTTGATGCAGGTCGGTGGTGTTCCCCTCAGGCTTGCAGATAAGAGAGCTTCGCTAGGAATTCAAAAATATAAAAATCCAGAAGCCCGACCTAGAGGTGCCGGTCTGTGATACTGGCACTCGGGAAGCTGAGGCAGGAGGATTACAATTTCAAAGCCGGCCTGGGCCAGCAAGGCATCTGGAGTATATAGGGAGATATTATCTCAAAAAAGAAATATGGGCTGGAGGGATTGGGGATTTAGCTCAGTGGTAGAGCGCTTGCCTAGCAAGCGCAAGGCCTTGGGTTCGGTCCCCAGCTACGAAAAAAAAAAAAAAATATGGGCTGGAGAGATGGGTCCATGGTTAAGAGCCTGTAATGTTCTTGCAGAGGACTAGAGTTTGACTCCCAACACCCACACTAAGCAGCTTACAAGTGCCCATGACTCCAGCTTCTCTGGCCTCCGAGGGCACCTGCAGTCACATACACACATCCACGCAGAGAGACGCACAGACACATAACACAAACAATAAAATAAAAATTTAAAATAATATGGGGCTGGAGAGGTGACTCCGTGACTACAAGCGCTTGCTGCTCTGGAAGAAAACCTCTACTTGACTCCCAGCATCCACGTGGTGGCTCATTACTGGCTCTAACTCTAATCCCAGGAATTCTGATGCCCTACCCTGGCCTCCAAAGGTAGTATACTGCACACATGTGTGCACATACATGCAGACAAGACACTCATACACACTAAAGTAAAATAAAAAAGGAAGAAATTTTACATGGCAACGAAAAATATTAACTTTTAAAAATTTAAGAAGGGGTTGGGGATTTAGCTCAGTGGTAGAGTCGGTCCTCAGCTCCGAAAAAAAAGAAAAAAAAATTGAATAAAAGTCCAACATGGAACTAACCCAAGCGTGAGGAGGGGCTTACGCATCGATACCTCAGATATTTTTACCCAAATCAGACTTACCTGGGGAGTGAGAGCCTTGGTGGCTGGGTTCTCTCAGAGTGGCAGGGGAGGGCACATGGCCTCCGTGTGGGGCCCAGCTGAGTGAGTCACGTGCCCACCTGGAGACCGGGTATACCTAGCCCTCTTCCCCTTAGCTCCCACCCAGGTGGCACGCTGGCCCACAAACACAGGAAGGGACCGCTACCAGGCAGTCATGGCTCAACTTCGGCCGTGTGGCATCATTGGGACCAAGTGTACAGCTCTTTGTTTGGGACCACATCTCATCAGTGGACCTCACGGCTGCCGCGTCGCTCCTGCCAACTGTTGGAGAGATGGCACCCCAGCCACAAGCATGCTGAACTTCCAAAGCTATGGGAACTCTCACCTGAACTCAGGTTTCACACCAATGTCTTTCTGCTGGAGATCTTGAAGGCTTCTTGTGATTTTGTTAAAGGCGGCATCCTAGCAAGAGAGTTCAAATTTCTTTCATTTAAGAGTTTTGTTTGGTTGGCCGGTGGTTTTGCAGGGTCTCTCTACAGAGCTCCAGCTACTCTGGAACATGTCATCTCAGGTATCCACAGGAGCCAGAAGATGCTAGATCTTCCAGACCTGGAGTTACGCAATGCTGTAAGCTAGGAACCAAACTTAGGTCTCCTGCAAAAGCAGTGTTGAACTACCGCTCCAGCCCCAACACTTGGAATTACTTGGCTTAATGCTCTCATCCTGGAGAACAAAGACTGCAAACTTACCTCGCTGGCCTCCATGGTCCCCACATATTTGAAGATCAGGTCATAAATATCATGATGGACATACATCTGTGGAATCGACAGACGGAGTCTTGTGGTGTGTATCGGTGACCCGGAGCATCCCAGCCGCTACCCTCCACTCTCTCCTTACCTCTACTGCCTGCTTCATCAGGTTCATCTGGGCCTCCTGCTTGGCAAGAACCTTCTAGAATTCAAGAGAAATGCTGGTTGAGAGTCTGGGTCTGCACATGTGCAGACTGCTGTTGTTCTGTTTAGACCCGAGCTTACCAGGTGAGAGTCTCTGAGAAGCTGCTGGAGGCATTTGGTGTAGAGAGCATTTACGGAGTCCTGGGCAACACAAAACAGAGCAGAGAGGGGAGAGCCCTCTTACCACCAAAACCTGGGTGGGCAGCACCCAGGGTGACCAGCTCTAGGGCCTATGCAAATCGTCTTCTGAAAGGGATACTCAGCTCTATGCAATTACGTTTTATTTACAATGTGTCTGAAAGACCACACATACACACACACACACACACACACACACACACACACACACACACACACACACACTTACACTTGTCAGGCCTGGTGGCAAGAGGCTTCAGCCACTGAGCCATCTGGTCAGCCCTCCACTTCTTAACATACTAATCTATGTGTTTACACCTTTGTGCGTGCAGAGGTCATAGGTGAACCTCGGGTATCAGTTCCCACATTCCGCCTTGCTTAGAGGCAGGACCTCTCTTTCCTGTTTGCCACGATGCTGACTACTTTAGGCTATCTGGCTTATGCACTTCTGGAGGATTCTCCAGTCTCCACCCCCCCATCCCCCCACCCCCCCAACCCCCCCACCCCCATCTCCTCTCCTAAGCGTATTGAGGATACGGACACATGCAACCATGTCCAGCTTTTATGTGGGTTCTGGGAACCTGAACTCAAGTTGTCTACCCACTGAAGACTTCTGGTTCTCGATTATTTTTCTAAAAAGTGCATATGAGGGGGAAAGTTCTCTTTGAGGTCAACACAGATGGCCACACTAAGCAGGAGTTTTAGTTTCTGTATGATACTCGTTTTTAGACTTCGCATAGATTTTTCACTTCCCGAAGAGCCTTACGCTGCGTGTATAATAGAAACATTTTTTTTAACAAACTTCCCCACCATGCAGTGGGTGCCCAGGGGAGCTCTGGAGCAGACAGAGTAATGGTTGACACTGTTGTGACTGACAGCAGACAGCCAGGCAGAACGAGAGACACGGGTACTAACTATGAGATGGCGGAGGCTCTTTCTTTCACATTCTCGGAATGTCCGGTGGAAAGACGAGATGTGCTTGTCGAATCTCTCTGAGTGTCTTCCCAAAAATTCTCTCACATCTTCGATGGTTTTCAGGGAGAAAGGATCTGAGGGTGCTGAAGGTTCTTCTGAGAAAAGACAGTCAGAGTCAGTCTGGCTAAAGTTTTCAGTTTCCTGACCGATGGGGTGGGGGGTGGGGTAGGGGTGTTACTTTATTCCCCCCATTCCAGAAAGATCTAGAACACACACACATACACACACACACACAAACACACACACAGAGACACACACAGACAAACACACAGACACAGACACACAAACACACACATATACACATAGAGACAAACACACAGACACACACAGACACACAGACACAGACACACACAGAGACATACACACAGACACACACACACAGAGACACACAGACACACACACACATGCTCCCATCCCAAGAGAGGATGGCCCAGGACCAGGGAAGAAGGTAAAGAAATAACCTCATTCAAAATATTGCCCAAGGAGTTGGGGGTTTAGCTCAGTGGTAGAGCGCTTGCCTAGGAAGCGCAAGGCCCTGGGTTCGGTCCCCAGCTCCGAAAAAAAGAAAAGAAAAAAAAAATATTGCCCAAGAGCAGCCCAGTTGCAGGAGAGCCTAGAATGCAGAAGACCACACAAGGTCTTTTCAGGAAACAAAATGACAGTAATGTGTGACCCTAGGGACAACCCATGGGGCTGAGGTGAAGCCAGCTCCAGACAATTCGGCTTCATGATGCATTTGGCACAGGGGCTGTGCTGTTTCCTGGAGCAACTAAGCTAAATCCATTGACAACCAATGAGCTCTCAGAGAGGCAACCGTGCAGCAGCTTTAATAAGTCCAGAGGCTGAGTCCAGACATAGCCAGTGCTCCAGCTCTGCACAGCTCCAGGGACAATCCTCCTCAAGGCTTGATGGGTGCGTGGAGGCCTCTGGGCCTGGAGTCCTATCATAGCCATCAAGGCAGCTGCAATCTGCACATGGCCTCAATGAGGGAAGACAAAGATCAAGTCCCGAAGGGGACTGTGACAGTTAGACAGGTCCCTAATGGGCTCTTTGATATTTGTGTCTGTGTGACATTCAAGCATTTAACAGCTGGTGTGTGTGTGTGTGCATATGCACGAGAGAAAAGGTCAGTCCTCCCTCTGTACCTGAAGTCTCCCTCTTCTCCAAAGGATGAGCGATGCAGAGAATGCTGAAACTCTCTTCCTTTTCGTTGTAGAAAGTCTCTTCGAAGAGGATGGGCACAGAGAGAAGACAAGCAAAGCCTGCTCCTAGCTTAACCCTGTTTCCTTCTATGAGGACAGCCTGGAATGAAGAAAACATCACTGGACCAGCCTAGGGTGGCCACCGAGACCCTTGCAGCCTCCTCCTGGGAGGTATTTAGGCAGAGCCTGTCACTCTGCCCAAGTGTGGGTGAGCTGGGCATGTGACTAGGAAGCAAGGGACAGATGTGGTGAGAAAATCTGCGATAGTTATGTGCCAAGCCTCATGAGCCACAGAGGGATGTCAAGCAACTGAGAGGGCTGATAACCCTCACCCTCTCAGATCTGCCACAGTATCTACAAGCCCCACAGACTCTGGCCCTGGGTCAAACTGCAGACCAACCCCAGTGGGAAGAGTAATTAGAGTGGCCTGGACCCCTGACTGGATATTAGTTGGGGGGAATGGGGCCAGCCTAGTGCAAACAAAATGTCTACCTCTTAGACTCTACCTGTCTCCATTAAAAAACAAACAAAATGCATACACACAGCTCGACGTGGCAGCTCATGCCTGTAATCTCAACACCTGGGAGGCTGAGGCAGGAGGATCATGCCAGTCTGAGACATACAGCAAAACTCTGTCTCAGAAATCAATAAATGTGGGCTGGGTCTGGTGGTGCATGCCTTTAATCTCAGCACTTGGAAGGCAGAGGCAGGCTGATGTCTGTGAATTCAAGGCCAGCCTGCCCTACAAAGTGAATTCCAAGTCAGCCAGGGCTACAAAGTGAGACCCACCCCCCTCATCTCAATTAAAAAAAACCACAACAAAAGAAATAGCGCAGTGGGATACAGACCTGAGAAGGGGTGTACCAGGGACCCCCCAACCTATAGGCAGATGACTCCCTTGGCTGAGAAAAGGAGGGAAGAACTCTAGCCTTCCCCCATCCCACCATGACAGAGTCTGGATTCCACTCACTATTGCCATGACCCCCTGTCTCAAAGGCTCCCTAACGAAGGCAGGGGACCCATAACCTTTTCCAAAAGCTGCTATGTACACATAAAAACCAACATCTGATGCCAACAATGTAAAAGGCTGAAAAACAGGTTATTTTTGTCTCTGTCTGCTCCACGCCGCATCAATCCTGGGCCACCCTAGAAGAAGTGAGTACCTTTCCATCTAAGGTCTGAAAGTGTCCTTCCGTGGGTACCAAAACATAGGACTCGAACTGGCAGGAGGCCTGCACGTTGCTCGGCAAGCTTCCTCTGCAAGGCACTAGGACCTAGAAAGAGAAGGAAGCTCGGTAAGTGCTGGACCGAAAAGTACAGCGTGACTTCTGTCTCCAAGGAGCCTCAGCGGGAATCCGTCCTGCTGGGGACTTGCTGGGGGATGCCAACTTCTAGTTAACTTTAACTTCTAGTTAAAGGGTAGAGGCATGGCTCATTACAATTGGCAGCAAATGCTTTTTTTTTTTTTTGCTCCCTCCCATTCCTACCACTTCACGAGCCCTAATTTGTTTAATTTCTTTCCTTATTTTAAAACGTTCTTTTGAGACAGGGTCTCTCTATTATCCCTGGCTATCCTGGAATTCACTCTGTAGACCCGGCTGGCCTCAAACTCACAAGAGATCCACCTGCCTCTGACTCTCAGTGTCAGGATAAAAGGCGCCCACCGCCATACCCAGCTCAACTTGTTTAATTCGCAGCAGACTGGAAGGCAATATGGTGAGCCCCACACATTCTCCAAGCAGCCTCAAAAGTTAGGAATTCGGTGTCCAGTCCTATGCCATCGCTATCTGTAGGCAATCTCTAGGCTATTTTGAAGCAAATTCCAGAACATTACGTAAGGTAGAGAAGTGACTCATCCACATATATTTTTAACAATGCCTTTCTGAACAATGATCCTTTTTTAAAGAAACAGAACATGGAGCTGGAGAGACTGCCCGGCAGGCAGTTCCCAGCAGCCATGTCAGTCCCAGCGATCCAACGCCCCCTTCTGGCCTCTGGGGGTACTGCGCACACATGCATGAACCCACACACAGACATGCACACATACACATAACATTCGAAAAATAAAATTAAAAGTTGAAAAGCAGAACCACGGGCTGGAGAGATGGCTCAGAGGTTAAGAGCACTGTCTGCTCTTCCAGTGGTCCTGAGTTCAATTCCCAGCAACCACATGGTGGCTCACAACTATCTATAATCAGATCTGGTGCCCTCTTCTGGCCTGCAGGAATACATGCAGGCAGAAAGCTGTATGATGTATACATAATAAATAAATAAATGCTTAAAAAAAAAAGTTTAAAAAAAAAAAAAGAAAAGAAAAGAAAAGCAGAACCACGATGCATTGTCACGCACAAATGCCCCCTGCAAATTTCCTAATTAATTCCCACCTTTTTCTTCTTAAAAACATTACTTTTGAAACATCTTTTAAAATCTGTTGTACAAATTCTGCCTGAATATGGTTATCTATGCACTACATGCATACAGTGCCCACCGAGGCCAGAAAAGGTGAATCCCCTGGATCTGGAGTTCCAGACCATCATGACTCCGTGCGCGTGGTGGGAACTGAGCTCAGGCCCTCTGTAAGAGCAGTGGGCGCTCTTAACCAATGGCCTCTGCTCCAGCCCAAGTGTTCACTTTCTGATGTTCATGCTTTCACTGTTTATGCTCAGGAAAAAAGTAGAACTTCCCTTCATGTGTTTAAACTCGATTCTGTGGCGTTTGCTGAACTCCCTTGTGAGTCCCCAGCAAAAAAAAAAAAAAAAAAAAAATATATATATATACATGGTGACATATGCTTGTAACTGGCACTCAAGAGCTCCAGCAGGGGCTGATGCGAGCAAAGTCAGCCTCGGTCATGTGAGGCAGACCTGGGATATCATCTCCAAAAAACATAAAAATAAATAAAATAAATTAATTAATTAATTAAAAATCTAAAATTGTATGCATCTGTTTATGTTGAAAAAAAAAAGATTCAACTTTATTAACTTAGCATGTGTGTTGGGTGCCACAGAGGCTGGAAGAGGTTGTCCAATTCTTTGACAGCTATAGTTACAGGCATTTGTCAGCCAGCTGATATGGGTGCCGGGATCTGACCTCTGGACTTCAGGATTGAGGTGAGCTGCAAGCGTTCTTAACTGCTAAGGCATCTCTCCAGGCCTCTCAGATCCAAAATCTTAATTTACAACGAAAGGGAGGTCTCTGGGTATCAACTTCGAAACGGGAAACAACTCCCAGCTCTGTGGGGCCTCAGGACTAAATCAAAAGTGCAGCTCACACTAAGCGCACATACAGAAGACCCTGAAGACTGAGCGAGGGTTCCGGCGAGCCGAAGTCTAGAAGCGGTTCTGGGGCATGCAATGTCAGACTCAGAGGCTTTGTACGGGCCGCAGCTGTTGCACTGAGGAGGGGAACACACCGTCCATCCATAGGACAGGCCTGCTCCTGGCCTTCATCTGGCTTCCATGGGACCAGGAGTGTCTGTGTGTTCTGAGAAACTCTACCCTAATTACACGCACACCCTGTTTGCTTGCTGGCACAACCTTCCCGTGCCCAGCACCCACCATGCTGGATTCACATCAAGCATGACAGTTAGAGTGAGTGCATTCACCGACTGAACAGGGCCCCTCCGATTTCACACACTTGCCCTTCCCCAGTTTCCTCACAGACCTGGAAAGGAGGCTAACCCCTTCCATTCCAAGGAACAGGACCCCATACAACAGAAAGCCACCCACCAATAAGCTATAAATAACCCCAACCCTTGTTTTGTGCCTGTGTGCTTGTTTTTTGTGGCTGCTGCTTTGAGAGAAGGTCTTGCTATGTAGCCCAGGCCAGCCAGACCCTCCCCCTCTGGTGCCTTCCTGCTTTCTTTTAATATTTCTGACAAGCAAATGGACCCATCCTCCAGGTCTCACTGGAAACCTGGACAACTTTCTCAAAGCAGCTGTCATAAAAAGAAACAATCTGCTTTTCCTTTCAGCCCCTGCTCCCAGAATGACTCTGGGACTGGTTATTTATTAATAAATGCCTAGGCCAAAAGCTTTGGCTTATCCCCTGACCAGCTCGTAACTTATTTAATCCATTTAAACTATTTGATGTCTACCACTTGGTTAGTTACCTCTTCAGTCCCAGCCACTTCCTTCTTTGTGTCTCCTCAGCGTCTCCCTCAGTGTCTCGTTCCAATCTCTCTCTCTCTTCATTCTCTCCTCAATCCTGCTACTGCAGGTTTCCATCAGTCTCCCCTAGTTCCTGGGCAAATCTCCCTCTTATTCTCTCACTATTACCCAGAATCCTCTCTTCCTGCCAGTGTCCCACCTCCTATTTCCTGCCTCAGCTCATAAGCCATAGGCTTTACTGACAGGTGATGCTCATAAGAGATTCTACAGTCCTCCCAGTGAGCGACTCCATTGTGCAGTAAGCCACCATTTAGCTGCTCTATGCACCAGACTGCGGGGAGAGAACGATCCCTCCCACAGCTGCGCAGCGTCTGCTGAGCCCAGCAGAACCTCTGATAATGATCAACTAACTTCTCCCAAGCCTGGCACTGTCTGAGCCTACAGTCTCCTGGACCGCATTGACACCCGGTAGTAGCTGAACCTAAGTCTGTGTCAGTTCTGCTATGCTTAGAGGCATTGTAAAATGGGACCCTCAAAAAAGAAATCAGTGGGTTGTCAACTTAAGAAAATGTAGCCATCTATAGTGACCCAAAAGCCCTGTAAGTATCCTGCATAAATTCATTTTACCCAACCAGATGACTGTGAGTCACGGGAGGGGGGGGGGTTGGTGCCTCACCTTGGGGGTAGACCGTAATTATGTATCTCTCCTACTAAGACAGGAAACAGCTGTCCCTGGATGAGAGTTCCCCGGAGACAGACCTGCCCAAGCCACTCTCAGAAAGCCCCAAGTGCATTATTAGCCTGGATAATAAGCACAGAGGTGACTATTAGAGCAACGTGGGTGTCACAGGTCCCTGTGACTGAGGGGTGTGGGAGAAGGCATTTCCATGGTGCAACCAGGGGCAGGAAGAAGAATCCTCCCAGGAAAGGAAGCCCTGGAATGGGGCCAGCTCCAGCAGTGGCTGGGCTAGGTAAGGGACCGGTTAGGCTTCCCCTCAGCTGCCACATCCATGCCACAGCAGAGCAGCAGAGCAGGGTATCCTACCAGAGTGGCTGTAGGGAAAACTGTCAGAGATGGCTGATACTCCAGAAATACATTTCTTATTCCACCGTTTTTAGTTCATGTGTTTGACTGTTTTGCCTATGCGTGTGTATGCCTGCACACAGCATTTGCACATACTGCCCACCAAGGCCAGAACAGGGCGTCAGATCTACTGGAACTGGAGTTACAGACAGTTGTGAGCGACCATGTAAGGACTGGGAATCAAACCTGGGTCCAGAGATCAGCTGTTAACCACTGAGCCATCTCTCCAGCCTCTTTTTTTTTTTTTTTTTAATTCCTATGGTTACGGTTTAAATATAAAATGTGTCCAACAGCTCACATCTGAAATACTTTGCCCGCAGCTTGCACTGCTGTCTAGGAGTCCGTGGCCCCTTTAGGGGGTAGAACCTGGAGAATGGAAGTAGGTCACTAAAGCGGGGCCTTGGAAGGTCATAGTTGTTTCTCCCTGTTTCTGGTCCTGCAGTCTGCTCTCTGTCCCTCCATCATATGGAGACACCTCTGCAAAGCGCTCCAGTCATCTCGACTACTCCAGTGTTACGGAACACAATCCTCCAAAACTGACCCCGAATTAACCCTCCCGCTTTAGGATGGTCACGGCTGCAGGAAAAGGTGAAGACTCTGATCTCCAGAGAAGATTCTAGGCTGGTTAATTCTTGGCCCTGGGGGCAGGCTCTTGGAACAGAAATTAAACGCTATGGGGTTGGGGATTTGGCTCAGTGGTAGAGCGCTTACCTAGGAAGCGTAAGGTCCTGGGTTCGGTCCCCAGCCCCGAAAAAAAAAGAAAAAAAAAAAAAAGAAATTAAACGCTAAGCCGTTGATCCCACATTGCTCTCTCAGAACTGACAGGAAGGATGAGGAACTTCGTAGAAGCAATTGCAATACTTTTTTTTTTCTCACGGCGCTAACAAACATGTGGATCACACTGCCCTCGAACAGCTATGGCAGGGGGTCAGAGTGAGCCGCCCGGCTTCAGCCCTACCCTGAGTTGAGTGCACTGGTACAGTAGTTCATCCTACAGGTGACTTCTGCAGGGAAGCTGGTCTCACCCAACAGGGCCAAGGAAGGCCAGAAACACATCACCACCAAGAGTGGGCCAGATGGCTCTATGGCCCTCAGAAGGGGGCTGGAGCAAAGTCCTATTTCAAAAGAGAGGGGGGTGAGCACCACGGTGCACACAGGGCTGGGATCTCAGTATTGAAGTTGGGTCATCGCATGCCCTCATCACCCAGCCTTCTCTCCAGCCCCTTGTTTGTTTCTTTACTTATTAACCAGAGTCTTATGAGCTGAGTCTTGCTATGTAACATAAGCCAGCCTCAGACTCACATGTTTGAGTTGCTTGCCTGTTTTGTCATGTTCCATCTCTAATTTATTTATTTATGTATGTATGTATTTTATAATGAATTCTATGGTTTCCAAAATCCAAATTTAAAAAAAAAAAAAAAACAAGCAAACAAAAAATTCTCCGGTTAAACATATGAAGGAAAATACTAATCATAAAACCCAGAATAAGCCTCTAGAAAAGCAGGCTCCTGTGGGCAAAACAAGACACAAGTTAGTTCTGTTTTTCCAGAAAAGCCACCAGCAGCCGGAGGTTGACCTGAGCTAGCTACACTTCTCCTTTGGTTCACATCCTCAGAGGCCTGACCTGATCAAGCCACCACACAATAAGAGAAGTGGAAGATCAGTGAGAGGTGAGAAGGGAACAGGACACAAAAGCCAACAGGGGCTTCCCAAGCAGTCAAAGACAACACCATCGCACTCGGACTGCTCAACCTAAAAGGAAGGGTAGAAAAAGAAACTGGGGTGGGGGGAGGTGTCTCTGAGGCTAAATCGGTCTTTGAGATGCAAGACTGCAACTTAAGCCGCAGAACGCATGTGAAAAAGCCCGACAAAACGGGTCTTGTGGAGCATATATGAACTCCCAGCACTGAGAGAGCAAGAGAACCCTGGGATGGTAGGATCAGCCTAGCTGTGTAGGTGTGTACTGATCCAATGAGAGACTCAATATCAAAAACAAAAGAGCTGTGTAGTCTGAGGAATGTCATCTTAGGCTGTCCTGTGACTTTCACATTCACGTACAAATCTGCCTAAGTACACACAAATTCACACATAAGATACTAGGATAGTTCAATGATAGAGCCCCAGCCTGGAATCCCCTAGAATCCCTCAGTGAGGAGCTGGGGGCGGGGCTCAGTGGCAGAGCACCTGCCTAGAATCCCCCAGTGAGGGGCCGGGGGCGTGACTCAGTGAAAGAACACCTGCCTAGCATGTACATAATCCTGATTTTCCTCCTTGTCACTGAATTAAAAAAAAAAGAAAAAGAGAAAGGGAGGAGGAAGGAGAGGAACAGAAGGAGGGAGAGGAGGAGGAGGAAAAGAAGGAGAACGAGGAAGGGAAGAAGCAGCAGCTGCTGCCACCACCCACTGTCCTGTTTGTTTTTTTTGTCAACTTGACTCAAGCTAGAATTATCTGGAAAGAAGGAACCTCAACTGAAAAGAGGTTTCCATCATAATGGACTGTGGGCATTTTCCCTGATCAACAACTGATGTGAGAAGGCCCAGCACACTGTGGGCAGTGCCGTCCTTGAGTGGGTGGTCCTGGGCTGTGTAAGAAAACAGCTAAGCAAGCCATGGAGAAGAAGCCAGAAGGCAGCTCCTCTGTGATCTCTGCTTCAGTTCCCGCTCCAACTTCCCCTCACGACCGGCCGAGATGCAAACCAGGACAACCACTAATGTGCTATATGGAATGTTCCCCCTCAGGCAGGCTCATGTGTTAGAGGCCTGGTTCCCAGCTGGTGGCCCTTTTGAGAAGCTTAGATGTGAGGGGCCTACCTGGTCAAAGCAGGTCACTGGCAGGCATGCCTCTGAGGACTAAGCTGGTCCCCAGTCCCTCCCTTGTTTCTTCCTTCCTGATCCCTAGGTGAAGAACATTCTGCATCCCAGACTTCCACCTCCACACAATGTTCCACCTCACCACAGGTCCAGAGTCAACATTCACGATACGGACAGAAACCTCTGACACCACTGGTCAGCACCCAACTCTGCTCCACTAGCTGCTTTCTGCTAGGCATTTTGTCATGTTATCAAGAAAACTGATTAGACCTCCCAACCCAAGTACTGGGAAGATTTGCAACATCCAGACACCGGGGTGTGTGTGTGTGTGTGTGTGTGTGTGTGTGTGTGTGTGTGTGTGTGCCCCTACAGGCAGCAGTTGCTCCTGAATGCCTTTTCTATTCCTGATCCCTGGCGCCCTGGAGCTTTTGACCTGTGGTTATACAGCCTAGTCTCATTCTGTGGATAAAACACTCTGACTGAAAGCAGCATAGAAGAAATGGTTTACTGACTTACAATTTTGTGGCCCTGTCCATCACTGGGGGGGGGCATGTGAAGCCAGGAAATCTAGCAGACAGTCGAATTACATCCACTGTCAAACAGCGAGAAACAGACGCCCCCAAGCAGCCTGCTTGCCGCTGCCACCTACGGGTAGCTCATTTTCTTCACCCTTCAGCACTTCGAGACTCACGGAACAGTGTGGCCACAGTGGGCCGTATCTTCCTGAATCAATTAGTAAGCAGACAAACCCCACCACAGACATGGCCACAGGCCAGCCTGATCCGGATAATCCCTCAATTGAGGCTTTCTCCTCAGGTTGTCTTAGGCGTGTCGAGATGATGTGTGTTGAATTAATGATTAGGCTGGTGCTGAGAACTGAACCTGGGTCCTCTGTGGAAGCCGTAAGTGCTCTCAACCAAGGAGCATTTGAAACGGACCATGCCCCTATGTGTGCATTCACACGTTCCCGGCTTCCACAGGAGAGCACCCAACTGAAGAGGAGGACTGCTGAGCACCGGGGGAGGACTACGACACCTTCGTTCTAAAAGCACTCACAGACCACAAGGAAGTACGAAAGCTGAGTGCCAGGACAAAGGTACGATCCACCATAGACAAGGGGCAAGAGTTTGGAGACACGATGACAGCCCCAGGATGTGCTGACTCATTTTATGCCAATTCAATACAAGCTGGCGTCATCTGGGAAGAGGGAATCTCCATTGAGAAAATGCCTCCATAAGATCTGGCTGTAAGGCATTTTCCTAATTAGTGACTCGGGGGGGAAGAGCCCAGTCCATTCTGGGCAACGCTATCCCATGGGCAGGTTGAGCAAGTCATGTGAAGCAAGCCAGTAAGCAGCGCCCTCTATGGCCTCTGCACCAGCTCCTGCCTCCGGGATCCCCCTGTTTGAGCTCCTGCACTGCCTTCTTTAGTAATAAACAGTGACATGGAAGTGTTAGCCAAATAGACCCTTTCCTTGACAGCTTGCTTTTCGGTCATGGTGTTTCATCACAGCCATAGAAACCCTAAGACACCACACTTCAGTCTCAGGAGGCTTCATCTAGGAAGGAGCTTGAGGTGACCCCTCACTGTTCGTGCACACATCCAGCATGGGGAAACCAACCCCCTTAGGGGGGTGGGGGGCACAGCACAGGGGTTCGTTCAACGCCACAGCTCTGTAACTGACTTCCTCTAAATGTCTCATTAGCCCGCCACATTTCTGACGCTGCTCACACTAGAAGGCCGGCAGACTTACAATGCCATGGATCTGGGCCACCTTGCTGCACAAGTCGGGGCGCCACTTCTGAAGGGCCAGGTAGAAAGGGTTTCTCAGGAGATCTTCATCATACAGAGCCATATGGACTTCAGGGGGATCCACGTGAGCTTCCTGGAACGAGGGAGGGAAAGGTTGTGAATAGAGACAGGGCTCTCACTACATCCTAGTCAATCCAGAGCTCGCTCTGAAGACCAGGCTGACCTTGAACTCATCTAAGAGATCCACCTGCCTCTGTCTCCCAAGAGTTGAGATTAAAGACTTTTTGCCACCTCACCTGGCATAGCCGGCTGTGGTTTTTGTTTTGTGGTTTTTGGTTGTGGTTACCCAAAAAACCCATTCGTGTACACAAGACAGCTTCTCCCGCCCCCCCACCCCCCCCCCCCCCCCCCCCAAACTCTAAGGCCTCACGCTTGCTAGGGCAAGCACTCTACCAATGACCTAAATGCCCAACCAATTTGTTTTTTGTTGTTTCGCTTGAAGCCAGGCCTCACTATGTGTGCAGCCCAACCTGACCTCAAAATCAGTGTCCTCCTGCTGCAGTGTCCCCCAGCTCTGGGACTTTAGTAGAGTCTACACCCTATGCCCATCTCTCTCCATGGTTTTTTCATCCTGAGCCAGCCCTGTGGCCTGACCTAACTGGCTATGGTTTCTGAGCATCAGCCTCAAGGACTCTTGTATATTCCACCCTCCTCCTCAATATACCCCAAGGTAGCATGCTGGGAAACTACCCAAATAAGGAAAAAGCCATGGGAGGAGGGGGTGTAGAGGAGCCCATATGATCTAATGAACCAAGCCATGTGTGGGCGTGGGGGGGGGGAGTGCAATCTCACGGTTATGCCAATGGAAACATCCAGAGATTAATGAAAGGAGGGCAGCTGGGAGCTGTCTAACTTGGTGACACAGCAAAGGCCACCTGAAAACCAGGACCCCTGCAAGTCCACAAACACAGCCCCTGTAACTTCTAAAAACCCTAAACTTTCTCACATTTCCGTCTCCAACAACGGATCTGGGTTTTATTTCTGTCAATGCTATAAATCGGCAGCTAATTTCATTTTTCCATATGGTAAGCGACTGTCCCAACATCGCTCTTGGCACGGTCTCTGTCTTTCAAACCAGTTGGGAAAGCTGTCTGGGCCATGCTCCCAAGTCCTTGTGTGAGCCTGTCCTATTTCCACGATTTCAGTGGTCTAGACCTGGGCTGCTCAAAAAGGGGTAGGCAAAAAAAACCCTGTAATTATAGACACAGACCATACGGTCAAATGGAAATTCTTACCGCATTTGTTTCGTTTTTAAATTATTACATATTCAAAAAGAAATTTTTAGTGTATTTGGCTTTTTTTGAGCTATTACATTTTCTACTTTTTTTTTTTTTTTTTGCTCTTAGGGGTGAGGGGTGAGCGACGTGTGCTACAGTGAGCATGTGACCGTGAGAGGGCAACTCCCAGGAGTTGGTTCTCTCCTTCCAACATGTGGGCAGGTCGTGGGGATGGATTCAAGGTTACTGAGTGCACTGCCTTGCCAGCCAACGGTACATGTTTTTGTGACACCCTTATGACCTCAAACCCCTGGGCTCACGTGATCTTTGCAACTCCACTCTCTGAGCATCTGAGACCCCAGGGGTGCACCCACCATGCCTGATACGTACATAATACAAATGTCTAGTAGCCACATTAAAAAAAAAAAACAGCTAAAGTTGTTTTTTTTTAACAGTTTATATAATGTAACCTATCCAAAATACACTTTCAGTAAATAATCATTACTTTAAAATTAAAATGAATGTGGCCGGTGAGATGTCTCAGTGGACAAGGGAGGGCACTTACTGCCAATCCTGATGACCTGAGTTCAATCCCCGGGAGAGAACCGACTCCTGCAAGCTGTCTTCTAACTTCTTTTTTAAATTACTCTTTTCGTTATTATTTTTTTTTTAAGCGCATGGGTGTTCTGCCAACATGTATGACTGGGAACCATGTGCAGGAACCATGTGCGTGCCTGGTACATGTGGAAGCCAGAAGAGGGTGTCATAACCCCCTGGAGTTCTAGAGGGTAGCGAGCCACCATGTGCAGCTGGCAATTAAACCTGGGTCCTCTACAAGAGCAGCCAGTGCTCTAACCACTGAGCCACCTCTCCAGCTCCTGTCCTCTGCTTTCTACACATACACACAAGACCAAACTCCATCTAAAAGTCTGCCTGACAAACAGCCATACAGGCCCAATAACAAATCTCTTGGCCCAGTGAAAGCTGAATTGACTACTGGCCCCACTGGGGACTTAGCTCCTCCCACAGGAGGATCTAAGGGAACTTTTAAGAAGAGCTAAAATTAAAAAAAAAAAAAAAAAAAAAAAATGGGTGTAAATAATCCTTCCATGGGCCCCCAAGGAGACCTCAGCGACAGTTCAGGTGTTTGATTCATTGAATTCAATTATTGCCAGAGCCAGATAATCCTCTTATGATCCCCCAAGAGAAGCAGAGAATGCAATTTTAGGGGGACAGAATCATAAGGGAATAGCGTTCCTCCTGGTTTCTGATAGTTGGTTCCATGGGGCGGAGTGTGACAGCCGAAGAAGATGCTTCGGATAAAAACCACTTGAGAAACAGGATGTGCATGATGTCGAGATCAGGCTGGGGAGGGTCACATGACGGTGGCAAAGCACCCAAACCGCCACTCCCCAGCAAGGAGATATGGCCAGAGAGGAAAAGGAACAGCAGGGGATGGAGAAGACATTGTGAGGAGGACCAAAGCAATGCTAAGGATTCAGGAGGTTGAGGGTACAGTTCATAGAAGTCTTAAGAAAGCAAGACCAAGATGCTCTTGGCCATCTCTGACAGACCTCCAATGAAAACTGACAGAGAAGTGAGTAGCATTAGTCAGAAATACCAAATACCCCTGAGCGTGAGCTACCCAAGGCCAGCTACCCTGTGAACAAGACAGCCATATGGGGCTTCGCACGGGTCTGAACATCCCACCAGATAGCATGCACACTTCGGTGTGGTTTTGTGGTCCTCAGCTGTCCTGACAACCCAGACGAGTCTGGGTAGTGAGCAACCATCTGGGGCCTGGGTACAGCCCTGCTCTGTACATCCCAGAGATGTACTCCCTGCCAAGTGTAACAGGAACCCTTAGAAGTTCAGAACCAAAGACCCTAACCAGGCACGGCACGCTTTCTAAGCAATGAGCAAGGCCCTCTAAGTGATACGTGATTCAAAGGGGGGTGGGAGTGGAGGACAAGACGGGAACAGTTTCTATTCATCTATTTTTAATATAAACGGAAGCACGGGGATGTAGTCTGTGCTTTCTGGTCCCTAGTCCTTCTGGCCTTGTAATAGTCACAGATGGGGGCTATATTGTCCTTAAACCCCATGTTAAAGCGCTCAGCTTTAACACCCACATTCAGCTCACTGTGAGACTAAGAGGAATCGAGAGGACGGCTGTCTCTCCCAAGTAGGTGAAGGGTTAATCCCAGGCTACAACCACACAGGTAAAAATAAACAAGGTGCTCAAAGCTGGTCAAACTGGAACCTTCGGTGTTAAGGAGAAATGATCAGGGAGCCAGTTAAGTTTGGAGGGGTATGGCCACTGCTCAGAATTAACCCATCACCTTGCTCCCGGAGTTGCAGATGGAACGACCATGTACCCATCTCCCTGCCAGGATCTCGGGTAGATAGGCAGGCACTCAAAGAGCCGGGTCTTAGTAGCTCCCAAAGATGGTCAACACATTAATCCAGATTCCTCTGAACTGACTCCTCTCTAAGTCTGTCATCTATAATCATTTGGTCACAGTCCTTGGCACCCCTCGAAGAGGAAGATGTTACTGGACACCAACCTAATGTCACTGGCTAATAACCAGGGAGTGTCCTAACAGCACAAAATCATTGAACGGCACCCAGACAAATCAATAACAAAAAGCCTGCAGCGGCCTGGTATGAGGCTAGCACAGTCTGGTAAGCAAATGGAGGCCCAGTTATGACCTTGACCCCAGTCCCTGTGCAGACACCACTGCTGCTCTCCTAGGAATGCTGCCTGCCGGATGACTCAGGTGAGACATCAAGGCTGGGGGAGCTTGCCCGAGGTCTAACCCAGGAATACACCTTCACCCAACTTCAACACCCTGGCTGCTTTCCCAACAACTACTCTTCTGCCCATCCTCTACCTCTGCCTCTCAGATTGCACACATACCTGTCCTGGTGAACCACACCCAGGTGACCTCTCCAACATGGAGGTCTATATAGTATTCTTCTGTGTTTCCTTCTGCCCCACCCCACCCCCAATCAGCTGAATGGTCCATTTGGCCTTTGTTCACTTTCGAAATCTCATCATTCCCCATCCCCTACAGCACCCCAAAGGGATGAGTTCCTCCCCCCCCCACTTCCACCCATTTGGTCTCAAAACCCATGGGGGTGGTTCCTGTGTGGCTGAAATCACACACACACACACACACACACACACACACACCCCATACTCCGCCCCCCAGAGAATGGTCAAGTCCTACAGCATCCAAGTTCTGAATGCAAATGGACAGCTGAGCTGACCAAAGTAAGTGGGGTTCAGGGCTCTAGACCCTGTCGGTTGACACCCCACCACAGCCTGCACTGGAGGACTCTCAAAACTCTAATATGTGCTTCTTTCACTCCGGGTCAATGGGAAGTTTACTATGGTCAATGAAAACAGGAGCATCTCTCCACAGACTGAAACAGAAACCCCAGTCACTAAGCACTACGTCTGTCTAGTCTCACCAGCCCTCTTACCCTGAGCCCCTTACTCCTAGTAAGTGACACTTGCTTCCACTGCCACCCTCCACTGAGTGTCCACCTCCCCTGCAGCTGAAGGAGAGGCTAGAGGGGTACCGCCCGGCGCGCGCACATCTAGGCAGTCCGTTTCCAACCAAGAAACTGAACAGACTCTGAGTGATTGAACGCCTCTGGGTACCTGAGTTTTCCATACCTACAGGACGAGAGGACCTCGCCACGTGTAAAGCAGGCAGGGATACCCTCTCCACTTTCAGCCCCCGCGGAAACTTAATCAGCTGGCCTAGACCTGTGCACACAGCCTCCTCCCTCAGTATCCAGTGTGGCCACCGGAAAACCTTCCAGGCCACATGGCCTGGGGTCGACGGTTCTGCCCACTACCCCAAGTCCCAGCTCCGGGGGACTCGGGCCTGCCGTGGAGCCCCAGGAACAGATGCATCCCTCTGGACGCAGTGGACAACGTGCGCGCCACGCTGCGGACAGCAGAAGAACGGGAGAGCTAGGAGGCTTAGCCCGCAACCGGTCGGGGCGCGGGGGTGCCCAGCAGCCAAGCCTGGGGATCCAGCTCAGCGCAGGGAGCCCCTCCCCCTTCCGCTCCCAGGCCCCGCCCGACCTCGGCGCCCCCAGAGAGTAGGGAGGCGGTGGAGGACACCCGCAGAATACACTTACTTAAGAGGCTACATAGTTTCACCTCTGTGCTACGACAGCACCTCTCGGATCCTGGGCTGGGACCTGAGTGCCCACCACCCGGGTGCGGTGGCTCCACTCTTCAGCTTACCTCTTTACTCCGCCGTTGGGCGGAACCCTGCTCCAGTCTGTCCAATAAGAGGTCATCTTAGCCGAGACTGACACGTAAACAGAGCAATCGTTAAGTCTAGTTCAGTCGGGGGTGGGGCCCAGGCGACTCCGCGCTTCCTACTCAGGCTAGCCCCGCCCAGAGTCAGGGAGTGCGCGTGCCCAGAATTCGAGAGGCGGGACCTAAGGAAGATCTGATATTAGGGGTGGGGTCCAAGCTGGGTCCCTGAAATGGTGTTGGACTGCGATGAAGAAAGAGAGTCCCATCTAAGTAACAATCCTACCCGGCCGATCGCCCTGTGCTGCTGGTGATGCAGACTGGAGGTGCCCAGTCTTCCGAGTCATCCTACTCTGTTGCCTACAGGGTCCCTTGGTCCTTTCCCTTCACTAGCATAGGCTCCGATAAGCTAAACCTTCTTTCTACCTAGTCTCACTTTTCCTAGTCTGCAAAGTAGTAAAAAACAAAACAAAACAAAACAACTTGGATTTGCATGGCGCTAAGGTTCCAGAATTATAATGGTAGGGAAAAGAGGAAAAGCCACACTTGACCTCTCTGGACTGGGCCCCGCCTACCCCTGGTCCAGGGATGTTGGCAGGGGAGGGGGAGCGGGGGAGCGGGAGGGGGGCGGGGGGGCGGGGGGGAGGAGGCTCCCGGCCCAGACAGGCGGCTGGAGGCGTGTCCTAGGAAACGATCCTGCTGCCCTTGGCCGGGGCTAAGGCGCGCGGCTCAGCTTGAAGACTTGGGGTCGATCAGGATGGGGTCTGCACTCTGGGTTTCTCAGGGAGCCGCCGTGAAAAAGAAAGTTGTGCAAAGACCCTACGCGTGACTCGGAGCGCGTCTGGGGAAAATGGAGTAGCGTTTGGGGAGCAGCTAACCAGACTACCTCTGTCTGTGGGAACGACGGAGGTGCATGTCGAGGGTCTCTGGAGAGCTCCGTTGAGAGCAGCGGCGAAGACATGAGGAACATTCAGTCCGCTCTGCCCAAGGTTGGCATCAGGGCTGGAGGCGACTTGCGACGTTGAGGGGTACAAGTGGGGCACCACCGCCGAAGGGCAGCGCCATGGCCAGAGAGGAGTGCAAGGCGCTGCTGGACGCGCTCAATAAGACCACAGCGTGCTACCATCACTTAGTGCTTACTGTGGGCGGCTCCGCGGACACACAGGACCTACGCGAAGAACTGCAGAAGACCCGCCAGAAGGCGCGGGAGCTGGCCATGGCCACCGGCGCCCGGTTGACCGTCGCACTCCGCGACCGGAGCTTAGCTACCGAGGAGCGCGCGGAGTTTGAGCGTCTCTGGGTGGCCTTTTCGGGCTGCCTGGACCTGCTCGAAGCCGACATGCAGCGCGCACTGGCGCTGGGAGCCGCCTTCCCGCTGCACGCGCCGCGCCGGCCACTTGTTCGCACTGGGGTGGCCGGCGGCTCCTCTGCTGTAGCCGCGCGCGCCCTGAGCGCCCGCAGCCTGCGGCACGAAGCCGAGAGCGACTTCGACGTCGCCGATCTGCCCCAGTTGGAGCGCGAAGTCCTCCAGGTGGGCGAGATGATCGACAACATGGAAATGAAAGTCAACGTGCCCCGCTGGACTGTACAGGCGCGACAATCGGCGGGCGCCGAACTCCTGTCGGGTGCCAGTGCCGGCGCGTCCTCCGCGGGTGGCATTTCTGTAGAGGATCGCGCGGGACCCTGCGACCCCAGCAGGGCCCTGGCTGCCACCGTTTTCAGCGCCGTGCTGCTGGTGGCTGTGGCCCTCGCCTTATGTGTGGCAAAGCTGAGCTGACATATCCAACGACCGTCCGCTGCCCCTTCTCTTTCCAGGGCTCTTTTCTGGGGTTTGAACCGTTAAGGAGAGAGGTAGTGAGCCCGGATGTGTGCGTGTGAACATGATCCTCTCAGGGCCCACCTCTGCCTGGGCAAAACTTATTTTGGTTTGTTTGTTTGTTTAACATGCTGGCCCAAGAGGAGTTAACAGCATAGGGCGGTCAGGCCATTACCTCTAATGCCTGTAGGAGCTTTACCTCCTATTAATAGAAATCGGTCCACAGTGACCTCTGATCCCTTTGGGTTTGATGGGTTAACACATATGTCCCAGGTTTGGTGCCCTCACACTGGTTGGGAGCTCTCATTCTGCTTTAGACGAGGCAATTTGGTAAAGGTGTGGGGGGGTTGTATAAAGCATGGTGGGGGGGGCATTTTGTTCCCTAGACAAGAAAGCAATTGTAGTAAGATGTGCGTGGGTACCTTAATCCTTCGGGGCCTAGGCTTTGGAAGAGTGTACTGAGAGAGGTTCATGCAAAGTGCTTTCTCTGTGGTACACTATTGCGCTTGGCAGAGATTGCCTATTAGTCACCAGAAACTGCAGCTCCGAGAGGCTTTGTGTCGTGACCCCATTTAGGGTCACAACCAAAAAGGTTGCTTCAATTCGATGTGGTGCATCCACTGCACACCTGCGGCAATTGAGGACCGCTCCCTACCCATCCCTGCATGGGGGAGGAACAGGATGCCGCTGCTTTGGGAAGAGCCCTACTGAGATGTAAACAGTCACGTTCTTCTTCTCACCGGCTTACTTTATCCCAGAATTAGACCACAGTGTTCGACCCTCCTTTGTGGGAGGGCTGGGGAATCCTCTTTGAAGCTCTTAATCCTATCTATCCCCGGAATTTACTCAATAGCCAATCGGAGCGCTAGTTTTTCTAGAGAGCTGCCCAACTGTCTGACCCCCATGCTACAGGGAAGGGCGAGGCTGGTGTCATGGGTAACCAGGGGCTGTAAGCCTGGCAGCTGAGTTCGAAACATAACAACTTTAATTTGGAATTTAAGGAGCTCTAAACACACACACACACACACACACACACACACACACACACACACACACACACACAATCTGAAAGAATGACGTTAGTACATTAGTACCAAAGCTGGGTTGCTTTTGTTCGTTTTTGTATAAAGGAAACTGGGCCACAAGCTCATATAGGACTTTTACATTGTATGTGTAGTCTACTACATGTACGTGTATGTGTAGTCTACTAAATATGAATCTGTATCTATTTTTTTCGAAAACCTATACCCTGGAGACCAGATAGATGGCTTAACATTTAGAAGAATGTATTGTATTGGGACATAGTGGTGCACACTTTTTTTTTTCCTTTTTTCGGAGCTGGGGACCGAACCCAGGGCCTTGCGCTTGCTAGGCAAGCGCTCTACCACTGAGCTAAATTCCCAACCCCTTGGTGCACACTTTTAATTCTAGCACTTGGAGGGTAGAGGCAGGAGGATCTCTGAGTTGGAGGGCAACCTGGTCTATATAGTGATATCCAGGACAGCCAGGACTACATCGAGAGAACCTGTTTCAAACACACACACGCACACAGGTATTGCACTTGCAGAGCAGGCAAGTTCTGTTCCCAGCACCCACCAGCAGCTCACAACTGCCTGTAACGCCAGGCCCGGGAGAGGTCTAGCATCCTCTTCTGAACTCCTCAGGCACTTGTCCTTACAAATACACACTATACACACACACACACACACACACACACACACACACACACACACAGTCTGGATAGAGACTGAATTTTGAGATCATAGCTCAGACTGCCAGAATCATTCACATAAAAGGCAGAAACAGCCCCTGCTTTCCGTGGGTAAAGGATGAGACATGAGAAATACTGGCGGGGCTCCTTCAAAGTACTGGGGAATGGTACTGAGCAAGCAGATGCATTTAACTTTCAAATGGTTATTTGGAACGAAAACAAAGATTTGCTTGGCTCAAAATGGGGTTTCTTTTTGACCTCTGAAAGTGAGAAAGAGGGGTCTGGACTGATGGCTCAGTGTTTAAGAGCACTGGTGTCTTTTCCAGAGGTCCTGGGCTTGATCCTCAGCAACAAACTCCTGCAGTCTCAGCCCCAGATAGCCCAACAAGCTGGTGGTGCACACAGATACATACAGGCAAGGTCCCATAAACACAAGATGATAGGGTGGTGATGTTGGTGGGGGTGATGATGATTTGTTTAAGTGAGAAAGAGGACCAGGATTATTCTTTACCAGGTCAACTTGGGAGTCTGGTGGTCACAAGTAAATAGGGGAAGGATTGCTATCTGGGCGCCTAGTTTTAGGCACTGCTTCCTACCTCGAAATAGGCCACATGCACTCTCTTCACACACATTCTGGTGCCTCAGAAAGGAAAACATGGAATCTTTGCAGGTGTCTTTGTGCTTTTAAAAATGACCCACTGGTCTTACAACCAACTGAACCCTTTACAATAATTACCAATAAGAGTTCTTGCCTCCTCTGGGTTAGGTGACTCTGATTAGGTACCACTTTAAACCTTTTTTGTCCCTGCTTGCCCAAGATGCATTTAGAGATGATGTAGAAACTTTTAAACTCTGCCTCCCACATAAACCACAACGTGGGGTCTTTGTCACCTTCTCTAGAGACTCATCTCTCAGGCAAGAGAAGTCTGGAGTCATTTGGTGACATAAGAAATCTGAGAACCAGTTGGGGAAGACGTCCTGCTATTCCTTAGACTGAAACTCTTTGTTCTTATCACGGAGTTTTCTAGTGGCTCAGCGGTTAAGCTACTCTTACAAAGGACTGTGGGTCAGTTCTCAGCCACCAGTTACTCCTGCTTCAGGGAATCTGGCGCCCTCTTTGGGCCTCCATCGGTATCTGCACATGCATGGCGACAGACACAAATAAAAATACATTTCTTAAAACTGTTCTGTAGAGTGTACTGATGACACAAGCCATCTGGCACTGAGCAACTCATTAACACAATGTTTGTCAACCTTTCCTAGTGTTGTGGTGACACTCGCCCCCACCCCCGCCTCCCTCCCCCTCCACCATAAAGTTATTTTGTTGCTTCAGAACTGTAACTTTTGCTATTGTTATGTATTGTAATGCAAATACTGATATGCAGGATATCTGATGTGCGGCTCCTGTGGGGATTGCCACCCACAGGTCGAGAACCACTGTGTTAAGAGCAACAGGGACAAACAAGCTTACTGTTGCCACTCTCTCCGCCTTAGCCATTCTTTGGATAATTTAATTAGCTGGGTCATCAGATGTCCACCTGTTTGCGATGGTTCTTAGGTGACTGCAATTCATTGCAACTTTGCAAAAGGGCTGACTTGAGTAAACATTCCTCCAGTAGACCTGCGAACCCAGGAAATTTACTGAGATTGAAAAATGTTAAATATGAGGTGAATTCCTTGGTGTTATGACGCTGTCTAAGAACACTGCTACAGGACATAGGCGTAATTGCTTTTTGCCTTGAAAAACTGGCTATGTTTTAACTAATATGTCTATTTGTGTTTGTGAGCTAGCTCGCTGATAGGATCCTGGTTCTATTCATCGACAAGAAAAAATTCAAAATGCATCATCAGTTAGGCTGGGTTTTGTACAGGCCCCCTACTTCACAGTGATGCAGGAAGATCACAAGTTCAAAATTAGCTTGTGCTAGAGTGTGAGTTCAAAGCCAACCTGAGCAACTTAGACTCTATCTCAAAATAAAAGAATGAAAAGAGAGTTGGGGCTACAGTGCACTGGCAGAGCACGTGCTTAGCATGCTGGAAGTTTCAGATTCAGTCCTTGTACCCCCCCAAAATGTATTAACTAATATTGAATCCTTGGGGTGTCAAGGCACCTATCAAGGGAATGGGCTCTGAGTCAGCAGTGGACTGCTAATGGCTACAATAGTCATATTGCAGCAAGAACATGCCCAGATAATTATTTCTAAGACAGGATCTCACTGTGTAGTCCTAGCTGTCCTAGAATTCAGTATATAAACCAAGTTGCCCTTGAACTCCTAGGACAGCTCCTGGATGCTCCTGCCTCTGCCACCTGAGTGCTAGGATTAAAGGCATGTGCCACCATGCCTTGCTTTAAATGTCTAGCCCAGACTGGTCTCAAAGTGGTGAGCCTCCGTGCCTTGCCCTCTTCAGAATAAGCTCCCCGGTGTGGACCCCCACAGCCAGAGGGACGATTTCTTTTCTTATGTATTATAAAAGGTTATGCTTTTAAATGCCTCAAGGGAAAATACTTAGGATAGAGTCAAACTTTGTGATTCCCCTGTGGTTTACAGGATGCTGTGTGAAGGATGTGTGATTCTGGAAAGCAGTTTTGGCTGAAGAGATTTCGAATTCGCATGAGTTCCCTGGTAATGCTGCGTTTCCCCACCCCCTCTCCCCCCGATGTGCACACAGGTCCATTTTTAAAGCTGTTCCTTCCTCCTTGGTATGTTGTGTGATGGATGCTTTGTAAGCCTCTGAGCTACTGTGTATAAGATGCTGGTGAGGAAACTGCTGTAGGAAGAACTTACTTCCGCATCCCTAGGGGTGTGTACCATCCCTTGAAGGCCCATCACCTACCCTGGGCAGAGAACTCTGCCTCTCTCCAAGTACCTCAAGTCATTTGATATCCCTGTGCCTCGCATCCTCCACTGGTGGCACTGGGGTCTTGTGACCCTTGTGGAGTCCTTGCGAGCTTGTGACATCTAGCAGGCTGCTCTAAAGTCAGAAATGCTAATCTCGTTGTATGATTTAGTTTGGGACTTTTTACTTTGCTGATGGGTTTGAGTATATTCTCAAGGAATGTAACCCTATAGTTTAATGGTTATTGTCTAAAAAATAGTTTAGGGGCTGGAGAGATGGCTCAGGGGTTAAGGGCACATGCTGTTCTTCCAGAGGTCACAAGTTCAATTCTCAGGACCCACCCTGGGTGACCCACTACTGCCTATAATTCTAGCTCCAGGCAAATTGGGCACCTCTGGCCTCTGTACACACCTACACTCATGTACACAGATATACATACATACACATAACAGAAGATAATATATTTGAAAAATAGTTTAAAAAGATTAAAAGCCAGCCTAATGAGGTGGCTCAGGCTAAGGGCCACTGCCAAGCTTGACAACCTGAGTTCCATCCTGGAACCCACATGGTGGAAGGAGAGAACCTGAAGTTGTTCTCTGACATATACACACACACACACACACACACACACACACACACACACACACACACACAGATATGTGTGCAGTCTCCTTGCCCCATAAAATAAATAATACGTGTAAGAAATAACAAGTATTTAGTTTTCAAAAATCAAAATTAATGAAGCTTAGTGCACATAGAGTGTAGACCCTCAAAAAGCAAGCATGGGATTTGGAGTACAGCTTAGCAGTATTGGACTTCACACACACAACTCTGGATTCGACTGGCAGCAGTGCAAAGGGAAACAGAGGTCCGCGTGTATAAGCTGTCTGAGTATAGTATTTAAATAGACAAGGAGCTTAAATTCATACTCTTAAGTCTGAATCTGAGTCTATCTATTTTTAGGGGCTGGAGAGATGGCTCACAGGTTATGGGTGTGTACTGCTCTTACAGAGGACTAGGATTCAGTTCCTAGCACCCATATAGGGCCACTCATGCCTGTCTGTAACTCCAGTTACAGGCTATCTGTTGCCCTCCTCTGGCCTCCAAGGACACTGCACACCAAGCCATGCAAAGTACAATAATTCGATCTTATTTTCGCAGCCATCAGGCCACCTCAAGGGGTTCTGGGAGACTGTGAAGACAAGGCCTTGCTATTTGTCACAAAGTCTGGGGACTACACTAGCTCCCTACCGTGGAGCAGGGTGTGTTCTTAATGAGTGATGGTGGATCTGTAATGGAATCAAAGATTTCCCATCTCCATGCTGCATCAACAGGTTCTAAACATAATGTTTGTGAATAAGTAAAAATTGAATTAATAACCGCATTAATAACCGCTCAAGGAAAGGACTTCAAATGAGCCCACTATCGGCTTGCAATTTTAAACAATATGCTTAATTCTCTTCACAAACATTGGAATGGGGGTGTACACCACTCTCCACAGGCTCAGATGCAAAAAGAGCCCAGAGGCTTCCAGACTGTAGCTCTCTGCATGCGTTCTTCTACAGTATGGTTGTACACAGCCACTAACACCGGAAGCTTGGTCGTGGACAACACAGATCAAAGCCACCCTTCAAATGCAGTTTCTTCCAGATCTTGAGAACTGGCAAAAGGCTTATGACTGTGGGACAGTAGAAAGTTCTGGAAAAATACTCCCGACATTTACATATGTCCATCTCATTCTGTGGAAGGTTCTGGGTGTTTTCCCCTGAAGGACTATAAGAGAGAAGACACCCTAGTTCTTTAGTGTTTGAGAATTTTAAGACCTTGAGTTTATACGACCTATGTAAATATTCAAAATCCTGTTGTTAAATGATTTTAAAGAGTCTTTCCAACATTCTGGTGCCAGAAAGCCGAGTCGAGTGTTGCTCGTGTGGATATGTATGTATTAGGTGTGTGGAAAAGTTCTACGAAGAAATGAAAAATATTCGTTAAGGTGGTGAGATTATGAATTATGTTTTTCAATGTTTTTATTTAACCTTATATTGCTTTTACAATAAAACTTTAAATGCTATTATCATATGGAAAGTGTTACTATGTCATTAAAATCTAAGTTTTAACAATCAGGGGATCTAAATGGGTATGCTCCTACAGACTTCATTTGTTTGTTTGTTTGCTTGTTTTTTTGAAACAAAGTCTCTGTCTTAATTACTGTTCTATTGTTGTGAAGAGACACTGTGACTATGGCAACCCTTATAAAAGAAAGCATTTAATTGTGGGGGTGGGGCAGGGCAGTTTCAGAGGGTTAGTCCATCATCATCATGGCGGGAAGCAGACAGGCATGGAGCTGGAACAGTAGCTGAGAGCTTTACATCCTAACCCACAGGCAGCAAGCAGCAGGCACAAAGACAGAGAGAGACTGGGCCTAACCCAGGTTTGGAAACTTCAAAGCCTACCCCCAGTGACACACTTCTTCCAACAAAGCCACGCCTCCTAATCCTACCCAACCGGTTTATCAGTTGGAGACTAAGTATCCAAGTACATGTGCCTATGTGGGCCATTCTCATTCAAACCAGGGCAGTGTCTCTATACAGACTTGACTGTCCTGGAATTTACTATGTAGACCAGGCTGGCCTGGAACTCACAGAGCTCTCCCTGCCTCTGCCTCCTGAGTGCTGGGATAAAAGGTGTGAGCCACTGTACCAGGTTTGTTACAGGCAAATCCGAGCTCCAATGCTAGCCTGGTCCACATAGAGAGTTCTAGGTCAGCCAGGGCTAAATGGTTAAGACCTGTCTCAAAGAGACAGACAGACAGTCAGACAGACAGAAAGCAATGACAATCAGGCTCTCAAGTTTAATGAGAAATAACCAGAACTTTTCAATAGTAAACCAGTTTTCTTTTCTTTTGTCTTTATCCCCTCCCACCCCATCACCCCACCCTGTATCGCTGGAGATCGTAGCAGAGCCTTGCAAATCTGCTAAGCAAGTTTCCTATCACTGAGTTACATTCTAAACAGAAAGACATGTTAGGGGCTCATGGAGGAGGAGCCAGGAGCAAAAGGTCTAGACCCATGATTACAGCATTTAGGGGGTGGGGGCAGGAGGATTGGATGATCAAGGTCAGTCTTCACTGTAATAGTGTCTTGGAGGCCATCCTGAGCTGCGTGGGACACTGTCTCAAAATAAATAATAAACAAATAAATAAAATGGGGGAGAGCAGTGGGTGAGAATCGTTTGAAAATGGGCTGGAAAGATGACTCAGTGTAAAGCCGAGAGCAATGAGTTTTAGGACCTGAGGTTTGGTTCTCGGTACCCACGTAGGGGAACTCATAGGTGCCTGTAACTCCAGTTCCAGTGACTCCAGCGCCTTTTTCTGGCCTCTGCAGGTACCCATACACACACACACACACACACACACACACACACACACACACGTTCACACACACAGACCCTCTTTCTCTCCTCTCTTAAAAAAGTTGGTAGATGAAATATGTTGCTACTATGTTATCAGTCATCAAACAATATTAAAAGTCCTAAAAAACCAGCATATACGCAAACTTTAACTTTTCCATGACTAGATAAAAATCTACTTAAACCTTAAAGTGAAAGGCAGTTATATGTCTCGGAAAGAAAATATTCATTAAAATAAAATTCTTATATACTCCCTACTCATCTTGGAATAGTTATGTGACTAGACCTAAAGATTTTTTTGTTGGTGGTGTTTGCTTTGTTTTTTGTTTGTTTGGTTGTATTTTTTTTTTCTAGACAAGGTTTCTCTGTGTAGCTTTGGCTGTCCCGGAACTCACTCTGTAGACTAGGCTGGCCTCGAGCTTGCCTCTGCCTCCCAACTGGTGGAATTAAGGGAGTATGCCACGAATCCTGAAGATTTTATTTTATTTTATTGTGTGTTTTTTAACCTAAATATAAGAAATTCTCCCACAGAAACTGAGTTTCCTAAAATTCAATTTTGACAATTTCTTCTCAGAATGAAATGTCAAGCTAAGAGCTCAGCTCCACCAGGCACCAATCACCATGTGACCGGAGCTCGTGACTGGGTATAAACCATGCAGTTCTCACAGCCTTCCTCTTTGGCTTTGCAAAAGCTGTCCGCATTAACATGGAGTCACCTACGTCAAACATTAACACAGTTCCTCGTGTTGTGGTGACCGCCCAACCATAAAATTACCTCGTTGCTACTTTATAACTGTTATTTTTCTACCGTTATGGATCGTAATGTAAATAACTGATATGTAAATATGATAAGGGGTCACAGGTTGAGAACTGTTACTCTATCATTTGGGGGAGCTTTCCTGGGGCTCTAGCCCCAAGTTACCTCATTTTATAAAGTCAGGTGTTTTCAAAAGGGCTTATTGTGAACAACGGAAAAACACTTTTTGAAGAAGAAATTTCTGGTTTCTTTGGAAACTCAGTTGTGTCACGTGATTTTTTTCCCCTGGAAGCTGTCTAGAGGAAATGTTTCGCTGAGACGGCACATGAGAGGATGTTTTGCTGAGGCAGACACTTGAGAGGGTGCACGGCATTTGGAAAGAGCATAAATAGATCCCCACAGACAGTAAAAGGATGCTCTGGCGTTGCTATGATGCGCAATGCTTTGCTAGTCTCGTTTCTTCGCCGGTCTTCACTTTGTAGAGAATCGTGCCAAGGACTCGTGGCACTCCGGCTGACTCTTGCAGCCATCTTGCTGACTCTTGCCTTGCTGTCTCTGCTGGCTTGAGCCATGCCGCTGATTTGTGTGTGGTGTTTGCTATTGAGCTGGGCTGCTGACATCCTGACAACGAAGACTCGAGTTGCCGCAAAAGGTCTGCAACCCCCTTTTCCTGTTAACCCTCTTTCCCCCTACATAAAGTAGGCTTAGAGAAAAATCTAAGCCTACATGTTTATTGCTTGTAAACTCTCTGAGCAGGAAGTGTTAAGGAGAGAGACAGAAACAGGGAAGACATTTTTATATCAGGGACCTTGAAAAAAAACCAGTTTTGATTTCTGTCCTTGGCCAGTGTTAGGTTCCTATGTGCCCTTTGGAACAGTTGTCACTCTTAAGAAACCTGCTTCCACAGCCTGAAGAAATCAGTCCTCTCCCGATGCAGCTCTCTCCCTGGGACAGAGTTAAGATGGTGTCTGGTGGGACTCAACAGATGGCTCAGAGATTTAGAGCACTGGCAACTCTTCCTAAGGATCTGATTCCTGAGGACCAATTCCCAGCATCCACATGGCAGCTCACAATGGTCTGTAACTCAAGCTTTTCTGACACCATCACAGAGCCAGATATGCAGGTAAAACACTAACATACATAAAATAAATGTACCAAAAGGAAGGCAAAGCTGTCTGTGTATGCTTTGGCCTAACCTAAAAGCAACCCCTAATCTCTCTCCCACACTTAATGGTGGGAAACTTCCCAATACCCCTGAAAACAAAGTAAAACCAGGTCTCCCTTTTTGCAGGTGATTTCTCTAAAGGCCCTTCTCTGTCCTGGGCTAGCCCTAACCCCACCACCGCAGCTCATGCTGTTTCTATCTCTCTTTGTGTATCTCTTCTGTTCTCTCTCTCTCTCTCTCTCTCTCTCTCTCTCTCTCTCTCTCTCCCTCTCTCTCCCCTCCTTTCCCTTCCCTCCCCCCTCACCCTTTCTCCCTCTCTCTCTCTCTTCCGTCCCTGCCCTCTCTTTCTCTCTCTCTTCCTTTCCCTCTCCTTCTCTTCTCCCTCTGTGTCTCACTCTTTCTCCCTCCCCCATCTCTGTCTCTTTCCCTCCTCTGTCCTCTCTTTGTCTCTTCCTCCCTCTCCCTCTTTCTATCTCTGCAACACCCCCACACACACACACACACACTCTCATTCGCACTCATAATGAAGTGCCTCTCCAGGTTTTAAACAAAAGCCTTTCTTTTTTTAGGCTCTGTTTTTGTTACTTTTAATGTGTTGTACATCTTTCCTTTAAAAGTTTATTATTTTTTTTTTAGCCTGCATGTGTCCTACCTGCTTGCAGTGCCCACTGAAGCCAGAAGAGGGCAACAGATCCCCTGCACCTGGCTTACAGGGGTTTGAGAGCAGCACTGGGAAACAATGTGGGTCTTTTGCAAAGGCAGCCAGTGACCAGATGTGATGGTGAACACCTTTGATCCCAGCATTGCGGCAGAGGCAGGAGAATCTCTGTGAGTTAGAGCCCCGTCTGGTCTACCTAGTGAGCTCCAGGACAGCCAGGACTACATAGAGATACTTTGTCTCAAACACAAAACAAAACAAAAAAGCAACTAGTGCTCTTGGCGGCTGAGTTGAATTCCCCGTACTGTCCCCTAGATGTCTTATGGAATGGTGCTCCGTGGCTGAGAGCAAACCACCGTTGAGTGATCTGGATTCAGGTCCTGGCATGTACGTGCCTGTGTGTGCACGTGCGTGTGTGGTTGTTTTCTCAGACTCAGCAAAAGCCAGTATGGTAAGGGGTTCTTTCAAAAGTTAATACTCATATGCACACTAAAAATGCAGCTCTCTAGAATGAAGATATTCTAAAGAGACACCTGACCTTCCCTTTGCTGTCACACTGTGATTCCCAAGTCATTGTATTTTCCACTTCCTGGCTACTGTGAATAAAGTGGCAGTGAGCATGGATGGGCAGCCATCTCTGTAGTAGCCCCTGTATCTCTTCTTTCTAATGCTCTCCCACCTGGTAGCAGGTCAGAGCTTCAGGCAAGACCCTTTATACTACTAGCCCTCACTTTCAAAAGGTAATAATGTGCATGCTTCCTTTCTTACATGAACCAGTTGTGTTTTCTTCTTCCCTTCCTTCCTTCCCTTCCTCCTCCTCCTTCACAGGGTTTCTGTGTAGCCTGTGTAGACCAGGCCAACCTCAAACTCACAGAGATCTGCCTTCCTCTGCCTTCTGAGTGCTGAGATTAAAGGCACGCATCACCATGCCTGGCTACTTTCCTTTTTCTTATAGTTGATAACTAGAAGCATCCTTGGTTCTATGGCTCGTTCTGTCCTTGCTAGAAGCCAGTAATGCCAGAAGTGTTTGAGAAACACTGGTTTGGGTTCTGAATTCTTTTCTTGTTTGCTAGCTTTCTTCATCTTTTAAAAAATAAAATAATTCTCTCTCTCTCTCTCTCTCTCTCTCTCTCTCTGTGTGTGTGTGTGTGTGTGTGTGTGTGTATGAGAAATATGAGTGCAGCCCCGTGTAGACCAGAAGAGGCTATTAGATCCCTCGAGTCTCAGTGACCAGCACTTGTGAGCTGCCCATCATGGGTGCTGGAGACTGAATTCAGGTCTGCAAGATCAGCACATATTCTTAGTTGTTGAGCCATGGCGCCAGTCCAGTGTTTATTATTTCTTTCCTCTTCTAGTTTTTTTTTTTATTATTTTCTGTGTGTTTGTGTGTGCATGTGTGTGTGTGACTTCCACACGTGTGGAAGTTTGAAAACAACTTGAAGGCCTTGACTCTTTCTTCCCACCAAATGTTGGGGATTAAAGTCAGGTCACCAGGTTTGGCACCAAGCACTTTTACCCTTGGACCATGTTGGTAACCCCGCTCATCACCACCTCTCTTGGTGAAGCAGGCTGGAGCTGTGGGAGAGGGCATGGCTGCAGTCCAGTCTAGACACTAGGATGGAAAGGTGCGTGAACATTCCATGTGTGAGACAAGTGGATTAACCAAGAGTAAACCCTAGCAAGAGGCCCTTGGTGACAACCCTTCTCTGGAGTCCTGCCTCTGCTCTGCAAAGGCTCCACTTGCCCCCTTCCCTTAAGCTGCCAACTATGAACCTACAATAAAAGCTCCCTTAGAAAAACCCACCTTCCCTAATGGCCATGAAATCCATTCTTCAAGTTCCCGAGGCTAAGGGCCTGGAAGCCTCGGGACTCCTGTGGCTTTGATGGCCCTTGATTTTCCAGACCCCAGCCACTGAGCTACTGTTCACCCAGGACCAGAAAGTTCTCAAGGACCTCTGCTTTCCCCTTTATCAGAAGAGGGAACTAAGGCAGACCTCTTTCATGTTCTGTTCTAGAGAATCCGGTATTCTGAGACTTTTAGTCTCATTAATAAGAGAAGAGTTTAAAAATGGACTCAGAGGGGAGCTCAAGGACAACTTTATCAGGGTTTGAGAGGAAAAAAGAAAAGCGTCAGGAAGCAAGGAGGCAGAGTTATGCCTTCAAAGTTTTATCATCTATCATTTATCTTCTATCATCCATCTATCATCTATATCTGCCTATCAATCATCTATCACCGGTCTGTCTATCTAACATTTATCTACCTGTCACTCATAATTCATGTGTGTATACATGGGTGAGTGCCGTGACACTTGTATGGAGGTCAGAGACCAATTACAGGAGTCAGTTCTCTCCTTCCGTTATGTGTAAGTTTGAGGACAATTTTATCATAGTTTATGAGAAAAATCACAGGGCAGGCAAACTGTAATCATGACAGCTGTCAGGAGGAGGGAGAGGAAGAGGGAACACCATGCCAGTTGTAAGCACAAAAGGCAAGGGGGTGTGTAGCTTCAGAGAGGAGTAAGAAAATCCAGAACATGGGGGGAAGGCAGGCCTAGGCCTTGGCAAACATCTGAGAGACAGAAGAAGATAAAAAAAATGAAGAAAAAGAAAAAATCTGAAATGAGGGGCAGAAGGACTCTGCAAGCCAACTGCACAGGAGTGTGCTTTCTGGGGAGGTTAAGTACACTATCTCATTAAAGAGAGAATTATTCCTCCCCTCTTCTTAGCATGTCCTCTGGTGAGTCAGCCTTCCGTGAGGGGAGGTCCCCTGGTTAGTTGATTGATAGGCCCAGCTGGATTAACCTAAGGAAGGAGAAGAAAGGAGAGTATGTGATATTTTATTTTTAGGAGCAGATCGGAATGTCTATCCAGGGTCAGAGGTGTATTTTATTCTTTTGACCAGAAATATATATTATCAAACTATATATTAAAATGTTTATTATATGTATATAAAGTATATTATGACATATAAAATAAATATATCATGTATAATAAACGTAGGATACATATTATAACATATAAATACATATTGACCAGAATATATGTCATTAGAGCACAATAATATAGCTTTTTATAAGTGGGGCTCAACAGACCCCCTGATACCCATTCTCAGTGGCCTCCAAGGTTATGGAGTATCTCCCCTCAAGAGACCCTAAAGCCATTTAGGAGACAGGATGAAATTAGAAAATAGATATAGCCCATTTCTACCCTGCAGTTCTGATCCTTCTGCCGCTTCCGCAAAGAGCTGAGATTATAGGTGTGTACCACCACACTTGGCTTCTGTGCTTCTGGGGTGACTTAGTTTTAATGGTTGTAATAAAACACCACGGTTGTCTTACTTAGAGTTTCTATTGCTTTGAAGAGACACCACGACTGACCTTAGCAACAGTTATTTTGTTTTGTTTTGAGACAGGGTGTCTCTGTGTAGTCCTGGCTCTTCTGAAACTTGCTCTGTGCTCCCCTCCTTGGATTCTGCATCAGCTCCTGTCTCCAGGCTCCTGCCCTGTTTCAGCTCCTGCCCTGACTTCCTTCGATGTTAAACAGAAATGTGGAAGTGTAAGCAAACAAACCCTTTTATTACAGCAACAGGAACCCTGAGACAGTCATAGCAGGAAGCATGGCAGCATTCAGACAGACATGGTGCTGGAAAGGTAGCTGAGAGTTCCGCATCTGATGGGCAAGCAGCAGGAAGAGTGACTCTGGGCTTGGCTTGAGCATCTGCAACCTCAAAACCCACCCCCATTGACAGACGTCCTCCAACAAAGCCATATCTCCCAACAGTGCCACTCCCTGTGGGCTTATGGGAGCTATCTTCATTCAAACCACCACAGTAACCAAAAGCAACTCGAGGAGGAAAGGGTTTGTTCGGGTTAGCCGTTCACCTGAAGTGATCATTGTCTGGACTGGGCTTTCGCACCCTCACACACAATTCTACAAAGAGGTTTATTTAGAAGGGATTAAAAACCAGAGCTCCCATTTGACATCCCCACCTTCCAGCCAGGACACAAGCAGAAACAAGTCTTGTCTCTCGCTGAGGACAAAAGTGGGAGTGCCTCTTTCAGGGTTCCTGTCCCCAAATCTGTCTAACCAATTTCTATCTTTGTCCTCACAGAAAAATACGGTTCACACCTCAAAGGGGATATAAGGTAGCTTATTCTAGAGCTAAATATATGAGTGGCCTTGGCTTGAGAAACATGGGTTTAGACTACGCCAGATTCCATGTTCCAACTGACAGCAATTTCATGACGTTTTTATAGTCCTGGAACAAAGAAAATCAGAAGTGAATACATTTGCCAAATAAGATTGGTGGATGCTTGATGTAAGCAGAGTATAAAGCAATGAAATCCGTGCCATAAACCTCACGTGCTGTCTGACGACACTCTTGGTTCTGGGTAGAAATTAGCGCTGTGCTGACTTAATATATTCCAGAAGCTTCCCTGGAGAATCAAAAGGATGTTCCATCAGACACAGACCCTAGGCAGTGAGTGTGGCTACGAAAGGGGTTAGGACAGCCTAGGAAAGTTTAGTCCTGGATTTGTATCATTCTAATGCTCTACAACCACCAGGTTTTGATTTTTCTCAGCCAGCTCCACCCCACACCGGCTCCAGCAGCTGCCTGAGGAACTCTTTTCAGAGACCTTCAGCCAGACAAAGCTGGGATGTGAGAAGGAGGGATCCCATGGAGATTTTCTTTTAATAATCCACATCTTCTGGGGAGAGCATTGTTTTAAATCCCTTCTGTTATTGTTGTTCTTGTCTCCCCCCCCCCAAGATATGGTTACTCTATAGCTCTGGCTAGTCTGGAACTCACTCTGTAGACCAGGCTAGCCTTTAACTCAGAGATCTGCCTGCCTCTGCCTCTTGAGTGCTGGGGTTAAAGGTGTGCACCATCACTGTCCAGTGTCAGGTAGAGTTTTGAGAATTATTTTTTGAAATGGGGTACACAAGCTTATGGATCATTTTGGACCTAACTAAGTACAATTTGTTGCTTTTGACGTCTTATTTAAATTTTTGTATGGGAGCTGGAGAGGTGGCTCAGCAGTTATGAGCACAGGCTGTTCTTTCAGAAAATCTGAGGTTCAATTCCCAGCACCACACAGCAACTCACAACTGTCTAAAATTCTAGTTCCAGGGGCATTTGAGTGTCCTTTTTAGGCCTTCTGGGAGCACTGCACTCTGGTGGTGGTGGTGGTGGTGGTGGTGGTGGTGGTGGTGGTGGTGGTGTGTGTGTGTGTGTGTGTGTGTGTGTGTGTGTGTGTGTGTGTATATTCAGTGTGTGTTTTTGTGTGTATGTGTGTGTGTGTGTGTACACGTATATATGCTTCAGCAAAGCAGAGGGGAACAATAGAGGATGTCAAGTGCCCTCTTCCATCGCTCTCTGTCTCATTCCTTTGATATAGAGTCTCTCATTGAATATGGAGTTAACATGTTTTTGGCTAGGCTTAAGGCAGACAAGCATAGGGAATAGTTTAGCAGTCTGGAACTCCGCTTGGTCTGAGCTATGTACATATTCCTCTTATAACCACCATCTTATTTGAAATGTTTATAAATATGGACTGTGTAGAAAGTAAGTTTGGTTTTATCAGGGGCCTGGAGTTTCCCTGCTTTACTCAGCAGGTCAGGTCCTGAGACACAGTGATGACATTCTCTTGCAGGCTTCTGTTCCTAAGTCTCCACAGAGAGAATAACTATAAAATCAAGAACAAGAAACATGTGGTTTATCTCCAAGAGAAGCTCTTGGAACTGTGTGAAAATCTCCTTGGAAGGCAAGCACCTCTTCATTTGGTGCCAGAACTTCAGTCTTTCCCTCCTGGAGTTCCTAAGGAAAATTTAACCCTTTAGGGTCTGTTTTTTAGGCTCCCTTTTTGGTATCTAGTAAGGATTACTGAAAGCAAGCATCATAATACTATGACAGCCTATTAGACGAGACAGTAAGAGCCTAATGATGGGCACATACATTGGACAAAAGGAGGCCTTGTCTCCTGGGTATGAGGGAGATGGGCCATGATGGTTGGTCTCGATTGCCAGCTTGACTGAGTTTAGAATCATCCAGCAAACACACCTCTGGGAGTTTCTGTCAAGATTAAGCAAGAAGGGAGGTCTTCCCTCACTCAGTGTGTCACCTTCTAACAGGTGACCCCATACAAAGAGAGCAAGTCAATCTATTACTGCCCTGTGACCCTCCGATCTTCTGGTGACATCAGATCCTGGCTTCTTTAGCCTTCTAATGTGCACCAAAGGCCAGTGACTTTCCAGGAGTCTGCCAGGCCTTCAGCTCCACAGTGGGATGGCTGAGGTATCCAGCTTTGAGGACTGCATGCCTACCAGGTTCTTAGCCTCTCAGAGTGCAGACAGGCAGGCAGCCATTGCTGGACTACTCGGTCCCTACTGGTTGCCATCCATTCTAACCCCCAAACTCCCAGTGTGTTCCTGGAAAATCCAGAGAAGTGCCATTTAAATTTTAGCTTTATAGGGGTTGGGGTTTAGCTCAGTGGTAGAGCTTGCCCTAGCAAACGCATAGGCCCTTTCGATCCTCCGAAAAAAAAAAAAAAAAAAACAACCCCAGAAATTTTAGCTTTATAGAACAGTAACTAAGATACAGATCCAATTGGTTTTTATTTGCAATTCACAATTTAGAGCAGTTTCCACTTTACAAAACAGAGTGAGATCTCCCATTGGGTCATGATAGCAAAAGCAGTAGATTTTTTTTTTTTTTTCTCAGTGGTTAAGAGCACTGGCTAGTTCCAGAGGACATGGCTTCAATTCCAGCACCTACATGGCAACTTAAAACTGTCTGTAACTCCAATTCCAGGGAACCTAATGACCTCTCCATGGGCACAGGGGAAGCATGCAGTGAACACACATGCAGGCAAAACACATAAAACAAGCAAGTCAAGCAAAACCAAAATTGGCAACACAGTTACTTTAACACAGATTACTTTAGGTTTTCTTGAATCACTTTTCAAGTTTCTATTTTGTGCCACTATGCACTCATGAAAGGTAGAGAGAAAATCATAGAAGTCAGTGTTCTCCTACCTGGTGGTAGGTTCTGGGGACCAAACTCAGTCCCCCAGGTTTGGCAGAGAGTGTCTCTTACCTGTTGAATCATCTCTGGCACCCAGGTTGTTTTTTACAAGGGTCAAAGCAGGTAAATCCTCTACCACGGAAATAAACCCTCAACATAGTGTCTTCACTCTTAGCTGAAAAACCCAACAATGAATTGTTGGGAGCACAAAGGTCTTTGCACTCACAGGATAGCACCAGGGAAACCAGAAACGTTAAGCATGCAGGGCTGCCTTTTCCAGGGAAAAGATCTATAATCCACTGTCCATCTGGAACACTGAAAGTGGAGGTGGCTAATAGTGTAGGCAACCCCTGCACTGTCTGAAGGGGCAGGCCCTACCTCAGTCCCCTCAAGCTCCCACAGCCAGGAAATAGTTAATAACCCTAAGTGATCTTTGCTACCAAGACCACACCAGATCCTCCCCTAGGTCCTTAAGATACAAGATGGGTCCTAAAGATACATGTCTCCTGTCTCTACGACCCATCTGCATGGAAAAAGTGACGTGGACTTTCAATGTACCTCATTGTGCACACAGGATTGTGGTAAGCCAGAAAACTTTTCCCCCAAATTGTTATGTACCTTATTATGCCTAAACTAAACTGCCTGGTGCCAAACTCTAATGTTTGAGCCATCTATGGAGTCATGTTGAACCCAATTTCCTTCCTGCCTCATGCAGATGTTACTCTGTTGGCCACATGAATTTGCACATGTTGGCCACAGTGAATAACAGAATGTATGTGGGCTTCTTTAACTCAAGGCTGAAAGAAAACTACAGGGACCTAGGGAAATAGCAACATGACCTGACAACTTTCCCCGGTTCTTTCGGTTTTACATATGCTCTGATAACTCATATAAGAGCGTTGCTTGTTGTGAAGATAGCTGGAAAGGATCATTAGAACCAAATAATCAAGTATTTTTGGCTGTGAAGTGATGACTTGTAATGAAAGCTGCCTGCTCCATGGTGGCCCTGCTGGCACACAAAAGAGAGCAAAGCTGTAAAGAATCCCTGTGTGCACTTCCTGCTGGGAGGGCTGCAGCTACTGGCACAGAGCTCCCATCATGCAGAAAGGACAGAGCACTCAGAATAAGCAGGGCAGGTCAGAGCCTGACTCAGACACTTACTAGGCTCATGGCCCTAAGTAAGCCATTACGACCTGTCTTTTCCTATCTTTTCTGTAGTTGTCCCTTGAAATCGTAGGTTTTCCCTTTAATTTTTCTGAATTTAAATGCTTTGAGATATCAATTTTTAGTTTGTTTTGTTGCTGTTGTTGTTGTTTATAGCAGTTACATATACGGAAACCCAAGTTGATGGAACATTTAAATTATTGCCCTTAAATGTCAACTTAAATGTCGAGCCAAGCGTGATAGACATCTTTAAGTGGTCTTGTTTTTAGAGAGCTATGGCTGGAGTTGTAGCTCAGTGGTAGAATTCCTGCCTAGCATTTGGGAAGCTCTGGGTTTAACCCCCCACTGCTGAGGGTAAAGAGCTAGGCAGCCTCATTGTTTTCAATTCACTGTGGTAGCCAGCCTCCAAGATGAGCCCAGATACCTCCGGTTCCCTGTTATTAACTGGAGCTGACTGATACAACAGAACACAGCAGGGATAATGGAGTGCAGTCATGGGAAGTTTGGGCTCACGCTTTGAGTTCCAGGCAAGTGGAAGGTGCGCACCTACTCAGGAGCTATCGTGGATCTGTGGATAAAAGATGCGCACATTAGCTCATATTTTTTTTTTTTCTTTTTCCCTTTTTTTTTTTGAGCTGGGACCAAACCCAGGGCCTTGCGCTTCCTAGGCAAGCGCTCTACCACTGAGCTAAATCCTAACCCACATTAGTTCATTTTTTTTCTTTTTTTTTTTTTTTTTTTTTTTTTTTTGAGCTGGGGACCAACCCAGGGCCTTGCGCTTGCATAGCAAGCGCTCTACCACTGAGCTAAATCCCCAACCCCCACATTAGTTCATTTTTAACTGGCCTTACTGGCTAAACGGCTGAGCTCTTCTAAGCCTCCATGGCCAGCATGCCCTTACCTTTACTCTTTGCTCGACATCTCTAAATCTGCCCTCAGCTCAGGTGCCCAGTTGCGGGCTGCCCTTCCATGGGCTGGGTTCCCTTTCCGCCTACATTTTGGAAAAGTTCCCCCAGTAGCTCTGAGTGTTTGGTCTCTCTCCCACAAGTATCTCGATTTTCCTCTCCTCTCTCCTAGCCTTTGGGAACGTGGAAGTCCCGTCTCTTTCTTTCCGCCCAGCCGTTGGCCACTGGCATCTTTACTGATAGATCAGAAACAAGCTGGGGGGGAAGGACCTTCAGCATCAGTGAACACAGATTCCCAGTTAAATCAAAGCAGCAGAACCACCCCTCTAACAGAGTGTAACTTCTGAGGCTAGGTTAGAGACATCAGAGCCAACAAATCTCCAAGAGCCAAGCAGCCAAATGGAAAGCCCCATGTGGTAAGAACAAAAAAAGAAATTGAGGCCTCAAAGTCATGTGACTCATTAAGGAATGGGATTCATCCAGCCCAGTCAGGCCTAAGATGACATGCTGACCTAAGTCTCATCAGGGATATACGGAGCCAATGACACTCAAACAAATGTTCCCAAATTCTTTATCCACAGAAGGTATAACAAATGCTCATTGTTTAAAGTCACCAAGCTCTGGAGTAGTTAGTATGCGATTAGTTCTCTGAGGTCAGAAGACTGGATCTGTATTTCCACCTCTCTTGATGCTGAGGTTCAACTCCTTGCTTCTGTTTGGATCCTTGGCTACAGTCCAGGGTACTGATTTCATCTCTGGTTTCATAAAACTGGTATTGCATCACTACAAAGCCTACTGGGCAGAACAGCCATGGTGGGGAGATGGCTTGGGAGATGGTTTTTTTTTTTTTTTCTTTTTTTCGAGCTGGGGACCAAACCTAGGGTCTTGCGCTTGCTAGGCAAGCACTCTACCACTGAGCTAAATCCCCAACCCCTGGGAGACGGTTTTATATTGGTAAGATCCAGTTTCTGGTTGGGCAATGGCTCATGGTCAAGAGTGCTTGTTGCTTTTACAGAAAACCTGAGTTCAGTTCCTACAGGCTACTTTGGGCAGTTCATCATTGCCTGCAATTTCAGGACCATGGGGGTCAGATACCTCTTTTAGCCTCCGAAGGGACATGCACTTCTGTGCAATTCAAACACTCAAATGCACACACACACACAAACACACAAGCACAGGGAGGGAGGGAAGGGAAAAGGAGAGGGATAGGGAGGGAGGGAGAGAGAGAATAATTTTAAAATCCATCTTCTTTCTGACTGTGCAGGTGCACACCAGGACTCCACAGGCTTATTCTGGACAATCAGGTGCTTGGGGCCATCTTGGCCTACACTGTAAGGCTCGTAGCAATGCAGTGTAGAGGTGGGACATTGTGGGTATGACCCCTAGCATTAAAAGATAAATGCATGAACACCACTTCTGCTGCTTTGCTTTGTACTCCAGGGCTTGGCTGATTTGCTCTGGCGTGACCAGAATCTGGGAAAAAAATAAGCTGGTATCAAACCAAACAAACAAGAGCCACAAACCCACAGCCATTTTAGTGAATGTGCCCTTCATTAAAACACTTAAATCTCTCGTGTAACAGGTTAGTCATCTGTAGTTAGAACTTTCTAACCTTATTGGCTTTGGCACACATTACACAAGTACATGGAGGAAGCTTGAAGTGACTTTCACTCCTAGGATTTGAAGGAAGGTCACCCTTCTCGAAGCTCAGAACTTAACTCCTTCCTACCCATGGCTCTGCATAGTCAGTCAAGTATCACGCTGTGTTGTCTATTTCCGAAGTACACTTTAAACCAGTCCCTTCTTCCCATTCTACTGCCGTTTTTTTCACTGCAGCTCTTGTTTCTGGCCTAGTACATTCTATAGCTGTAGGCCAGGCCCACCCAACTGAGTCCAACTCTACAGTTGTTGGTACATCCTTTACAGACACGGAGCCACCCTGTTACCACCTGGAGGAGAGAGGATTTTTTTTTTTTTTAAATGCAGGGGTTGATGAGATGGCTGGGGAGTGGGGGGGAGGCAGGTAACGGAACTTGCAGCTAAACCTGATGACCCAAGTTGGATTCTCAGGACCTACATTGTGGGAGGAGACAACAAGTTGTCCTATGGGAGACACATGCATTCAATGGCACTTGCAAATATGAGTAATCAGTGTAAAAAAATGCAGTCGATACACATACACCTGTATCTTTATGTTAATGTTAACAACAATAAAAGTCAACTTAAAAATGCTGGCACACACCGATAGTCCTAGGGCTTGGGAGGCTGAGGCAGGAAGATCTCTGTGAGTTCAAGGCCAACCTGGTCTACATAGCAAGTTCCCAAAAAGCCAAGAGGACATGATACTTTCTCAAAACAAAACAATCAAAATGCTCTCTCTATCCCCAAGAATACAACGTAACTCATCCAAAAACCTTAAAAAAAAAAAAAAAAAAAACGTGATCAATTAGGATGGGATTTGGAAGAGTTGGTAACTGAGAAAGAGCTGTAAAAAAGGAGACAGAAACAAGCAGTTTCCAAAAAGAAAAAAGTCATGGTGTTCTCGTAAGTGCAAGTCCTCTGGCCACTTAAAAGTTGGAGAGGAGGGAAAACATTGCTAGACTAGGATTAAACATCTCCCACGTAAAAAGAGAACTAATCACACGAAGATAATTTTTCCCTGATCCTCAAATACCCTGGCAACAACAGCATCTACAACTTAAGACAAACTACCTCGAGGGACAGGGACTCAGCAAAGACATTCAAAACTACACAGCAGTTAGTTTCTAACTTGGCATCTGATCCACCCATTCGTCTCTTATTAGCATGGTTCAAGGGAGCGTGCAAAGCTCAGACACCTATCTGTCCTTGGAACCTCCTATATTCCAATGTCCTACAGGCAACAGACCAGCGTGGGGGACAAAGTCCTAGTCACTTGCGTTTAGTGGGAAAGGTTCACAACTAGAGACTGGTTTCCATTCCGCCCTGTCCGGCACGCCTGCTCCCAGTCGCTGGTTGATGATTGCAGGAGCTGTGACAGGGCGAGAATGACCCTGACGAACCGCAGGGCACTCGAGGAGGTGCTCTGGCGCAGGAATCACGCTCCTCCCATAAGCAAACCTCCGGGCTCTTCCAGGCCGCTCTTTCTCAGGCCCTCGAAATTTATTAGGCTTCCGGACACCACTCTAGGATCCGGCCACTTCTTAAGGGGGATCTGAAGTCCGCTGGCCATGAGCGGCCCGAGCAGCTGGAGGCGGGCAGCCACTGTGATGCTGGCCGCGGGCTGGAGTCACGGAAGCCCCGCCGGCTTTCGGCTGCTGCTTCTCCAGCGAGCGCAAAACCAGCGCTTTATGCCCGGCGCGCACGTCTTCCCCGGTGGCGTGCTGGACGCGGCCGACAGCTCGCCTGACTGGGTAAGTCTGTTCGCGCCTCGGCACACGCCACCGCGTTTCGGCCTAGGCCCTGAGCCGCCTCGGCAACCCTCCTTTCCCGGGCTGTTTCACGGCGACGCGGACGGCGCGGCGCTGCCAGATGACGTAGCGCTACGCATCTGTGCTATCCGCGAGACCTTCGAGGAGGCAGGGGTGCTGCTGTTGAGGCCGCGGGACTCTGCAAGGGCTTCTCAGGAGCCCAGCATCGCTCGGTCTCCTCCGGCCGGCCTGGCGGACTGGCGCTCGCGCGTGCGCAGTGACCCACGCTGCTTCCTCCAGCTGTGTGCGCATCTGGACTGCACACCGGACATCTGGGCGCTGCATGACTGGGGCGGCTGGCTCACGCCGTATGGGCGAAGCAGCCGCCGCTTCGACACCACCTTCCTCCTGTGCTGCCTGCGCGAGACCCCGCGCGTGGAGCCCGACTTGGCTGAGGTGGTGGGCTACAAGGTAGGAGTCGCGGGACCCGCCCCCCCCCCCCGGGGATGAACTGAGCCTTATCCCAGACCAAAAACTTGACCTTGCTCAAGGACTCAACTCTTAAACCCCACCCGGTTGTCTAAGCAGGGGCACAGCAGTGCTCCTAGCTACCTGTTTTGGACACTTCACAATTCGCTTCATGTCCTAAGTCATTTTAATTCGGGTTTCTAGAACTCATTATAGGATTTCAGTCCCATTAACGTTCTTCTTCCTTCTTCAACTCTTCCTATTTCTCTGTTCCCATCTCCCTCAAATTTCACTCCCTCTCTCCTTTCCTTCCCTATCTTTCTCCCTTTTCTAACCCCTTTCTGTCTCTCTCTCTGTGTCTGTCTGTCTGTCTGTTTCTCTGTGTGTGTCTGTCTGTCTCTCTGTCTCCCTTTTTTTGTGTCCCTTGCACCAGGTAGTTACACTTCAGGCCTAGAACCCGAGGCCTTGAGTGTGCCACTGCTTCAAGTTCATCTTTATTCAGAATGTTTTCAACTGTACTTTGCTTTCCTTTTGTAAAATAAACAAAATGACTTATTCTAAATTTCGTGTCCACGTGTGAGTAGATGCGCATGTGTGCAGGTGCCCACTGATGCCAGAAGTGTCTAATCGCCTGGAGATGGAGTTAAGGAAGGTTGTGAGCCACCTTGAATGGGTACTGGGGACTGGACTCAGGTCTTCTGCAGGTAGTTCCTCTCCAGATCTCAGTTGAGCCACAGCTCTTGCTCCCTTCCCTTTTTCTTTTAACTGTAGTTACGCATATGCTGAACTGCTTGGCCTCCCACAGGGCATGGATGCCTTCCTTGTTCACTTGTTTCAACCTTTTTCTTTCAGTACTCCAATTAAGTAAACTCGATGGCTGTTTTTTGTTTTATTGTGTTTGGTTTTGTTTTCTTTTTTAGAGACAGGGTTACTCTCTGTAGCCCTGGCTGTCCTGGAACTGCCTCTGTCTCCCTAAGTGCTATGATTAAAGGCATGTGCCACCACACCCAGCTCAATTGTTTTTTTAAGTTAGCACGTTTCTAGGGGTTGGGGATTTAGCTCAGTGGTAGAGCGCTTGCCCAGGAAGTGCAAGGCCCTGGGTTCGGTCCCCCAGCTCCGGAAAAAAAAAAAACCAAAAAAAAAAAAAAAGTTAGCACGTTTCTTATGAGCTATCAAAAGTAAATAGTAGCTCACTCTCTGACTCTTCCTTTCCTCTCTCTCTCCTCTCTCTCTCTCTCTCTCTCCTCTCCCTCTCCCTCTCTCTCTCTCTCTCTCTCTCTCTCTCTCTCTCTCCCTCTCTCCCTCTCTTCCTCTCCTGGCTTGACACGATAACCTGTGTGTGTGTGTGTGTGTGTGTGTGTTTCTTTCATCCCATAGGCTTTCGCCCGATTCTCGGTACCGTGTCGGTGCTGGCGCCGACAGTCCCCCCAAATAAAACAGACAATAGGGTTCTAATTGTAATCTACAGCAACCCCAGCACATGGAACTTTCTCCAAAACAACATGTCACCAGATGACAACTGGATCAAGGAAGGAATTGAAAAGGAAATTTAAACATTTCTAGAATCAAGCAGGAGAAATGACTCAAAAAAAAAAAAAAAAGTAAATAGTATTTCTGGAAGCATTATAGATGCCTGTAACTTCAGTTCTGGAGAATCTGACGCCCTCTTCTGGTGCACAGATGTCTAAGCAGGCAAAACACAAGAATAAAAAGTAACTAGGGGCTCGAGACCCCATATGTACAACAATGCCAAGCAACCAGAGCTTCCAGGGACTAAGCCACTACCTAAAGACTATACATGGACTGACCCTGGACTCTGACCTCATAGGTAGCAGTGAATATCCTAGTAAGAAGGAACTTACCCAGTGGAAGGGGAAGCCCTGGGTCCTGCTAAGACTGAACCCCCAGTGAACTAGACTGTTGGGGGGAGGGCGGCAATGGGGGAGGGGTGGGGAGGGGAACACCCATAAGGAAGGGGAGGGGAAGGATGTTTGCCGAAAACCGGAAAGGGAATAACACCTTTTCTGAAATGTATATAAGAAATACTCAAGTTAATAAAAAAAAAAAAAGTAAATAAATATAAAACTAAATGTTCCCTTTTTGTTTTATCATTTTAGGGTTAATGGGATTGCTGAAAGGAGGAGATAGGAAAGAGTCAGGCAGTGTGATAGCTTTGTCAGTTTGCTACGACCTAGACTTCCAGGAGCCTCTTGGTGCAGATGCTCAGAGACCTTCCATAATGTAGGATGCAGACTCACAAATGCCTCTTTCATCTATCCTTTCCTTTGGAGTACTGTACAAAGCCTCGGTGTGCTTGCCCAGATATTCTCTAGAGCTACTCCACTATTCCCTCCACCAGGTGACCACTTACAGAGTGGCTCTCTCCCTTTATCCACCCCATGTCCCTCCTGCTAGCACCCTGCTGAGATCTGTAGCTTTGCTCTCTTAAACTGTAGTAAAATTAATTTATTTATTTAACATGTATGAGTACACTGCAGCTGTCTTCAGACACACCAGAAGAGGGCATTGGATCCCATTATGGATGGTCGTGAGCCACTGTGTGGTTGCTGGAAATGGAACCCAGGACCTCTGGAAGAACAGTCAGTGCTCTTAACCGCTGAGCCATCTATCTCTCCAGCCCTAATTTCATCTTTTAACAAAAGGTTTTATTGTATGCATGTGCATGTGTTTTAGTTATGGTCCACCTTTCCCTGGGCTTGACATGCCCTGATGTTTTTGAGTGCATATTAGCATTGTTTTTAGGACATTGGGTGCTGGGTTTTGTCCTATTCCTTTAAATCATGTTGCACTTTTCCCGGAAGGCACTTACATTATTGGAGATGGACTTTATCCTTTTGAGGCATGTTTTAAATACTTTGTGGGTGGGTCTATAGTAGCTTTTATCCTGGAATTCGTTTAGCTGCAGTTGCATTATGTGGCCCTTCTCTGGTCACTTGAGTGGAAGAGCTCCTTACATTCAAATAAGACTTTCCCTCTGTTAAGAGTACACTGTGAGGAAAAACTGGAAAGCATCTTGGCTCTGGGTACGCATGGAGAATTTAGCCAGCAGCCTTCCAGGTGGTTGCTCTTTCCTCAGACGTCATCCTGCACCAGTATGTAGAACTGTGGAGTTCCATTCTGGGTAGACTGTTTCAGGCACACGGCTCACCAGATGCTACCCTGTGTGAGCCTGCTCTAGTCAGTAAGACTCCCAGATGCTGTTAGGTTCCCCCACTGCTCTGCCTGGGATTGACCTTAAGCAGAAAGGTGGGCTCACTTCATTCTGTTATCTATTTACTTACTTATAGTTAGGCATTTTTGGTGTCTAGAAATAGAATTTTTGAAGAAGATTTATTTATTTATTTATTATATAAAAGTATACTGTAGCTGTCTTCAGACACAGCTGTCTTCAGAAGAGGGCCTCAGGTCTCATTACAGATGGTTGTGAGCCACCATGTGGTTGCTGGGATTTGAACTCAGGACCTCTGGAAGAGCAGTCAGTGCTTTTAACCACTGAGCCATCTCTCCAGCCCGAAAATAGTATTTTTAAGTTGTTGTGTAGTGTGTGAGTTTAGCTCTTATGACTGAAAGAATTTTACTTACTTACTGTTAATATTTTAATTGCCATTCTTTATTATTAAGGGTTATTATTTATATTTATTATTTGGTTGTTGTTCATAGTTTTGTTCAACATACATGCAGCCGACCATGGAGCCCAGAAGAGAGCATTGGATGCCCTAGAACTTGAGTTATGGATTGTTGTGAGCTGTCACGACGTGAGTGCTGGGAACCCAACGCTGGGAGAGCAGCAACTGCTTTTAACCACCGAGGCAGCTCTCTAGCCTCTGGTTCTTTCTTTCTGAGACAGGACCTCATTATCTTACTCAGGCAGATCTTCACTTCCTGAACACAGGCAGTTTTCCTGCTTCAGCCTCCTGACTAAGCAGGACAATGGGTACCTGACAGCATCTGGGCCTCCGAATGTTCTCATGCCGTCTTGGAGAGATCTAGCAAGGCCTTTGGATAAGTTAATGTTTTTCACATCAAGTAGGTCTTGTATCCCCATCTAACAGCCACGGATCTGGCTGATGACTGAATAAATCTTACAAAACTTCTTCCTTTGTCTCCTACAGTGGTTGTCCCCATCAGAGGCAACTGAATGTTTCCTGTCAAAAGAAATCTGGCTGGCACCACCACAGTTCTACGAAGTGAGAAGACTTGAAAACTTTGCCTCTCTCTCTGCGCTGTACAGATTTTGTTTGGATCACCCATTAGAAGTACCCGAGAAATGGCTGCCAATAGTACTTTTAACTTCTGATGGCTCCATCCATCTTCTCCCAGGTGAGTCAGAGAAGTACCAGTGCTCTGTTAGTATTCATGTTTGGTACAGCCAGGCTTCTTGGCAGCATCGCCCAGTAGAGACAGGAGTTACAGCCTGTTTTATATGGCCTCTGCCTATGGGTGTGGCAACCTCTGCTTATAGGCCACATGTGCCTCCTGGGAACTGTGAATGCAGCCCAATACAAAATCTTATCCTTCCTTAAACTATTGAGGGATATTTTTTCTTCACTTCTTTGTTTTAAGGTTTTTGTTTGCTTATTGCTTTATTGTTGCTCAGCTGTGTGGTTCTCAGACACAAACTTTTATGTCAAGTGTTGCAGTAAATCTCCAACTCCAATATGCCCATGCAAAGAACACACAACTCAGTTACAATATTTATAAGCCACACTCCTAGATTGGGCAGATCCACCACTGCACTACTCTATTCCCCAGCTATGAGATCCCTTGCTACTTGTGGCTCCTACAGGCCACGTGGTTCTGCTCCATCTTCCTTCAACCTTCTCTTCCTCCATCCTCCTCTGTCTTCTCTGTCTCCTCGTCTCCTCTCCTCTTTCCTCTCTTCCCCATCTCTAAAATCTTCCAGCCCTACCTTTCCCTTCCACTGCTCTAGCCTTTATTTGACCAGTTAAAATGGGGAGAAGGTTCACGTGAAATCACCTGAGGATGTGATCCACTCCTCCTCGGGGAAGCCCCTCTTGAGGAAGCAGAATTAGCATCAAAATACAAACAACACCAGGGCAATCCACAACATTTAAAGAAGCAATTAAAAGGCTTCTTTTTCTCAGTTATAAATTGAGCACAATTATTATAATTATGTAATTTATAAAGTATAAGATATACTTAACATCTAGTCTATCAATTTTGTCAATTTAGATAAAGCACTCTATCATCTATCCTAACCTAAAAGGCTTAAAGGCTTCTGTACTTGAATTATGTCTTGATTTTAGTTTGTATACCAGCTGAAAACCATCTTCTCAAATCTATATCATCTCTCGTAAACAGCTTGAGTTGGCTCTGAGACTATAACCAGTCTTCAGCCCCGTCAGAAATCTGAGGATGACTTAAATATTATCTGAAAACATAGGAAGCACAAAACATAGCTTCTAAAACTCAACCAATCTATAGAGACAGCTGACTACCTGGACAGTCTCCTAATTTTTTTTTTTTTTTTTAAAGATTTATTTCTTATATATAAGTACACTGTAGCTGTCTTCAGACACACCAGAAGAGGGCATCAGATCTCATTACAGATGGCTGTGAGTCACCATGTGGTTGCTGGGAGTTGAACTCAGAACCTCTGGAAGAGCAGTCAGTGCTCTTAACCACTAAGCCATCTCTCCAGCCCTCCTAATTTCTTATAACCTTGGGATATCAGTCTTCAACCTTCTGGCCCAGGATCACCTGACAGACCTTTGTAAAGCAGGATTGGGAAGGGCTGCTTACCCTGTCTTGGCAGAGCTATCAGTCAACTCTTCCCCATAGTGTGTACTTTCCCTAGACAGTATTTTTATCTGTAGATGAATTGAGGCAATTTTAGCCTGGCGGCTATCGTGTCACAATTGGAGAAACTCTGTTAGTATTCAAGTTATTCTTTGCACCAAGAAAGGGGTGCTGTCAGGAGCAGACATGTCTCTAGTCAAATGATCTTTAATAATGAAATGGCCTTAACTGTCATATTCTGTGGACTTCTGATGCCTTTGAAGACTATCTATCTTTGTAAAGTATATCTGAACTGTTAGGCCTTGACTACTCTCAGCCATTTCTAAGTGAAATATCTTGAAAACATTCTTTTATAGTTGGTTATCTGGCCCTTGACTCATATTGCTCAATCATCTAAAAACAGTTTATAATAACAATTATAGGGGTTGGGGATTTAGCTCAGTGGTAGAGCGCTTGCCTAGCAAGCGCAAGGCCCTGGGTTCGGTCCCCAGCTCCAAAAGAAAAGAAAAGAAAAAAAAAAATAATAGCAATTATAGAAGGACTAGGTAGATCTAAGCTTTGAATTCTTAAATGTGTTGTATAAGCACAATGTCTATCTAATTTTTGTATCAATATAAGAAATACCAATAAAAACTTTAAATTTGTATCAAATAAATTTTGTACCAATGTAAGAAATTATAACTTTAACTTTGCATCAATTATAAAGATTTCTATCAATGTAAGATATGGCTATTAATCTTCTGTTTAAGAGTAAATTTGATAACTGATCTCTATTTGGCTATTCCTCTAATTTCTATGATATTACTATATCCCCCTTTTCTCTTCCACCCCCTTTCCTTATCTAAGAAGGAAGGATAGAGAAGAGGAAAGGAAAGGTAGAAATCCCTGAGTCTAAGCTCTCTAGTTTCCTTCCTGTCCAAAGTTACAACTTTTGTAAAGTATTCCTTAAAATGACAACATATCTGTAGTTCATAATATAACCAGAACCATCCACCCCAACATAAGGGACTGGGATGACAATCTTTTTTTTTTTTTTTTTTTGGAGCTGGGGACCGAACCCAGGGCCTTGCGCTTTCTAGGCAAGCGCCCTACCACTGGGCTAAATCCCCCACCCGACAATCTTTTTTTATCTAGCTGAATTGGGGTGAAGAATTCCCTTCTGGGGCCCCAGGGGAAATAGGAAAATGGCTTTGTCAAAGGAGAGCTGGTATCATTTGCCTCTGTCACTATGTGCTAAGAAAGTTCATTGCTTAGCTGACATCTTGACTGTGGCAGTCTGAAAGGCTGAATAGGTGAACTAGCTGTTCTGGAAAAGTTCTGGAAGCAAGGCTTTAGAAGAAGCAGCTTCGATGTAGTTGAGGTAGAATCAAACACGGAGCTGGAATGGACAGTCCCAGAATCTCAGCATCCTGGAGTGTGGATATTTTCAGGGCTGTCTTTCTCTTCTTTCATCCTGCGGCACACAAAACTTACAAGCATCATGTAGTTTTGTAAAGACATCACACGGAGTGTGCAGGGTGCACAGATTGGTTAATAAAGATTAATAAAGAAAGATGACTGCCTTTCTTCAGAAGTTAGTTTGATCACATAATCAAACTACAATATAAATGTCCATTTATGCCATCTTAAAGGATGGTGTGTAGTAAATAGCAAGTCATGAGAAATTTGTACCCAATAAGTGTTATTGGCTGTATATAGACATTTAAATCTCAACAGGTCTCAGAGTTGTCTCCATATACAGACATAAACATTATATATATATATGTGTGTGTGTGTGTCACCTATCTTGTTGATTGTGTTAGTCTCCCTTTTCTTCTCCATCACCAAAGTCTTCAGGAGGTCTCCCTTTGTCATGTGTGATTTTTATCAACTTGAAAGGAATCCATAGCTTTTCTTTTTCTCTGGAAACATAGGCATAACCCCTCCCCCAGCATAACATATTTTCTGTTTTCCATTCTGATGTCAGACTATCCTTAACATAAACAGGCTGGTTTAGTTCAGTAGGTTTTTTTTTTCTACAATCTAATGTCTTTCAGCAGCTGTAGTGTTTCGTTCATTAGCATTTAAAGACCTAAGGTTAATAAAGCACTGTGATCTATCCCTGGGGGGTTTTGTTGTCTCCTCTTGTCCATTAAGCATCTCCTTTAGAGTTTGATTAGATCTCTCCATAATCACTTGTCTTGCAGGATTATGTGATATATCTGTAACATGTTTTATATTATAATATGTACAAAACTGCCGCATCTTATTAGAGACATATGCTGGGCCGTTCGTTGTCCATTTTAACTTGTAGGACATTCCCATAATGGCCGTAACTTCTAACAGATGTGTAATTACAGAGTCGGCCTTTTCCAATGCTAAGGCAGCTGCCCACTGAAATCCTGAATGTGTGTCTGTAGTATGATGCACATATTTGAGTTTACTAAAATCTGTAAAATGGAGGACATCCATTTGTCCAATATCATTTTTGGGGGTACCCTTAGGTTTATTTCTTGTAGGCAGTGGAGTTTGGTTTTATAATGAGCAAGTAGGACACTGCCTCACAATTTCCTTGGCTTGTTGCCAAGTGATAGAGAATTCTTTCCTTAAACCTTTGTTGTTAACATGGTGTTTTTTATGGACTGCTGAAGCTTCTTGTACACTTCCTATCAATATCTGGTCAATTTCATTATTACCTTGCAACAGAGGGCCTGGCAGACCTGTATGGGATCTAACATGTGTTGTGTATAGTGGGTAACTCCTATTTCGGATCATTTGATGTAGCTGAATAAATAGGGAAGTCAATTCAGAACCATCCTGAGTAAGTTCAGCAGTCTCTCTGTGTAAAACAACTCTGTATATTTGGAGACAGTTACTATATTAAAAAACTCTTGAAAATCTGACAACATCATTAATATTGTAAACAATTTAGATTTTTGAACTGACTTATAGGGACTCTTACCTGTGTCTTCAGGGGTGGGGGAAGGAGCAGTGGACTTTTATCTCAGGTGAGTTGGATTCTAATCACTACATTGTACGCAATTTTGTTACAGTAAATCACCAACCCCAATAAGCCTGTGCAAAGAACACACAACTCAGTTACAATGTTTATAAGTCACGTGCCTAGATTGGGCAGATCTACCACTGACTACTCTGTTCCCCAGCTATGAGATCCCTTCCTACTTGTGGATTCTCCAGGCCACGTGGTTCTGCTCCATGCTGCTCCCACCTCTTTTGCCTTCATCTTCCTCTGTCTCCTCAACTCTTTCCTCTCTTCTCTAAAACCTCCAGCCCCACCTTTCCCTTCCACTGCTCAATCACAGGCTCTAGCCTTTAATCAAGAGGTTTGGCCTGCCTGGTGGCATAGTGATTAAAAGAAGATCACTGTCACTCCACTGTGTGCTGAATGCTTTTAATCCCAGGGTTCAGGAGGCAGAGGCAGTCGGAGCTCTGTGATTTGGAGGCCAGCCTGGTCTGCAGAGAGAGTTCCAGGACAATTAGGGCTACACAAAAAACCCTATCTCAAAAAACTGAGCAGGGAGAGGGGAAGAAGGTCAGAGTCATAAAATATACATGTTTCTAGTTTGAGTCTGTTCTTGTGACAAATACCATGACCATCAGCAACTTTGGGGAGGAAGGTGGTTTATGTCAGACTGTGGGTTATCGTTCATTATTGAGAGAAGCTGGGGCAGGAACTTGAAAACAGGCTTCAAGCTTTACCACACATAGCATTTCTTCCAACCAATGATCAGATCTTCCAACAATCAGAGATATATATCAGAACCATGGAGAATTCTACTTGCTAGTTGGCTCACAAAAGACTATGCTTAGCTCAATTTTTTATTCAGTTTGGGACCCACTGACTAAGGAATGGTTCTGCCCACAGTGAGCCAGGTCCACCTATATCACATAACAATCAGGACAATACTTCCACAGGCCAATATGATCTGGGCAGTACTTCGATTAAGACTTTTTCTCAGGTGACTATAGGCTGTATGGTTTTGTCCATGTTAACTCTAGGACACACAGCGTTTATTTTTTTTATTTATTTATAGATCTCAGGCTGGCATAGAACTTGCTGTTTATCCCAGGCTGACACCCTCCTGCCTTCATTACCCCTCTGCTGGGATCACAGGTGTACCACTGTGCCCGGCCCATAATGTTTATCATACCTGGAAATTCTGAATTTATGCATATATATTTCCTAGGCATGAACAAAATTCTCTAATCATGCATTTTTTTCACTTTTACATTTTCATTTCAAATTATGAGAACTTATAGAATGTCGCTTATTTGAATTAGGAGGTTTGCTGGTGATCAGTTGTAGTTTGGCAAACACTGATTAGTGTTGGGGCAAACACTGTGTGTCCTGTCATATTTCATGGTTGCCTCTTCAGTTCCTGATAATCCTGATAAGAGTTGTTACTCACCCTACAGAGGGATAGTTTAGCAGGGTTTAAGATTTACTCTTATTTTATGTATATGAATGTTTACATACATATACACACACACACACACACACACACACACACACACACACATATATATATATATATATATATATATATATATATATATATATACCACCAATGTGCTTAATATCCACAGAGGCCAGAAGAGAGAATCCGTTCCCTGGAACTGGAGTTACAGGTTGTACTGTGCTGCCATGTGGGTGGTGCTGGGTCCAGTACTCAGGGCCTTTGCAAGAGCAGCAGGGCTTCTTAACCCCTGAACCATCTCTTCACCTCCTAGCAGTTTTAATACAAATGATAAGAGTTAGGGTTAGGGTTAGGGTCAGTGGTTAGAGGCTGTGTTGCTGCTCTCTCAGAGGATCTGAATTCAGTTCCCAGTACCCACCCCAGGCTGTATACATGCACACATGCACACACATGGATTAATAATAAAATGAATTTAAAAAAATAGCAACAAGAAAAACACCATCATGAAATATATCCAAAAAACACTGCTTTATGTCCTTGATATGTTGGGGGAGGTTATGAAACAATGCTCTGTGAAAATAAATTTTTAATATTTTTCAGGAGATGAGCTGTATGTGAAAGGCTCAGACTTCTTAGAAAAGAATATGTCTATTGACAAAAAGACTGAAGAAATCGTGACGGAAGGCAAAGTAGTTAACCGGATTGTGATCCACAGTCCCCATCTCTACGAAATCTACATGACTCTAACGTCAAAGAGCGAGCACGGGTACCCAAAGAGCTACACAGCGAAGAAGAGCTGCACTGCCCGCCTGTGAGCTGCACTCCTGTGCACTGTCAGCGAGGACTGACCGGACCTGTCCAAAAGCTAAGGAACGCATCCATAAAAGCCACAATGAGGTGTTTTCTGTGTCACCTGCATTTTGGGAGCCTCTGCCATTTGTCAAACCACACAGCAAGCCAAGTATAGAATGTACAAAGTATTAAAGCTCTTGTTACCAAGATAAACGGTTTCACAATGGTTGCCTTATTGGTTGAACATTGGGAAGGGGTGTCCTGCCATCTTCTAACTGCCCCGTGGGGTAGAGGTTTCCTGCTGTGCTGTGGGGATTGAGCTCTGGATCGCCTATATTTTCACAGGAGTTAATCCAGAGAGACCTAGTTAAATAGTGCAAGGGGGTGGATATGAGATTTCCCCCACTTGGTCCCTCGTTGGTAGCTCTCTTTTGGCAGGTTGTGAAAACTAAGAGGCAGGCGTTAGCTAGAAAAAGTGGATCTTGAGGGTTTGAGTCCCGCTTCTGTGCCAGCAGCGTTCTTTGTTTCCTCATCTGAGGAGATGTGAGCAGGCTGCCTCACGTTTCTGCCTCCATGAAGGTCACATGTTTCTGTCTGGCATTTGATCATACTAAGGAAAGTAGGGTAACAGTGACTGAGACATCCTTCAAGGGTGACATCATGGTCTTGCCATATACTCAACTTGATAATCAACATATAGTGGTTTAAAACCAAGTGGCATTCATTTTGACATCCAGATTGTATTTTTCATTCTACTTATTTATGTGTACACACACACACACATACACACACACACACACACACACACACACACACACACTGGAGTGCATACCATGGAGCATTGTGGAGGACACAGACTACCTTACAGGAGACTTCTTTCCTGCTGATGTGGGTCCTGCAGATTAAGCTTAGGTCAGGAAGCCATAAAAAACATGGACTGGTGAGATGGCTCAGCAGGTAAAGGCACTTAACTGTGCATGCCTGGCAGTCTGAGCCTGATCCCTGGAACCCATGTAAAGCTATGAAGAGAGGACCTACTTTACAAAGTTGTCCCCTACCTCCATGGGTGCCACAGTGTTTGTGTCATCCCACACATATAGTGCATACACAGATATAAAACACATCGACCTTTATATTTTTACAAAGTAGTAGTTAATGAGACTAGAGAGAGAATATTAAATTAACAGGGAATCCTCACATACACACATGAAATGCATATTTTTTTTAACTCTGTGTTTGTGCTTTTGTGTCCCTATTGGTGTATGTACATATTAGTGGTGTTGTGTTTTATAAAAAAGAAAAAAGAGCCAAGGATATATTTGATAGAGTGAGGTATGGTGAGTGGGAGGGCGTGCCTCTGCGCGACCATGCTGAGGCATCCCTTCCCCTGAGGTACTGGCCACATGATGGGTATTGTATAGAAGAGAGTTTATTTAGGGCATGGGAGAGGGAGTTGAGAAGGAGGAGGGAGAGAGAGAGAGAGAGAGAGAGAGAGAGAGAGAGGAGGAGGAGGAGGAGGAGGAGGAGGAAGGAGGAGGGAAGAGAAAGAGGAAGAGAAGAGAAAGAAGGCCAGCCAGGAACACACATAGAGAGAGAGAGAGAGAGTGGGTAAGGGGATGAGGACTGAGAGGGAAGGGGCAGGGAGAGAAAGAGAAGGGAGTAAGATTGAGGAAGGGCCAAGTAGTCCCATTTATAGTAAGCCAGACATACCTACCTGCCTGTTAACCAGGTAACTATGGGGTGGGCGGAGTCTAGAGAAAGTGCTAATAAATGGAGTTCCCCACAGACCCAGAAGAGGGTGTTGGATCCCCCATTGGAGTTTTTGGAGGTTGTGAACTACTGGGAACTGAATTCAGGTCTCCTCGATTAACTGCTATGCCATCTCTCCTGCCCCAAATCTGGTTGTTGGTTTTTTTTAAAAAGAAGGTCCCAGTACGCAAATGTGAGATCTAGAGATAATAATATTCTATGTGCCTTCTCAATCTACCAAAATTCTTAGGATTATTAGCCATAGTGTTCATTCTCACGTAGTGTCACTGCTGGAAGGGACCCTGGTGAATGCTACCGTTCTGTCAGTGAGGAGGCTGGGAGACAGATGGTACCTTTTGAGTTTCCATCCTGGCTAAGAGAGCTTGGGCAGAAGGCCTGACCTTGTGAAGTCGCTGTCTTCTCTGATGATCTTAGGAGATGTCTAAGATAATAATAACCATATAGGTATGTCTGTTTCTTGAGAGAGGGACTCCCTATGTGACTCAGACTGGCTTTGAACTCCCAGACTGCATATCTCCTGCCTCTGCCACCTGAGATCTGGTATTACAAGAGCACACATCATGCCTTGAGGCCGTTTGTTTTGACATAGCCCTGTGTAGTCCAGGCTGGCCTTGGAGTTGCTGTGTAGCCAAGGATGGCTTTGAATTCCTGATCCTCTTGTCTCAGCCTGTTGAGTTCTGGGATTACAGGTTTGAGTCATTGCTTGCCAAACTCATTGCTGATGTTTTTAATCTGAATGAAGCTTGTTTCCCCCAAAGAGTCGTTTGGAGAAACTTATATAACTTCCCACTGGCAGTAACAGCCTTCTCCATCAGCCCCAAATAACAGCTGTCTTCAGACTCTGAAAAGTTGTTTTAGAGTTCAGATCAAGTTCATTACTTTTATCTTTGTAGTCTTTTTTTTTTTTTTTTAATTCTCACAGAGATCTATCTGCCTCTGCCTGTAGAGTGCTGGGATTAAAGGCATTCACACCAAGCCAGCCAGGTCTCATTTGGTATTTTGTACCCAATAGGTTGCCTGGGCCTCTCTCCCTGGTGGATTCTATGCAGGTGCTCTACCACTGAGCTACATCACCCACCCTTTGTTAGTTGTTCTTTATAATTTATAATTTATAATTTATAATTTTCAAGACAATTGGTAGCCCTGGCTGGTCTGGAACTCACCATGTAGACCAAGCTTGCCTCAAACATAGGAACTCTGCCTGCCTCTGACTCTCAACTGTTGAGACTAAATGAATGTACGAATGTACTATTAGGCCCAACAAAATTGTGTGTGTTTACTAGAGTCTGCCTATATGTAGAGTCCGGAGGTTGATGTCAGAGCATCTTCTTCAATCACTCTCCACTTTACTTTTTGACAGAGTCTCTCACTGAACCTGTACTGCTCACCATGACTAGGCTGAGCAACAAGGTCCAGAGATCTGCCTGTCTCTACCTCCCAAGCACGAGTGTTATAGGCACTTGCCACCACATCCAGGGTTTTACACTTGTGCTGGGCATCCAAACTCAAGTCCTTGTGGCACTGAGACATTTTTTCATTACAGCACAGGACTCATAAAATTGCCTGGGTTGAATGTGAACTCACTCTGTATCCCAGGCTGATCTTGAAGTTGTGATCTTCTTGGCCCAGCCTCCTGACTAGCTGATGTTACAGTGCTTTGACATCAGGCCCAGTTTGGTACCCATACATCTATGTGGTTGATAAACTCGTGGAAAGGAATGGGGAAATAGCTCAGTGGTAAGGCACTTGCAGTACAACCATGGGGACCTGAGTTCATATCTCACATATCCATGTAAAACTAGACATGTTAGTTTTCTGTAAACACCAGTGCAGTGAAGTGTAGACAGGCAGATTTTCGGGATCTGGTTAAAACCAACCTATTGAGGCCAAAGCAGTAAGTGCTAAGTCCATTGAGAGAACCTGTCTCATAAAGTAAGGTGGATTAGCCCCAACTCTGCTTCGGTTAGCTTAGTCTCCAGCCTTCATTGGAGACATATTATTGCAGAAACCCATATTTGGCCAAAGTGCAGAGAACCAGAGATGATAGAGAGCTTGGCTTAAACAGAACATTTGCAACACCCAGTCTTGAACACTGTGGAAGAGGGGCAAAAAGAACCAAGCATCAAAGGATGTGTAGCAAAACTATGTTCTGGACATAGTTGACATCAGGATCACACTCATGAACTCACTGCGACGGTGGTGACCTGTACCTGCCAGCATCTCATCATTGGTGGGAGGGGCCCTCTGTGATATCAGCTGAAAGAGCCAGAGTTGGGGTCGATCTAAGGCCAGTGGGAAAATTCCACCACAGACCTCTGAGCACAGAGACCCCTCCCTTCCAGGAGGAGTAAAGCTAGTTTAGTTCCTGGAACAGCTGCAAGTCAAACTGTTGAACAAAGCTACCTGTGACTCCCAACAGACCCCCCCCCTTGGAAAGTCCACTGACCACAAGTCAGTTTGAAGGTCTCTTTGCCCCATCAATAGTACCTACCTAGTTATTATTGTTTGAATTCTGCCATTATTGTTTGAAATCTGCCTCTATCAAAGGTATTTAACTCCCTGTTAGAGTCTACTTAGTGTTGGCTCCCTCTTGAGGTGGGACGGCTCCAACCTGTTGGAACCATAAAATTCCTCTTTCTTTTGCATCGATCACCGCCTCCGTGAGTCTCATTCAAGAGATCCCAGAATAGGTTCAAGTTAGACCTCATACAGCAGTCAAAGGTTTCTGGGTGTTCTGGTGCTGTTATCTTCAGCGGTATAGCATGCTCCAGTAAATAACTGCCTGCCCACGCTCATGTGGGTGATTCTAAGTAAACTCAGTGGCTCACACACAAGAGACAGGAAAGCAGAGTGGGCTTCCTGAGGAGAGGGGGTTCAGTGGGAGAGGGAGAGGTGTTAGAACGACTAAAACTCTTAGTATAAAATGTGCTGGTGAATCTTGGTTATCAGCCGGGAAAAGGGAACCTCAACTGAGGAACTGCCTTCATCACATTGGTCTATGGGCATGTTGGTGGGCATTCATTCTGTTGATTGCTTGTTGATGGATGAAGGCCCAGCCCACTTTTGGCAGTACTATCTGGAACACCTGGCCCTGGGCGTTAGAAGAAACTAGGTGAGCAGCCAGGGAGAGCAATCCACTGAGGTGCATTCCACCATGGTATCTGCTTCCATCCATTTTCTTTTTTTTTTCGGAGCTGGGGACCGAACCCAGGGTCTTGTGCTTGCTGGGCAAGCGCTCTACCACTGAGCTAAATCCCCAACCCCGCTTCCATTCATTCTTGAGTTCAGTTCCTGTCTCAATTTCCCTCAGTGATGAACTGTGTGACCTGTGAGCCAAATACACCCTCTTCTACCCTAAATTGCTTTGGACCACATTGTTTATCATAGCAATGGAAACAAAAGTAGAATATATGTATGAAATGATCAAATAACAAAAGATATGGAATAGAGGGAAAAATGTTAAGAGGAAGACATCCCAATGTCAACCTCTGGCAGGCATGCACGCACACACACGCACACACACACACACACACACACACACACACACACACACGGAGGGGGAGGGTGATTATCTGGTGATTATACAATTAGACCTGTAATTTCAGAACTTGAGAGACTCAGTCAGGAAGGATGCTGACTTTGAGGCTAGCTTAAGGTCAGCTTGGTCTACACAGTAATTTCAGAGCCTGGCTGGGATAGAAAGTGAGACCCTGCCCTGATAACAAATAAATAATACACAAATAAAACAACCAAGTTTTAAGAAATAAAAGAAGTAAGTTACAAACATCCAAAATCAGTAATGGGATAGCTGGATAATATATATGAAATGCTTATGGGGGAAAGGGTGTGTGCCTAATAATAATTCTGTATCAGTTTCATGTAAAAGCAGTAGAAATAATCACTTAATGTGTGTGAACTCTGAAGTTCCTCCGTCTCTGAGAAAAAGTCATGAGTAGAAATTCGTGTTGTCCATAGACAACTGAAAGATTAATTAAATAAAAGGTCTTTTAATAAAACCTTTATATTGTATGTTTATGTGTTTATGTTTACCTGTATGTGTTGCTGGTACCCACAGAGGGCAGAACAGGACATTTGATCCCTTGGCGTTATCATTACTGGTGTCTGTGAGCATCCTGATATAGATGTGGATGCTAGGATCCTGACCGGGTCCTCTGAAAGTACTCTTAACCACCAAACCAGCTATCCAACCCATCACGTGACCTCTGAAAATGGCAGTATACAATAGAAACCCTGATGACACGTGTAGAAATCAATTAACTAGCAGCAGTATGTCTGAATAGACTGCCAGTGCTTAAAAGAACTTAAACATTAGCTTTTTTAAAAAAAAAAAAACCCTCAGATTTTTCATGTAAAACTCATAAAATTCTATATTTTTTCATAAATAGAAGTGTCTATGGGAAGAATAGGAAAGAATATGAGAGGAGAGAATTGATAGTTCCATAAAATGTGTATGTTACACAGAACAGGAAAATACCTATGTATGGTATGATACAGATACCACTGTATCAAAGTCAGTGAATCAAACAAAAGCATTTTTTTTTTACAAAGGCAGATATCACTGTAAAAAAAATAATCCAAGTTCTTCCTTTCTGTCCACTTAATTCCCAGAAATAACGACTCTGTGACTATTAATTCCTACGCCATAAGCTTCAGCTTGTTCTCTGACTTGTCCTTAACTTATTATCTCTTTTATTCTAACCCGGGTTCAGCTACGTGGCTGATTTCCTGTCCTTGTCTTCTTACATCTGTCTACTCCTCAGAGTTCCTGGGACAAATCTCCCTTCATTCTAACCCGAGTTCCTATATGTGACTGGTTTACAGCCTTCTCAGAGTTCCAGGCGAATCCCGGGCACGTCTCACAATTTCTGAGACTCCTCTCAGTTCCTGCTGGATGCCTCAGCTCATTGACCAAAAGCTTTCTTATTGACAGGTGTTGTTTATTAGCTATTCTCTCTACACACCTTTAATGCCAACACTCAAGAAAGAGGCAGAGGTAGATGGGTCTCTGTGAGTTCAAGGCCACCTGGGCTACATAGTGAGACCCTGCCTCAAAAATACAAAGTGAAATTATTATTGCTGCTGTTGTTGCTACTATTGTCATTGTTATTTGGAGTCAGGGTCTCACAAAGCTACCCAGGCTGGCTAGAACCTACATAGGTAATGCAGGTTAGCCTTGCACTTATTATCCTCCTGCCTCAGCCTCTGGAGTGTCAGGATTACAGGAGTCTTGACCATTCAAAATCATTCTGGTTTTCACAAGCCATGTGTAAAAAATTATAAAGCACAATCCTATAACACGGAACCTAATAAAAGGAGAAAATGATTTTCCCATACTACAGAGAGTTTTTTTGTCCCACTTTCCTTCCTGAGCCTTTTTTTTTTTTTTTTTTTTTTGGTTTTTTTTTTCGGAGCTGGGGACCGAACCTAGGGCCTTGCGCTTCCTAGGCAAGCGCTGTACCATTGAGCTAAATCCCCAACCCCCACTTCCTGAGCCTTTAAATACACATTGGCACCACGGGTGAATCAACCACGTGTGTGGTATTTTGCTTTGGAGAAAAGTTCCTATTGTAGTCCAGCAATCCTGCCTCACGCTTCTCCTGCTGGGATTGTAGCAGTAAGCCACCCTACCTCTTCAGGCTTATTTGTGTAGGTGCATTTGCTCCTGAGGGTCCAAAATCTTGGGTGACATCCCTCAGGAGCCATCCACCTTGTTTGTGTACATATGGATGCACACGTGCAATGTGCACACTCACATTCAACATAAGGTTGCCAGAGGAGAGCATAGGCTCTATATTGGACTCCCTTGAGACAGTGTCTCTCACTGAATGTGAAGGTCACCATGTTGAGTAGCTTGGCTGGCTGGTGAGCTCCTAGGAACCATCTGTCTCTTTACCTCAATTCTAGGATTATAGGCAACTATAGCCATGCCTAGCTTTTTACATGGGTACTGGGGATTTGAACTCAGGTCCCCATGTTTGCATAGCAAGTCCTCTCATTCACTGAACCATCTACCTAGCCACACTTTTTTTTTCTTGTCTTTTCATCCTCCTGATGCTTATGAAGCAGGTCAGGCTTGCTGGTCATCAAGTCCACGGAATCTGCCTGTTTCTTCCTTTCTGTTTGGGACTGCACCACCAAACTTAGCTTTTAAAAAATGGGATCTAGGGATCAAACTCACATCTTTATATGTATGTGGCAACAAACCGGATGACTCTTTGTTGCCATCTTGATTCCCTTACCGGAAGATGAATACAATTGAAATATGAACTCAAGCAATTTTGTTTTTTCAAAATTCAACCATCGAAGAATTCTTTTGTAAAATCATTTTGGTGGGCAGAGTCATGGTTCCTTCAATTTTAACAGACTATTATTATTCCACTTCTTGTTTGTTGCCGATGCCGAAGACGGCACTGATAGCTACCTCTCTCCATGCTCCTGTGTGTCCTTTATTTCAGTGTAATCACATGTAACTTAGAACCACTATGTCTGTCTCAGGATACAAGATCGGAAAATGGTTTTAAAAACCCCTATGCTACCACAATAAAGTACAGGTGTGGGTAGAACCTGGCTCAGGAGGTGGGGCCTTTTCCAAAATGTGGTCAGGTGGAAATGCCAGGAAGACACAAGTTCTGAGTGGCTGATTTGAGCACCCCGCGATGGCTGCAAGCCAAAGTCAGGTATTGATATGGAAGAGATCCAATGTAAGTGCTGTGATGGAGGCTGCAAGCTGGCCCCGGGGGGAGTGGAGAGCAGAGTCTCCAGGCAGGCACACTGCTAAAGAGTTAGCTTGCATGCAGTCATTCTATCCTGGGGGTCTGGGAATGGGACAAGTAAAAACCCTGTACAGGTTGCTCTGGGGGAGATGGACCATGCAGCCTCCCTAGAGCTGTAGTTCACCGCCCAGCCTGAGGGTGGCGCTGTGCACAGCCAGGCCGTTATCCAGGCCGTTAGCACGCAGGTGCTTTCTAGCCCTCTGGAGCTCTGTGCGCAGGCGCGGGGTGAGCGCGGGCCGTTAAGAGTGCGTGCGAGGGCCTTGCGAAGGCTGCTAGTGCAGAATCTCCCAGGCAAGGTCGAAGCGTCCAATTTGTTGGCGGTGAAGGACGTGCACTCTCACTCCGTGTGCTGTCTCACCTGTCTGTGTGGTGTGAGCTCCTCTGTGAGAGAAGGGCAAGGAAGTGTCTGCAGGATGCTCGAGGTCCTGGTTCTGAAGGTGAGGAGTGCCTGAGGCCTTCCTCGAGGAGCTTCCCCACGTGCGGCTGCCATCTTGGGTCTCCAAAGCTCGGGTGCCTTCGGCTCGCTTTCAGCTGAGCGAGTGGAGCAGTTGCACCCTGGTTGCAGATGTGGTGGCAAATGCTAATATACTTCAAATATTCAGTATATGAACTGGGCACAGTGGAGCATGCAGGGAAATCACAGTGAGTTCTGGGCCAGCCCGGGCTACATAGTGAGACGCAACCTCACAAACAGCAGCTCCCCAAATTAAATAGTCATTGGTGAACCGATCAGTTACAATTGAATTTATTCTGTAAACTTAGGCCTTGTAACCTTGGTAAGGTCACTCATTCTAAAATTTGTGCGTGTGTTATCCTTGTGGGAGTGCCTGTGCCATGGTGCACGTGTAGAGGTCAGAGGGCAATTGACGTGAGGCTTCTGAACTCCGGTCGTCAGGCCTGTTAGCAATCACCTTTTACTCAATCATCCTACTGCTCCTGCTTAGTTTAACAAATGTATTTATTTTAGCTGCTTAACTCTAGCTCTGGCTTGCTTGGTACTCTTTATGTAGACCAAGATGGCCTTGAACTTACAGAGATCAACCTGCCTTTTTGCCTCTCCAGTGCTGGGGTCAAAGTTGTATACTACTGCACCCAGCAATGTCAGGAATCTTTTAACAATTATTTTTTATGTGTCTGTGTATGGATATGTGCATGAGTGCAGGAACTAACTCTCTGAGCTGGAGCTCCAGGCTGTTGTGAGGTCTCCCCCCACCCACCCACCCAATGTAGGTGCAAGCAACTGATTGATGAGAGTGGAATTCGGGGTCTGCCAGAGCAACCAGCCACTCACTCTTAACCACAGAGCAGTCTCCACAATCCATCAAGCATCTTTTCATGTGATTAGCTCCATTGGAAAAAAATGCCACCTCAAGTCCTCAGTGCATTGTTTTTTTTTTGTTTTGTTTTGTTTTTTTTTGTTTGTTTATTTGTTTTGAGCTGTTTGGATTTATAGTGTGGTGCTCGAGTCTCACAACACAGTGTTCTCTTTACATTCTGAATTATCAGTCCCTTACCTGAAAAGTGTGGTGATTCCCCTGCAGGCTTTACAAGCTTCACAAGGTGAGGTAATTATATTGTAGCTCCTGCTGGCCTTTTAGAATCTGGCCCATATCACTTAACTTCAGCCATGTTTAAGCACAGCACAATTGTGGGGGTGGGGGTGGCGAGTATTCAGATCACAATGAACTCAGTCTGAAGAGTACAGCAATTTAAGACCTGTTTAAGAGGTTGAGATTCTTTATAAACCACGCCTGGTTTCTTTCACAAGAATGGGTACTGTTGGCTCAGAGATAGTGCCCAAGATTTAGGGTCTAGGGAGTTAGACTGAGGTAAACGTAACACGCCGGTTGGTGTTTGGGTTGGCCTGGCACAGAGATAACACAGAAGTCACTTAGGCTGATGAAAGCACAAGTGACATCATTCATGAGAATAGGTTTATGATCTAAAAGCATAGAAGAAAGATCTGGGCTAAGTAAAAACATGAATTCTGGGAGATATGGGCAGAGCCTGTCTCATCAGACAGCAAAGGGTCACCAGGTTGTTAAACTCCATCGCTCCTGGCATTCCAGGAAGAGTGGCTGCGCACCTCATTCCACTGAATAGGTAATCTGTGTGTTTAACCTTCTGGCTTCTCCAGTGCTTATCTGTGTGCACAAGGCTCTTTTCTCCCCCTCTGCAGAGAAGTGATTTTTCTCCTACTCCATGATGTGCTGGTTACTTAAGAGTTGATACAACCTAGAATTGATCATCTGGGAAGAGCATCTCAATTAGGAATTACCTAGATCAACCTGACCTGTGTGTGTGTGTGTGTGTGTGTGTGTGTGTGTGTGTGTGTGTGTGTTGATTGTTAATTGATGTGAGAAGACACACCCTATTGAGGGCTTTGGCCCTCCTGGATAGTATAAATGAGAAAGCTAGCTGAGCAGAAGCAAGTAAAGATCCAGGTGTTTCCACTCTGGGAGACTCACTCCTTCTAGTTCCAACCTTGGCTTCATTTCCCTGCAGTAATGGACTACAGCTTGGAACTGTAAGCCAGATAGCCTGTTTCTCTCTTGCATTGTTTTTGGTCATAGCCACAGAAAGGAGACTAGAGTACATGGTTGACTGTTACAGTCATAGTCTCTTTGGAGTCATATGATACACTTTTTTTTTTTTTTTGAGCTGGGGATCGAACCCAGGGCCTAGCACTTGCTAGGCAAGCGCTCTACCACTGAGTTAAATCCCCAACCCATGATACACTTTCGATCAGTTTAGTAGTTTACTTTTCCTTTTGCTGTGTCATAGCCAAGCAGCCAATGCCAAATATAATGGAAGGCTTTTGTATTGTTTGCCTCCAAGAGTTTTATAGCCATCTTGCATTCATGTTTATTATGAGGAGGCACATGCTGTGGCAGCATCCCTGTGAAAGCTGCAGAGTTAATTCTCCTTTGTTTCCATGGGTTTCAGAAACTGAGCTCAAATTACCAGGCTTCCCCAGCAAGTGAGCCATTCTGCCAGCCCCAGGGATTAATTTTTCTGTCTGGTGCTGGTTCATCCTTTGGCATGAAGTACTCAGCTTCCCACTCAAAGTTTTGGACAATCATTTCCCCTAGAATGACTGTACTGCCTTTGTCAGCCATTACTGGGCCACATTGTAAAGGAGGTGGCTCTGGGACGTTTATCCTTCTGGTCTGTGTGTCTGATTACAGTAGCACCACACTGTTTGGATTACTGTGGTTTTGTAGTAGGTTTTGAAATCAGGTATGACTTCCTCCAGCTAGTTTTGTTTTGATACAGTGTCTTCAGCTGAGACTGGCCTCTGTCTTCTTCAGTAGCCTAATCCTCCCTCTCAGGAGGGCTGGGATTACAGGCATGCACTACCATGGTGAATTTTATGTAGTGCTGTGGCTTCAACCTAGGACTCCATATACGGCTAAGCAAGCTGCCAATAACTGGCTTTGGCATCCATGTGGTAGGTAAACTGAGGCAGACAGCCACTGGGAGTCAGTGTTTAGAGCTGCTGACGGGGGTGGATCCAGATAACTATAGGGGCTACTGACAAAGGCAGTCAGAGATTGGGGATTTTATCTGAGGAAGCAAAATTTAATTTACTGGGGCAGGCACTCCCTGTGGCCAGTGGAAAAACTATGAATTCTTTGGATTCCTTGGGGCCAGCAAGAAAGAGGATAGAGAAAGAATTCACACATGTATACACACACACACACACACACACACACACTTACACACTTCATGGATGAAACAAAAGGCAGTGTCCAATAACTTCATACACACATACACACACATATGTACGCATACATATATACATGCATGCATACATATGTACACACATGTACATACATAACCACAAACAGAAACACACATTCACACATAGAATGGTTAGAGTAAAGCTCCAACAAGCAGGTTCCAAGCATTCTATACATACATACATACATACATACATACATACATACACACACACAATTGGTGGATGGAGTAAGCTCCAAGACAAAACCAGACAAGTTCCACATATGTACATACATACACATGGTTGATGGATGGAAGGAACAATGTTCCAGCCCTCATTCACACAAACCTTACTCATATTCACACACATAGTGATGGATGGAAGAATGTTCAGCACACTCTCATACAAACCTTGCACATATACACATACACATAGTTGATGGATGAAAGCATCAATGTTCCAACCCACCACACACAAACCTTACACATACACATGGTTGGCGGATGCTCCAGCCCCCATCCTTTACTCTTCCTTCCATAACTTATATATCCCAGCAAAAACTTTTCAAGCAGCATACAGTTACAATGTGATTACACTTTCGTTTTCTTTTAGTGAGTAGTTATGAAAAAGCAATGTGTTTTCCAATGTCTTTACAAGAAATAACATTACTTACTACAGGAAAAGAAAACAAATTAACTCTCCAGAACCCACACCCTGTCCTAACTATGCAATTTGTCATAGATTAACAAAGTGTAAGCGAGCATGGTAGTTTTTCAGCCAGTTGTTCTTACTGGCTCACTCCGGCCAGAGGAAGGCTTTGCTAGTTCCCATGGGTCTGAGGCAGTGCTATCCTTGACATGCCTGTGCCCGTGTCAAGACATTCACATAGGATTTTATCTGTTTCTTACAGACTCAGGCCTTTCTTGGCTCCTATACTTCTGTTCTTGTTTTGGGTTTTTGTTGTGGTTGTTTCTTTAACAGGTTATAAATACTGTCTATAACTTGCTTATGTATATCATGTATACTTTTTAAATATTGGAGATGAAGGGCATCTTTTTGCCTTTGGGGGGGCAGAGTTTGAAACAGGTTTTAGACTCATAGTCTAGGCTGGTTTTGAACTTGTGATCACCCTGCCTCAGCCTCTTGAGTTACACATGTGTGCCACCATGCCCACTATGCTGTTTGCTTTTTGAGTTGCACATAATTGAGAATTGCTTGCCTATTTTTGTTTATGTGTTTCAGGATTTTATCTTCTATCAGATCTTTTTGTTTTGTGTTTCCAGCAGGGTCTCACTTCTGGCTATTCTGGAACTCACTATGGAGACCAGGCTGGCATCAACCCACATAAATGTGCCATTTCTCTGCTTCAGTCCAACTGTTTAAGACAAAGGTTCTTGTCAAAGATTTGTTAGGTCACTGACATTACTGTCACTGCGGTTTCAGGCTTTATGTCATATGACTGTACTTCTAAGTCATACATTGTTTTGTCTTCTTAATACTACAGATTGAAGATCCAGGTTGCTTCTGGGTAATTATAAAAGGATGTAGTCATTTTTTAGAACAAGAAGTTGACTACCAAAAACTAAACAGTGCCATGAATGACTTCTATAACAGCATGTGTCAAGACATAGAAATAAAGCCGTTAATGCTAGAAGAAGGCCAGGTATGTACCTAAATGTGCTTTGATCTCAGGGTCTCAAAACAGCTGAAAATGCAAAATAGTCAATTCCTAGATAGTAAAAGTTTGGGAATACTTTAGTTCTGTCACTGCTTGGTACTGGTTTATTTTGCACACACTAGAACAAAGTCTTGGTAGAGGATGGTTAGGCAAGGCTCTCCTACCAGGGATCAAACTTGGGCCTTGGCAGCAGGGACTTTTACTGGCAGAGATATCTCAGTCAACTGATTTTTTGTAACATGGGCAAAGGAGGCAGCACATGGTTTCCAGGGCCCAACATATAAATGCAGGCCTTTAGCAAGTGGGACATGGGGCTAGGGTTGCCTTTTTTTGTTTGTTTGTTATTTTGTTTGTTTGTTTTTGTTTTATTACTCAGGCTTTGGGAAACTTCTACTTGTTCCATGTCCTGGCCCCTGTGTATTCTTGCAACATAAACTGCCACTGTCCGCTGTGTGGCCCTCAGGCCTGTTCCAGGAGAGGGAATTTTTATTATAGTGTGGTAGGAAAGATTTATTAAGTGTGTTTTAAGAAAATGACTAGGAAACACTTGAGTTCCCCACCCCATCATCATTAGTAACATGATGTATTGTTTTTGATGTTAGCTAAATGTTAGCTACTAAAATGAAACTTGGTCAGTTGGTCCTTGAAAGTGTGTGTGCACTTGTGTCTGTATATTTCAGAGAGTCTGTTTAAGCTTTTCCTTTTGTCCTTTATATTTTGTATAGACATAAGCATAGATAAATGTTTTGGATGGATTTGAGGTCTCTTTCCCTCAGTATGTATTCTGTGAATATGTATCCTGTTGTAGTAACGTGGAAGGTAGGACTCTGAGAGGTGCTAAGATGCCATGGACTGAGGTTGTGACAGCCTGGTCTCATTCCAGACATCACCAGCGCAGTGTTTCACTTAGGGTGGCTCTGCTCCATTCAGTAGTGACCATCAGCTTTCCTTTGTGGTTCTGATATGAGATTTTTTTCTCATTCTTGTGCATTATGAGTTAGCATTCATTTATGTAGAACTTCTCATTTATTAACTAATAAAATATGAAATAGTTGTGTATAGTGTCTCATGCCTTTAATCCCAGCATTTAGAAGGAGGCAAAGGCAGGTAGATCAGTTTAAGGCCAGCCTGGTGCATAGTGAGTTCCAGGACAGTCAGGCCTATGTAGAGAGACCCTGTCTCAAACACAAAGCAAAAAGAAAGAAAGTTTTGTTGTCTGAACACTTAAGAATGGTTCTCTTTTTAAAAATTTTTATATTCTATCCTGACCACAGTTTTCCCTCCCACTTCTCCTTCTCCCTCCCCCTCCACTGCTCCCCCAAACCCTAGCTGCTCCTCATCCATTTCTCTTCAGAAAAGGGCTGGCCTTGATGGATATCAACCAGCCTGGCATACTAAGTTGCAGTAAGACTAGGCACCTGCTATTAGGCTAGACAAGGCCACCTAGGAGGGGAGAGGGTCCCCAAAGCAGGCACCAGAGTCAGACACAGTGGTTTCACCAGAAGACCAAGCTACACAACTGCAATGCATGTGCAGAGGCCTGGTCAGTCCCATGCAGATTTCCGGGTTGGCAGTTCAGTCTCTGTGGACCCTCATGGGCCCAGGCTGGTTGGTTGTGTGGTTTTTCTTGTGGTGTCCTTGGTACCCTCTGGCTCTTACGATCCTTCCTCCCCCTCTTCAGAGGTTTTCCCCAAGTTCTGCCTAATATTCGGCCGCGGGTCTCTGCATCTGTTTCCATCTGTTGCTGGGTGAAGCCTCTTTAATTACAACTGAGCTAGATGCCCATCCATGAGTATAGGAATCATTTCATGGTTTTTTCCCCCATTTGTGTTTGGTTCTGTTGTGGGTCTCTGGCCTATCCAGCCTCTGGCTCCAGGCCTTCTGGGCGTTTCAGAGGTGGATTCCCATTTATAGCATGGGTCTTAAGCTAGACCACTCTGTGGTTGGCCACTCCCACAGTTTCTTCACCACCTTTACCCCAGCACATCTTGTTGGCAGGAAAAATTGTAGATAGGTTTTGTGGCTTGGCTGGTGTCCCAGTCCCTCCACTGGACCCCTTCCTGGTTATAGGAGATGGCCAGTTCAAGCTCTGTATCCTCCATTGCTAAGAGTCTTAGCTAGGATCACCCTCATCGATCCCAGGGTGTTTCCATTGCCCTAGGTTTCTAGCTTGTCCCAGAGATACCTCCTGTTTCCAGTCCCACCCCGACCTCTGTCCAGTTCCCTCTCCTCACCCACCCTTGATGTCGATTTTATTTCCCCTTCTCAGTGAATTTCATGTGTCACCCCCCCCACCTTAGCCCTTAATTATCACTCAGCTTCTTGGGTCTGTGGGCTGTAGCATGGCTATCCTTTACTTTATGGCTAATATCCACTTAAGTGAGTGCATGCCATGTTTGTCTTTCTGGGTCTGGTTACCTCAGTCAAGATGATCTTTTCTAGTTCCATCCATTTGCCTGCAAATTTTATGATGTTATTGTTTTAATTGACTGAGTTATACTTCATTGTGTAAATGTACCACATTTTCTTCATCCTAAGAATGATTCCTATTCTTTTCCATTTTTCATCTTACTGATTAGTGCCCAGGTATTCCCTTTGGTATTCAGAGTCCTCTCTCCTTCTCCTCTATTTGTTTATTTACTTAACTTATAAGATTTATTTATTTTTATGTGAAATAAAGGTTATTTGAAGCAAACGTTTCAGTCCTATGATAGCTGGCCTGATGTCCAGGACAGGATGGTGACTAAGAGGCCAGTACTGTTCACATAGTCTGTGCTGCACAAGTGAGCAGCTCAGGTGCTAGGGTCAGTCGAGCGAGATGGTGTAAGAATTCCTTATGCTACCTGGAGCGGGGGCTACTGAAAATTATTAATTTTTGACTTCTGAAACTTTCATTCATCTTTTCGGACTATAGTTAACTGTAAGCACAGAAACTGTTGCTAACGGGAACTACTATAGTGAGAAAAATCATCCTGAACCCCTTTCCTGGCGGACAGTGCTTCCTGAGGAAGGACAGGTCCAGCTCCCTGCTGCTCTGCCCCGTGGTCAGCTGAGGCACCTTAAGTTTCTCGTTTGTGACTTAACCCCGAGCTTGTTCTCATTCCGCAGGTGTGTGTGGTGTACTGTCAGGAGCTGAAGTGCTGGTGCAGGGCTGTGATTAAGTCGATCATCTCTTCTGCAGACCATTACCTGGCAGAGTGTTTCCTTGTGGATTTTGCCAAGTATATTCCAGTAAAATCTAAAAAGTACATGCGTGTTAATTTTGTCTATATGCTTTAAGGAGACAGATGGCAGTTTTAAAGTAAAATGTCAATAAAGGAAATAACGTTTAATTCTTGTTTTAAACAATTTTAAAGATATATTTTGAATTATGTGTGCATGTGTTTTGTATGTTGGTATGTACATGCATGTGTGTGTGTGCTCACACCAGAAGACCATTAGATCCTTGGAGTTAGACTTACAGGCAGGGTGAGCCACCCAATGTGGGTACTGAGAACCAAACACAGGACTTCTGCCATAGCAGCATGTATTCTTAACTGCCAAGCTACCTCTCCAACCAAGTCAATGTTGATTTTTAAAGTAAGGAGAGACTTGGAAGCACAGGGAGTCAGAATGGGGCTCATAGGTGGCTTCTTTCCTGAAAGGGCAAGGCAAGCATACATTCTTGATTCTCTTGTATAACAAGGAGAGAGTTTGGCTGTCTCTTAAGGTGTAGGACACAGGAGCCAAATGTCCATTGGGCAGTCTGCTCTGATTCTGGGCCCACCTGTTACAGTTTACTGGAACCTAATAGGTTAGTTTTTTCGTTTTGTGACAACCTTTCAAACTTTCTTCCCAGAGTAAAAAGTCATTATTTAAACATGAGGACCCTTGTTCCCACTGAATAAGGCACTGTAACAGTCAGGCATGTGGCGAGTGGGACGTTAGAGTTTACAGAGTACAGGAAGAAGCAGTTAGTGTTCAGAGCGTTATAGCTTTTAATTTATTGTTTGTTTCAAAAGAACTGTTGTGTCCCCGTTGGGAACTTTTCTCCTTGTTTACTTATTTTCTCCTTGGTTAGTTTATTTAGGGCAAGAGAATTACATGACAAATGAGTGTAAGAAGTTCAGTACAGCCACCTGTCCTGGCTAACCTGCTCTGGATAACCAGCCTGTGTGGATGCTGTGGAGGGTGGGCTCCCACGAAGAGAACATTTGAAATATGTTAGGTTAGAGTAGCCTGGAGTTTGTTTGCCTGAAGAAGAATGGACCAGATTATCAAATTTCAGTCCTCCAGCTTTTGTGGCAACATCCATCTGTTTAAAGGAACTTTTGTGTGATCCTGATCATATGATAAAATTGGAATTTTATGCATTTGTTGTGTGTGTTGAGGTTGATAACCAAGCCACAGTGCATGTGGGAAGGTCAGAGGACAATTTACAGGAGTCAGTTCCTTCCTTCCACCATGTAGGTCTCAGAGATCAAGCTCGGGTCATCAGGCTTGGTGGCTGGTGCTTTAATCCTCTAGGCACCTCACCTGCCTGCACTTGGTATTAAAAAGTAGTAAGTAGCCAGGCATGGTGGTGGTGGCACATGCCAGTAATCCTAGTACTTGGGACATGGAAATAGGCCAGTCTGAACCATATTGAGACCTTATCTAAAAGAATAAAAATAAAAATTTAAATAGACCCCTCCACAAGTTTAATTATTATTCAGTATTTCTTAACATTTATAACCTCACTCTCTCTCTCCCTCTCTCTCTCTCTATATATATATACACACATATATGTGTATGTATATATGTATATATATTTGCCTAAACTCTTATGCCACAGAATATTAATACCATAGATTATGTGCAGTGTGTAGACCTTTATACATAAAGCTTAAGTTTTCTTTTGCTCTTTAGTGAACAATGTATTAATATATAAGTGTGCTTTAAGTGAATTTGTTATATATATATATATATTTACTTACAATAAAATTATTTGTATTTTACTTTTAAGCATCCGAGTTGCAGTAGAGTCTTTTATGCAGCTTCCTTACAGAGCAAAAAAATTCAGACTTTACTGTACAAAACCTGTGACATTGCACATTGACTTCTGTGAAGACAATGCTGAAATTGTGTAAGTATATCTTTTTTTGAAAGCTTAAAATACTGGCACTCCTTTTATTTCTGTATGTATGTCCATTCTTATCTGTTATGAAGAGCACAATCAAAGAGTAAACTCTAGTTAATTAACAATTGAGTCCACTCAAGTGCAGGTTGGAGTAGCCCTGTAATACCGTGGCGTGGCACTGTGCAGTCATTGTTTGAGGGGAGTCCCTGTAGATGTCATACAGGAAAGTGGACTGCGAAGAGATCAACCTAGATGGACTTCAGGGAGTCTAATAAGAGGCTGTCTATTCCCAGTGCGGTTTAGCCTAGTGTAATTTGAAAAAATAAGAGGATCTTGGTGTAATACAATCACGGGTGCACAAGGAAGCATAATTACATTGAAACTCAACTCAGGCTACATATCATTTTCCCCAAGAAGATGGATTCTAGAGATGATATCTGTACTACCTTAAGGGCCAAAGGCTCTGTCAGGTCTCAGTCATACACAGAGCACAGAGGTCATTTGGATGGCTAGCCACCTCTGATCCTGGTTGTAGGAACTTGGGGAGCCCCTGGCTGTGAGGGTCGCTTAGATTACTAGCCACCTCTGGTCCTGGTTGTGGGAGCTTGATATGGCCTGGCCTAACAGATAACAACTGAAGATCACCAGATTACTAATTGCTTCTACTTCTTGGCTTTCTGGATGGAAGAACAGGTTTTTCATCTTTCCCATTGGAAAGATGATTTTGTGTGTGTAGCGTTCCTGGTTTCTCTAGAGATCTGTGGGCACAAGGACCTTCCTGCTATGCTCCCAACAACTGTTCACTTCCAGATAGAACATAAAACAAACTCATTGGATAAGGGGATAGCGTTTGATGTCTTGGTTATCTTAGAGTAAAAATAAAAGACAGTACATGTTGACACAGAATCCTTTCGGTGTTTAAATTCTCCTTCCTGGTAAGCAGCGTAGAAAATGAGATGAGAAGGCAGTGGAATGCGCTGAAAGACCGAGGTGGATGCCAGGCCATTTGAGAGACGGATAATATGGATTTCTTCTTGTTTCTTGTTTTTTTTTTTTCTTCAAAGAAATTGACATTAATTTTACACAGCAGCCTAATGTAGCCCTTTGGTTGTTTCTGAAGTCAATAAAATAACTGTTCACACATACAGATTTTGTATGTGGGGGCTCTCCAGTTCCCTCTCTGTTTCTTTTTGTTTTGAGTGGTTTTGTTACCCTTTAGGTTCATTTGCTAGCAAGGAAAGCTATGATAAGTTGCTTTACTTCTGAATTTTTCTAAAGTTAAAAGCAAGGAAATCAGGGTGTGATAAAGAAGATAACATAAACATAATAAAACCAGATGTGGTGGTGTATTCCCATAATCCACATACTCCAGAGGCTGAGGTGAGGCGACTGCTTGTTGCCTCGGTGCTACTGTGAGAGCTGGCTTGCTATAAGTTTTGATAACTCTAGTACTAAAATGTGTAAATATTTTCCATTTTTATAATTTTTTCTTGTGAGAAATTTATAATGACATCTTGTTACCAAATCTTTTCCCAGGCATTCTGCTGACGTAACCAAATTGCTTTGAAAATGACTGAGCCTCAATATTATTTCCTCCCTTTAAAAAAAAAGATTTTTTTCCCTCACATAATATATATTCTGATTAGTTTCTCAGTCCCTCCCCTCCGGATCCACACTGGAGGGGATGGACTTTCTTTCTCTCATTAGAAAACAGGCTTCTAAGAGATAATACAGATAAAACAAAAACTGTCACATTGGAGTTAGACAAGACAAACCCCAAGAGAAGGCACAAGAAGCAGAGATCCACTTGTTCCCAAACTCAGGGATCCCATTAAAAAACCTTAAACTGGAAGCCACAGCTAATACACTAAGGGCCTGGTGCAGACCGTCGACCTGTGCGTGCCCTGGGCATACTGCCTCAGTCTCTGTGAGTTCATACGAGCTTTGCTCATGTTGATTTAGACGGCCTTGTTGTCTTGATGTCCTTTATCCCCTCTGGCTCTTACAATCTTTCTAACTCCTCTTCCTTGGGGTTCCCTGATCTTTCAGGGAAGTGATATGATAGTCATTCCATTTCAGGTTGAGTGTACTAAGGTCTCTCACTCTCTGCATATATTTGGCTGTGGGTCTCTCTGTATGTGTTCCTGTAAGCTACAGGGAAAAGTGTCTCTGATGATGGCTGAGCACGGCCCTGATCTATGAGTATAGCAAATGTCATTTTATTACTACCTTAAAAAATACTTGGGAGGCAGAGGCAGGCAGATCTCTTGAGTCGTAAGACAACCAGGGGTACACAGAAAAAACCCTGTCTCCCAAAAAATTACAAAAGAACACTACAATTTGATTTTACCTTAGGGTCTCTGTGCTATCTTGTCTTAGATCCCATATCTGATACTGCTTGGGTGACCAAAAACCTAAGACAAGATGATCTGTCTCATGGAGTGGGCCTTATGTCAGATCAGACAATGGTTGGTTACTCACACAACTTTCTGCCACCATTGCACTAACATAGCTTGCAGGCAGGACAGTATTGTAGATGAAAGCATTTGTGGCTGGTGCCAGTATTCTTAGCTGGGCAGGACAACCTAAGAAAGAGAGGCACTCAAGGATGAGATAAGGCTTTGCAAGCAACAGGGAGAGAAGAACCTCTGTGGGCTGAACCCCCAGTAGCTTTGCAGAAGTGTATTCATTATTATCCAAAAGTTAATTTTACAGGAAATCAAGTTGTTCATACCAGAGCCTCTGATCTGATCTATGTGCTGCCTGCAGGAACACATGAGCCACACTCTTCTCAGTCCTTATTATGCACTGTTTGCAGTGCTCAATGATACAGGAATTCCAGGTTCACCAGGAATGTGAAGTCCTGTGAAGGCCATAGAGCTACTTCAGAAATACAGCCCCAACAGATCTCAAACTCCAAAAGATTTCCTCACGGCTTAGGTCTACCTCAGAACAATCCCAGCACTCCCGTATTCATACCAGATACAGTAGCTTTCCTAATTTTCCTAATTTTCTGTTTACGATTCTCTTTTGTTGGTGTTCAGAGTCTCTCCTGCACCAGAGACGCTAGACGTAGGGTGGAGGTGCTGCTTAGGCGCCATGGACTTCTGTATGTCCAGTGAGCTGCATCGCTGTTGTCTTCAGCAATGGCGCTTTTCTGTCCGTTGTTGTCTTGGCAGCAGCCTGATTGTTTAGGGATTTTCATGAGACCCCTTTGGCCAACAGCTTAATTTGATATAACTCAATCCTGGTACAGGAAGCTTCATTTAGTGACAAGAGATGGTTAGTTGGGACCCTGTCTCCCCTGTTACTTGAGGATTTCCTGTAGATCGCCTTCATATATTTGAGGGAGGTTTTACCGTATTGTTTTCATACTCCTCAAACAGCCCCTAATTTTAATTGTTTTTCCCTAATATTCCCTCGTTTGTTCCCTCTCCTTCTCTTGATCCTTGCATTCCAACTCCTGCATCCATCCGTAACTCTATTGTTTCCCCTTCCTAATGAGATCTGTTTGTCCCTAACTTTACACCTAACCTCTGGGGTTCTACAGACGGTAGCTTGGTTATCACTGACTTAACAGCTAATATTTTCATATTCATGCATATATTCCATTGTTTGTCTTTGTGGGTCTGAGACACACCATTAAGGATTTTTTTTCTAGTTTCATCCATTTATCTGAGAATTTCATGTCTTTTTAAAATATTAAGTAATAGTCCATTGTGTTGATATACCATAGTTTGTTTGTTTTTTTACTCATTCTCCTGTTGAGGGGCATCTAGGTTGCTTCTAAGTATCTGGTTACTATGCATAGAGCAGCTGTGAGCATGGATGAACAAGTATCTCTGTGGTAAGGCGAAGTATCTTTTGGACATATGTCCAGCAGTGGTATGGCTGGGTGTTGGGTATATTAGTGCTGGGAAGATCATGAGGAAGCACCACACTGATTTCTACAGAAGCTGCACAAGTTTGCATTCCCACCAGCAATGGAGGAGTGTTTCCCTTGCTCCATATCCTTGTCAGCATGAGCTGTCACTTGTTTTATTGATCTTAGCCGTTCTGATGAGTATAAGTTTTGATATGTATTTCAAAGCAGTTTTGATATGTATTGTCCTGATGGCTAAGGATATTGAACATTTCTTTAAGTGCTTCTCAGCCATTTTTGAGTTTCCTCTTTTGAGAATTTTCTATTTAGATCTATATACCATGTTTTAACTGAGTTACTTGTTTTCTTGATATTTAGTTCTGGTGATTTGAATAGGAGTGGCCCTCAAAGGCTCATAGATTTGAATGCTTGGTCACCAGAGATTGACACTATTTGAAAAGTTTAGGAAGTATGGCCCTTGTGGAGGAAGTGAATCACTGAGGGTGGGCTTTGAGGGCTCTATGTTCTGCTGCCTGTGGATCAAGATACAGAACTCTCAGCTACTATTCTAGCACCATGTCTGCCTGTGTGCCTCCATCCTTCTTTTTATGATGATAATGGACTAAACCTCTGAAACTGTAAGCCAGTCCTGGTTAAATGCTTTGTTTTTAAAAGAGTTGCTATGATCATAGGGTCTCTTCATAGCAGTAGAACACTAACTTGTTTCTTGAGTTCTTTATATATTTTAGATATTAGCCTGCTTTCTGATACAGAGTTGAACATCTTTTTCCCATTTGGTAGCTGGTGCTTAGTCTGAATAATGGTATCCTTTGCCATCCAGAAGCTTTTCAGTTCCATGAGGCCCCTCGTTATTGTTGTGCTGTTTTGTTTTGCTTTTTAGAGACAGGGTTTCACTGCATGACCCTGGCTATCCTGGAACTCACTCTGTAGACTAGACTGGACTTGAACTCAGAGATCCACCTGCCTCTTGCCTCCTGAGTGTTGGGACAATATCTTCAATAAATGATGCTGGTCAAACTAGATGGCTGCATGTAGAAGAATCCAAATAGATCTATACTTAACACTCTGTACAAAGCTCAACTCCAAGTGGTCAAAGACCTCAACGTAAGATCAGATACACTGAACCTGATAGAGAAAATGAGGAATAACCTTGAATTCGTTGGCTCAGGAAAAGACTTTCTGAACAGAACACTATTAGGACAGGCACTAAAATTAACAATTAATTAATGGGACCTTGCTGTGTAGTGGTGGCATAGTCCTTTAATCCCAGCACTTGAGAGGCAGAGCAGGCAGATCTGAGTTCAAGGCCAGCCTGGTCTATATAACAAGTTCTAGGACAGTCAGGGCTATACAAAGAAACTCTTTTTTTCCAGAGTGTTTCTGGCTTCATTATAAAAAAAATCAGGTGTTCGTGGACACACACACACACACACACACACACACACACACACACACGGATTTATGTCTAGGTCTTCAATTTGATTGTATTGATCAACATGTCTATTTTTGTGCCATTACCATGATGGTTTTATTAATATAGCATCAAGCTTTAAACATTTTTTTATCCATTGAGCACAGGACTTAGTTTCATTAGTCTTCCTGTTGCCCCCTCTCTCCTCAAACTGTAAATTGTGTCTATTTCTTTGCTTAGCTTGCTCTTTTTGCTATAGAACTGCATAAGATTGGCCACTAGGGCTGGAGAGATGGCTCAGCAGTTAAGAGCACTGGCTGCTCTTCCAGAGGTCCTGAGTTCAATTTCCAGTAATCACATGGTGGCCACAACCATCTGTAATGGGATCCTATGCCACCTTCTGGTGTGTCTGAAGACAGTGACAGTGTACTCACATACATAAAATAAATAAATAAATCTTTAAAAAACAAAACAAAAACAAAATGCATGGTCAGGTCTATCACAGCATTATCCCACTTCTGATACCAACTTCTGTCTTGGTCATACCTATTCACAGGTAGAATAGTCATTTTTACTACATTAATCTTCAGAATATGAGAGATCTTTCCATTTTCTGTCTTCAAGTTCTTTTCTCCAGTGTCTTGAAGTTTTTGGGTTTTTTTCTTTTTCTTTTTTTTATCATATAAGTATTTCACTTACTTGGTTAGAGTTACTTCAAGATATTTTGTAGTATTTGATGCTGTTGTAAAGAGTGTTGTTTCTGTAATGTTTTTTTCTCAGTCTGTCATTTGTATATAGGAAGGTTACTTATTTTTGTGAGTTAATTTTATGTCCAGATACTTGGCTGAGAGGGATTACTAGTTGTAGGAATTGCTGGTGGAATTCTTAGAGTCATATATAATATCACTTTTAAATAAACATACATTGACATTTTACTTTCCTGCTTGTATCCTCTTAGTCTCTTTCAGTTGTCTTATGGTCCTAGCTAAGACTTCAAGTACTATATTACAGTAGGTGATGGTGGCCAATCTCGTCTTACTCTTGGTTTTAGTGGAATTGCTTTGAGTTTTTCTCCCTTTAAGTTGATGTTTGCTATGGGCCTGCTGTAAACTGCCTTTATTATGTTGAAGGTGTGTCCGTGTCCCCAATCTCTCCAGGACTTTTATCATGAAGGGCTGTTAGATTTGTCAAAGACCTTTTCTGCATCTAATCGATGATCGTGTAGGTTTTGTCTTTTAATTTGTTTATATGTAGATTATATATTATATTTGGTTTTGTTGTATATTCATCTTTATTCAATTCTAGGAAATCTAATTTTATTTTTAATTTCTGTCATGCCCCATTTTTTCATCAAGTAGTGAGTTGATCAGCTGCCATGAATTTGTAAGCTTTCTGTTTCTGTTGTTGTTGATACCTGGTTTTTAATTTGTGGTAGTCAGATAGGATACAGGGTGTTATTTCAATTTTCTTGTATCTGTTTTGTGTGTAAATATGTGGTTAGTTTTAGAGAAAGTTTTGTGAGTTTCTGGGAGGAAGGTTTTTTCTTTTGTATTTGGTGAAGTGTTCTGTCAATAGTTGTTAGGTTAGGTTGGTTGGTTTATAACTTGAGTTAGCTCCAACATTTATGCCTAGTTTCTGTCGACATGAAAAAAACTACTTGTGTGTTGAAGTCACCCACTACCACTTTGTGAGGATCAGCATGTGATTTTAGCTGTAGCCGTGTTTCTTTTATGAGTTTGGGGCCCTTTGCAGAGATTTTTTTTTTTTTCTTTTTTTTTTTTTTCTTTTTTTTTTTTTTTTTTTCGGAGCTGGGGACCGAACCCCAGGGCCTTGCGCTTGCTAGGCAAGCGCTCTACCACTGAGCTAAATCCCCAACCCCTGGTGCAGAGATGTTAAGAATTGCACTGTCCTCTTGGTATATTTTTTCTTTGATTGTGTTGTGTGCTTCCTTATCTCTTCTGATTAGTTTTCATTGAAGGTCTATTTTGTTAGATATTAAAATGTATTTACCAGCTTGCTTCTTAGGTCCATTTGCTTGAACTATCTTTTACCGTCTGTTTACACTGAGATGATGTCTATCCTTGATGTGTGTTTCTTGGATACAGCAGGATGGTTTTATGGATCCTGTTTTTCATCCATTCTGTTAGTCTGTGCCTTTTTATTGGGGAATTAAGACCATTGGTGTTGAGATAGCACAGTGTTTGTATGGTGGTGGTGGTGGTGTGTGCATATGCATGTTTGTGTGTGCGCATGTACTTGAGTGAGTTTGTGCTTCCCCTCTTTTGATTTGCTGGTCCAGGACTATTTGTTCCCTCTGTTTCCTTGGGTGTAGTTAACTTCTTAAGGTTGGAGTTTTCCTTCTAATACTGGATTTGTAGATAGATCTTGCTAAAATTTGGATTTAACATGGAATACCTTATTTTCTCCATCTATGGTGATTGAAAATTTTATTGTGTAAAGTAGTCTGGGATGTAGTCTGTGGTCTCTTGAGGGTCTGCAGCACATCTGTCCTGTCCCTTCTGACTCTTAGAGCGTCCATTGAGAAGTCCAGTTTTATTCTAATAGGTCTGTCTACATGTGACTTCCCTTACAGCTTTTAATATTATTTGTCCTGTATATTTAGTGTTTCGATTATTGTGTACCTAGGGGACTCTCTCTTCTGGTCCAGTCTATTTGGTATTCTGTATGCTTCTTGTATCTTGATAGACATCTCTTTCTTTCCGTTAAGAAAAATTTCCTCTATGATTTTGTTGAAAATGTTTTCTGGGCCTTTAGTCTTGTTTTCTTCTCCTTCCTCTATTCCTATTATTCTTAGATTAGGTCTTTTCATAAGTGTCCCGGGTTTTCTGGATGTTCAGTGCCAGAAGGGATTTTTGTATTTTTGTTTTTAAATTCAACATCGTTTGACTGATCTGTACATTTCTTCTGTTGTGTCTTCAATGTCTTTTTCCAACCCTTGTATTCTGTTGATAAGTCTTTGCCTCTGTGATTCTCATTTGAGTTCTTATGTTTTTCGTTTCCAGACTTCCTCCAGTTTTGGTTTTCTCTATTGCTTCTGTTTTTACATTCAGATCTTGAAGTGTTTTATTGTTTCCTTTGACAGTTTATGTCTCATAGATTTCTCTAAGGGGCTTGTTCATCCCTCCTTACAGACCTCTGTCTTCCTCCTAAGGGTTATTTGATGTGTTTTCTTGTGCCTCAGCTGTTTTGGAATGCTCAGGGCCTGTTGTGGTATGTTTTCCTGGCTAAAGTGGAGACATGTTGTCATGGCTGTTACTAATTTCGTACTTGCATCTAGGTGTCTAGGATTAGAAAGATGGTAATTCTAGGTGCTGATATTTGGTCTTGTCTTTGAGTGGTATTTTGTTCCTTGGTTTCTGTTGTCCTCTCTCATTCTTTTGAAAGAGTAGTGACTGTATGTTGCCTGGTAGGAAATTCTTCTGAGTTCCTGATAGGTATAATCATTGGTAATTCCAAGTAAAACTGTGTTTCTGTTTATTAAGAACTGACACTTAGGGATAAGGACAGGTTGGGAATCAGATTGAGAGTATCCACAGGAAGGAAGAAGGTAGGTGTTCCACCAGAATCTGCTTAGTACCCCAGGAATGGGGCAAAGAATAAGGAGAGGCCATAGCAGAAGGTCTGTTATAGAGCTAAGGATGAGAATGGGGATTGGACTTGAAAGAACGGAGGGAAAGGTGAAGAGCTACAGGTAGGTATGTCAGAGTGGCCAGAGTGGCCTGCGGGTTCCCATGGAGTGCCTGCTGGGACAAAGCAGTGAGTTAGGGGTAAGTTAGAGGGGGAAGGTCTGTGTGGTCCCCTAGGGATGGGAGCAGGGTAAGAAGCTGCAGCGTGTGTTCTACTGCAGAGCTTCGGATGAGACTGGGGCTTGGGAGAGATGGAAATCTGTACTTAGCTACCTGCTTCCCTGGTTGGAGTGTCGTGCAGGTTCCCAGTAAATACAGCCTGTTAACTAAGTGAACCTTGAGATGTGCTTTAAACAAGTGTATGGGTTCACTTGAAATCTCTTCCTCTTTAACAGGACTAAGCAGTTGCATAGGTCTGTGCTCTCTGCAGGAACAGCAGAATCCCTAGGGCAGCTTCATCCTGAAGGCTGCAGTGAGTTCATTTTGGGAAGAACTGAGTTCTGTGCTTGTTGCACAGGCAGGGAATCCCTAGAATAAGCTGTGTAGCCAGACTAGCTAGATTGGTGAGCTCTGGCTTGAAAGTCTCTGTTTCAGTAAATAAAGTGGAACACATTAAAGGAAGACAAGTGATGTCAGCTTGTGGCTTCTACAGCCTCTCCTGCTTACATGTACTTGCACTCATGCACATGAACAAGTACACATACAAGTGTACAACACATAAACACAAGCCTCTGTAGCTGTAGAGATGTATGTGCATGTATCCCTCCCTGTCCTTACTTCTTTCTCTCAGCATCTGACCATGGTACCAATGTTAATACTGGGCAGCCCCCTGCACTAGAAGTGCTGTTAGGTATGGTCAGCACTTCTGTCTGGATAGATGTTAGTTTAGGGGGATTGTGTTTGGTTTCCTGCCTCCTGTAGCGTTACCAGACAGTTTTGTTCTTTTCCTCAAGCAGTGTGGTTATTATGGAAAGAAACGCTTCAGGGAACAGATCTATTTTGACTCTTCTGTTGTGTCCTGGAGATGTTGCATTATAGAAGCTACATATCTGGAAGCGTTCATGGACTCTTTGTGACAAGCCCATCCTCCATTGCTCAGTCTTCCTCATACCATTACTAGTTTGCTTGAGATGATTTATTGCTTTTGTGGTTGTCCGTGGATTGTATATAAATAGGGTAGGAAGTTGGTTGTTACTAACCTGGAGGCCGGGGCTTCCTATGTAGCTGCCCTCCAGCCAGCCAGCCACCTAGGTATCTTGGCCCTTGGGGACTAGGAATGAGGCTCTGGAATGGTGGCCTGTGCTTACTATGTTCCTATCACTAGCTGCTGGTTCTCTAGGTATGAGGTGGACACCAGCCTGCATATCATAGCACTCAGGAAAGTTATTTCCTTCTTCCTGTTGCCATTGCAGGATCCTGATCCCAGGACTGCAGTGGTTTTCTGGGAGATACTTGTCAAGTTGCCCTTCAAAAAGACTAGCAACTTCCCCCATCTTTTTTGTATATTTACAGAGTGTTCTTGAGAGCTGAAGAGATGATTCAGCAGTTAATAGCACGGGTTGTTCTCTCAGAGGAACTGGGGTTGATCTCCAGCACTCAACATGGGTGGTCACAATCATCTATAACTCCTAGTGCCAAAGAATCCAGATTCCAGGGAATCTGACCTCCACAGGCACCAGGCATATGCTAAATGGTCCACAGACGTTCATGCGAGCAAACTTCCACACACCTAATACAATTTTTTTAATGAGCCTGAGAATATGGGTCAATCAGTAAAGTGCCTGTCTTGCAAACAAATCTGAATTTGAATCCCCAGAACCCATGTAAAAGGTTAGATACTGTGGTGTGTGCCAGTAACCTTAGCCTGGGGAAGGAGGAGTGGTGACAAGGTCCCTGAACTGTATTGGCCAGTTAGCCTAGGAAAACTGATAAGCTTCAGGTTTAGTCTGGTCTGTTGTTGTTGGCTGGCCAACCAGCCTGAGAGAACTGATGATATACTCTTCCTCCCACCCCCAAAAGGGAAGTGATAGAGGAAAGACATCTGACATTGACCTGACCTTCCACACATACTACAGGTATGTGTGTACACACAGCATAGCTATACCATATACAAATATAACCCACCTAAAAGATTCTCTTAAAAGTCATTGGTTTTCCACACAATGTTGAATGTTAGTGGTGGTGTTAGATTTCTCTTCTTGTGTTCTCTTGTGCTTATCCTTACACACACACACACACACACACACACACACACACACACACACACATTTAGATAGACAGACGGACACCCATTCATACTATATTGAGTTTTCTCTTGAGTTTGTTGCCTGATAAGAATTTATTTTTTTCTAAAAAATATTACTAGGTTATTTTTCATATATAATATGACTTGAAGTCATTTTTTTTTTTTTGGTTCTTTTTTTCGGAGCTGGGGACCGAACCCAGGGCCTTGCGCTTCCTAGGCAAGCGCTGTACCACTGAGCTAAATCCCCAACCCCTTGAAGTCATTTTTTATTTTGCTGTTTTTATGTTGCTGTAAAATTAAATAAAAGGGTTTCTTTTATCCCACACTAGATCTGGCACCATAGTGCCCCGTGATATCTGTTTCATATTTTCATCTCAAGTCAGCAAAGTGTATCACCAGCTTTGCTCCATCCCACATTCCACTGCCGTTGGCTACTCTCTGAGTCCGGCAACAATCTCTCTACCCATCTAGTTCCCAAGGCAGGTTGCCACCATGTCAGACATACACATCCCAATTCCGTGGCGGCCCAGTGTCTCCAGCCACCACACACTCTCTTGAACTCAATCAAATTGCCACGTGAAAGAACACACAACACAATAACCTCTGATCCACTTGATAAGATATAATTTGCACATCTAGACCTACAAAGCCCTGTACACATCTATCCCTTAAGAATATTCATAACAACCTGTAGATGTGCAGAGAGGAATCTTATCATCCGCATCCATGTTCTCTGCGCTGCTCCTGCCCTCGCTCCAGTTCCCTCCTCCTCTCTATAACTTTTCTCCCTCCCATCCTTCCTCTTTGTCCAATGAAAGGCCTTGTTCTATCTTGTACCTGCCTTCACCTGCATAATGACATCATTCTACACCTTTACAATTCCCTGAAGGTAATGTGCTTAATCTCACAGTAAAAATCAAATATATATTTTTGAATACCAATCATGTCGACACTGGCCATGCATGTCACTCATTTGATCTTTAAGGCAGTTGTTGGGCAATGTGGTTCTCTTTAATGGCTAAAAGCATTAGAAACATGAGGTTTCTTGTGCTAATTGTAGAAACCAATAACATGACTGCTGCTTGGGATGGCTAAAGGGAACATTTTTATTGCTGGTAGGAGGGAGAGAATAGCCAGAGGCATCCGGAAGAGTCCAGAGCAGAGAAGGAAAGTAGTAGCCTGAATGTGGCCAGCGGACTGGACCTGGCCAAGGCAGTGGACAAGAGAAGTGAAAACAGCAGGGATAGAGAAGAGAGAGGACACAGTGAGAAGCAGGACCAGAGCACAGAGAAGGCTGCCAGGAGGGCAGAGCCAGCCAAAATGGCAAGGCTGAGGAGAGCAGGGTGGGGGCCAGGAGCTGGAAGGAGTGTAGGGAGGAGGCAGTGAGGAGGGCTAGCAGGATGGACTCTGAAGTATGTAACAGGGAGGGAGCCTGCAGGCCAGCAGGTGTAAGTGTGGACCCTTAAGTCCCTTCTGCCAACGGTGAAGGAAATGACTCCTTCTGTAGGGGGAATAGGTTCCACCCTTTCCTGAGGAATGCTTGCTTTTACCTAATCACCAGAAATTTTCTAGTCTGGGTTGGGCCCATTTCTGGATATTTGGACTGCCTTTTGGGGTTTGGGGAATTGGAGTTTTCCTCTGGACCTGACATTATCAAGCTTTAGTTTATTTTTGTCCCTCCTAAGCTTTGCTCTGCCCTGTGTTTGCAGTGCCTACAACTCTTCCTCTGAAAGTCTTTGTAAAGTGTAGACAGAGCCAGCTGGTGGAGATGAAAAGGAGCTGGGGCCAAAGTACTAACTAGTCCTGGAGTGTGGGCTGACTCTAGAGTTAGTTAATCAGTGCTGCCCTCTCTCTGAGGCCACTGAGGGATGGTGCATGCTTAGGCTTTCCCTTCAAGAGCTTGTACTGTGTCTGTGGGAAGTAGATTTGTTGTAGATAACTAGTGACAGTGGTGGTATGACAAAAGGTGCCAAACATTGCCATGGGGGGTTTCATCTCAGCAGGGCCTTTGTATCTGTCTGCTCTGTGAAGGTGGCATTCTTAGACACATCTGGAGTCTGTACCCTGATGTAGAGCTGCACAGGTTCCTGTCTGTGTTGGATGCTCGTGTTCAGGGTCAGAAACACCCACTCTCCAGCTAACGATGTCGCTGTGGTATTGTTAGCCTGTGGTTTTACCTAATGAGGTTGCATCTGTTGCTGTTCCAGACCTGCCACAAAATGGGACAGTGCAGCTATCCAGTACTTTCAGAACATTCTAAGAGGTAAGGCCAGGGTGTGCCTGCAGAGTGCTTTACGCCAATACCTGTGGTGGCTTCCTCTTCTGTTGCCAGGTTTCTTAAACTCCACATGCATAACTGTTGGTTCTCCTTATACGGCCTTAAGTTACTTGAAGCCCCTTCCATGCCAGGGATCACATTGACTATGCCCCTGTAATTTTGCAGGTAGAATTGGATGCTAGTATTGTCAGCTGAAATAAAGAACTGTCTGGTTGTTGTAGAGGGTCTTTCTTACAGAAACACTCCCTGCTTGTCAGATTGTTTTTAAATGCTAAGGGGATACAGAGTGAATGTGTTCTATTTTCTTGATCAGGCAGTTGATGAAAAACCCAGCTTCTTTTACTGAGCAAGGGATAGGAAGTGGACATTTGTTGTGTAATAAACATCATTGCCAAGTCAAAGCCTAAAAAATGTCTTTAACTGTGTTGGTAATTGTAAAATACTGCCTGTAGCATCTGTCCCAACTCCTGTCAGTCAGTATTCCTATGGCTGTGCCTACCTGCTAGGACTGCTCTGAGTATGATTGGATGAGACAGGCCTGGAAGCTGCTGGGTGCCTCTTGAGACCATATTTACTTTAGATAAATGCTAATCTCAGCTTATTTCTTTGTTCATTTATTGTCATTTAGCAACTACCCAAGTAGAAGCAAAGCTATGCGCTGTGGAAGAAGATACTTTTGAGGTTTACCTTTATGCAACAATAAAAAACGAAAAAGTAAGTGAAAGGCTGTGGGGGTGGGGATGTCTTAGGGTTGGTTTTATGTCTAAGTACTGAAAATATTTATGAAGTTCAAGAGTTTTCTGGTGTCGTCTTTAGGGTTTGAGTGTAGGACCATGTGATCTGAAAAATGGGGATTCTGGGTCTATGTTGAACAAGAGTGGAAAGAGAGGACATTTTCCTTCTCTTTTGAGATAAGGACTCAATTTGTAAGCCTGGATGGCTGGGAACTCTAGAAGTCTGCTCTGCTGCCTAAGTGCTGGACTGAAGACACGAGGCTCCCAGCCATAATATTCTTTACACTTTCTCATAACTGTGAGACATACTCGGCATTAGTCACAGTGCCATTAACTTACTAATGACAGTACTGACATGCAGCAGTTTCAAGGCATTACTATGTTCCTGTGGAAAAGAAATTTGTTAGGAAGCAAAGATACAGTTTTCAAAAGCTGCTCTGATTCATGCTCGCGCTTTCTCTCTGTCTCTCTGTCTCTCTGTCTCTGTCTCTCTCTCTCTCTCTCTCTCTCTCTCTCTCTCTCTCTCTCTCTCTCTCTCTCTCATTTCTTGTATTCTGGTTCTCTATATCCTGAGCTCGTTTTGCTTACTTTATATCTTGGTGATGAGTCTCATAAAATATTGTTTGTTTGTTTTTTTTGTTTTTTGGTTCTTTTTTTCGGAGCTGGGGACCGAACCCAGGGCCTTGCGCTCGCTAGGCAAGCGCTCTACTGCTGAGCTAAACCCCCAACCCCAAAATATTGTTTTTAAAATACATTTTTTCTTCTTACTTTAAAAAAGTAGGTCCCTCTTTTGTACCATGTTTTGTACCTGACAACTTACTCTCACTTTAAGTGATGGAGTAAGTACAGGTAAGAGGAAGGTCCATTCATAGTAGAGAGCAAATTTATATTGGATACAGTGATCACAATTGCTCAGAAAAGATGTAAACCAGCAAATTCTTTTCTTTTCTTTTTTTTTTTTTTTTTTTTTTTTTTTTTTTGGAGCTGGTACAACCCAGGGCCTTGCTCTACCACTGAGCTAAATCCCCAACCCCAGCAAATTCTTTTCTAATCCAAAGGAAGTCAAGGATCCTGTCTTTAGCCCGTGCAAAGAAAACACGACTCGATTAGTATGGATACAATCTGTACACCAGGTCTACCACTGCACTAACTGCAGTGTCTCCAGGCCACGTGCTTCAGCTCCATCTTCCTTCTACCTCCTCTTCTTCCATGGACACACCTCCCCAACTCTTCTGCTCCACCTTCCCTTCCCCTCCCCAGTCACTGGCTCTCACCTTTATTTTGCAAGTTAAAATGGGGAGAAGGTTCTGAAGAAGTTACCTGAATACTGAATAGTGACTAGGCAGCCCTTCTTGGGAAAGCAGAATTAGCATCAAAATACAAACAGTTCCGGGCCCACCACACAGCCCTGCCTTTCACTCAGGTGCAGAATTGCATGACACATCCATATTACTGCGTCTGTTAGTGCTCTGACCCTTACGAAGAGCTCTTCCTGTATGCCCCTGTGTGGAAGTATATTATCTAGTTCCTGTATATGCCTGTGTGGAAGTGTATTATCTAGTTCCTGTATGTGCCCGTGGAAGAGTATATTATCTAGTATCTTCTGGATTTTGAGTTTTGTCCAGTTAACACTCATGTAATTGTTTTTCTCTGGGTGTACATGTTCCTTCTTGGGTTAATACCTAGGAGTCTAACTTCTGGATAGCGTTGTTGACATTTGGAAGCTGCCAAAATGACAGCACTTTACGTCTTTATCATCAGTGTGGGAGATTTCACTTGTTCGTGTGTGCTCCCACACTTGGTCACTCCGTCAGTGTGTGGAGGATCTCACTGTGGATAGTTACACATTTGCTCAAACACTAGTGACATGTTCACCTGTTTATTTGTAACTATGCTTTGATAGATAGTCATACTTTGCCTGTTAGATTGCTTTTATTTTATATTGAGAGTTCTTCCTTTGAAAGTTTTATGAATGTGTATGTGAGTATACATGTGTGTACATGTTCTTGTATGTATACATGCATGTGGAGGCTATAGCACAACCTTGGCTTCTTCAGGAATGTTGTTCACCTGACAAAGTTTCTCAGTGGCCTGAATGGATGGCCAGCCAACTCTAGGGACCACCACCTCCCTGGATCTGGGATTTGTATTGTAGCCCACTAGGCTTGTGCCATTTTATTTGGGTCTTGAGGATCAAACTCAGATTCTTATATTCACAAAAAGCCCTTTACCATATCTCCTCAGCCTCCAAGTGCTTCATTTTGGATGTATCTCTGTCCAGTGACTTCATTCTGTAATATCTTTGCCCCATCTCTCCATTGTGGGTAGCCTGTCATCTGTCTGTCTTTGCCTCCACGTACTGGGATTCTAGGCACTGCTATCATGCCTGGCTTTGAAGCATTAAGGATTTGTTTGCTGTTGATTTGGTTTGGTTTTTGGTTTTTAGAGACTTTTTCTTTGTGTAGCCCTGGTTGTTCTGGAACTAGTTCTGCAGACCAGCCTGGCCTTGAACTCGGAGATCCACTTGCCTCTGCCTCCCCAGTGAGGGGATCAAAGGCAAGCACCACCTTGAATCCCAGCCTGGCAAAGAATTAAGGTTTGATAAGGTCTAATTTTTCCCAGTTTCCCCATTTGTTGTTAGTGGTCTCTCACCTGAACTGTACCTTGCCAGATTGTGTGAGCACCCTCTTTCTCCAAGGTATACCTTATATTTTATGAAATTTATTGCTACTTTCTGATGAGGGGGCTCATGAGAATCTTTTATTTTGTTCCTAACATAGCAGGAACTAAGAGATGCTTTTGTCGAATTATACTCTGTAAAGTAACGTTTTAGGAATTTGGGGCTGAGTTTGTGATACTGATTTCTTATACATTGACTACACCCGTCTAAATGGCAATTCATAAAATGTTTAAAATTTTTATAGGTTTGTGTTAATGATGATCTAGTTGCAAAGAATTTTGCTTATTATGTGTCACCAATGGGGAACAAAAACCTCAATACTTTGGAGAAACCCAGGCTGAGTCTCAATTCGGTGCCCTGCTCCAGTAAGCTCAGCCCATCACTTACTCTGTGGCCAATGCTTCTGCAAGGAAAAGACTGTCAGAGAATGGAAAGTGAGTATTCTGTGTTCCCCCATCCTTGTCATACTAGGTTCTGTCTAAGCTCTTTTCTGCTTGGAAACAGACTTCATTAGACTCTGTGTTTAGTGATCAAAGTTTACTTCTCAGGAGCATGAGACTAGGAAATTCTGATCTTCCTGTTAACATTGGGCTACATTGTCAGACGTTCAGAGAGTACATGGTTTAAAGATTTTAACAAATTTAGGTTTTGTGTAGTTTTCAGACACCTAGAGAGCTTTTTATTACACTTGATGGACCCTAGATACAATTTAAAATGTTTAGCTCCTCAAACTGCCATCCTTTGCTAGGTCTTCTCCCACTTACAACATAAGCACGAGCAGAAGTGAGTAATGACTGCTTTCTGTTTTATGTATTGGTGTTGAAATACGGTATGTTCTTTCAGACTCACAGAGTTTAGATTTTCTGGCACAGTCTCTCCAGCATACATGGTGTAAGGACGTTGTCGGTGACCTAGGACCACGTGCTGCAGTACTGGGTGAGTCTTGCCAGTGTGGTGTCATTCATACCAGCACCAAGTCATACTCTCCAGGGCAGTGCCGCTGAGTTTTAGTAAATCTCAGTACTTTTTGTCTGTTTAAAAAGGAGGTTCTTGCTTCTCTATTGTTGGCCTTACGTGTTCTTTGCCTACGTTAGATAACGTTAATCCTTTTTCAGATGTACCATTTGCAGTCATGTCTGTCTAGTGTACAGCTTGTTTTCCCGTTCTTTAGTGGCATCTTTTCTACAGTGCTTGATTTGATTTGTCTTCGATTTTAAGGGATTTTGCAGAAGATTCATAAGACATAACGATCCATCATTGACTTGAAATGCTATTTTCTGGATTAGGCATCAGGATAGTGAGAGTCTTGTAGGATGAGCTAGGAAATGTTTCCTTTGCTTCTGACTTCTGACGGAGCTTGTGGGTTGGTGTCAGGTCTTCCTTAAATGTTTGGTAGACTTCGTCAGTGGGCCCATCTCAATTTAGTGCCCTCTTCAGGATGTTATTAATCATTAATTCAATTTCTTCAAGATGCTCTTTCTCTTCTTTCTCTCATCCCTCCCCCTTGTCTTGTTCTCCCATTAAAACCTCTCCATGTGAAAAAAAACAATTTCTTCAAGACATATATATCCTTCTTGCCTATTTTTGTTTTGTTTGGGAATTTTGGGAAAAAAAATTTTTTTAAGAAATTTGTTTTATCTAGAACAGTGGTTCTCAACCTGTAGGTCCTGTGACAGGTGTCAGATTTATAACAGAGGCAAAATTACAGTTAAAATTTAGCAACAATATCATTTTATGACTGGGGGTCACCACAACATGAGGAACTGTATTAAAGGGTCACAGCATTAGGAAGTTTGGGAACCACTGATGTAGATGATCAAATTGTGAGCATAGAAATGTCCATTCCACCATCTATAAATGTCTTGACATGCTTATAAACATGTGGGAATATCCTTTATCAGCCTTTCAGTGTCAGTGGGTCAGTAGTCTTGTCCCTTCTTCCTTCTGTTCCTGCTGCTCTCTTCATCTGCCTTCCACCACCCACTAAAGAAGAGGCTTAGTGATTTTGTTGCTCATACTGTGGACTAAATCCCGTGTCGTTAGACTCCACATGCTGCAGTCCTGCCTCATGCAGTGTGGCTGTGTCTCAGATTTAGCTCAGTGATGCCATAAGGATGACCCTACTCTGATTAGGTATAGAGCCCTTAGCGGAGGGGAGGGAAGCTCTTAGGACTTAGGAGAAGGTGGCTATCTGCGCACCAGGATGACAGCACTCTAGAACCCACAATGGCCAGCACTTTTTTGATCTTGGATTTGCAGCATCCAGAACTATAAGAAAATTAATTGATTTTCTTTTATGATTAATAATTTATGATTTTTAATTTTATGTGCATTAGTGTTGTGCCTATATGTATGTCTGTGTGAGGGTGTTGAATCCCCTGGAACTGCAGTTACAGACAGGTGTGAACAGCCACGTGGGTACTGGAATTGAACCCAGGTACTCTGGAAGAGCAGTCAGTGCTCCTAACCACTGAGCAATCTCTCCAGCCCAGAAAATTATTCTCTGTTTTTTAAGAAACTGACTGAGACTGATAAATTTTGCAGTTATTTCACAGTCCTTCCATATTTCTCTATAAAAAAATTTTCCTTCTGTTTGCTTTGCCACTGGAATTTTCTACCCCAGTCTGTGGGATAGGAATATATATCCTGTCTCTGTCTCTCTGTCTCTGTCAGTCTGTCTGTCTCTCTCCCCATTTTTTTATTTGTTTGTTTGTTTTGAGACAGAGTTTCTTTGAATAGCCTTGGCTTTCCTAGAACTCACCATGTAGACCAGGCTGGCCTCCCACTCATAGAGTGACCTCTGCCTCTGAGTCCTGGGATAAAAGACATAAGCTACTACACCAGGCTAGATTCTGTCTCTTGGGAACATTGCGAAGAGTTAAGTTTGTAGGAAGAAATAAGACAAGAGTTTAGATAAACTCAACAGGTAGAGTAGCTTTAATTAACCAGAGAGGAGGTGTCTTGGGTCTGGCACAGGACCCGGCAATACAGTGATCATGCAGATTACATGTTTCAAGCTAGGACTTCTGTAGCTAAGGATAGGGAAGAGGGAAGGGGTTTTGTTAGGGTCAGGATGGGAAGTAGTTGTTTCCTTTAAGAGTTGTGTTTGAAGCTGCAGGGTCTGTTATCTTTGCAACTAGCTAGCTGCTTTACTTCCGCGGTCTCCAGGAGTTTGGGGACAGGGGCAGTGCTTTTCTTTGGTAATTCCCAAATAACTGGTTTCTTGGTATATTGAGCTCAGTTTAGGGCCTTGACTTTTTTTGGGGGCAAGGGGAATATGTCCTGTACATTTCAGGAAGAACATGTGTGTTGGAGACATAATTGTGGTCTCCTTTTGAAAGTATAGTCTGTCAAGTTGGGAAAATTGTTTTATTCTTAAAGGTTGGAATATGAATTTCTGTAACAATTTTTTAAAAAAGATCGAAGCAAGATCTTTTTAAATGCATTCATTTAACGTGCACACGTGCATGTGCATGGGCAGATCTATACCATGGAATGCCTGTGGAGGTCAGAGATCAACTTAAAACAGTTGTTTCTCTCTTCCTGCACGTAGGATCAGGGATCAATCTCAGGTCGTCAGGATTGACAGCAAGTGCCTTTACCTGATGAGCCATTTTTGTCAATTCCAAAGCAAGATTCTTCACTCTAATTGCTACATGTTTAATATAAAATCTGTTTGATAATTCTTGTGTTGAGTCTGTATAACAGTGCTTATTTTTATTATTTTTATCCTGTTTTATATAAATAATTTTCAAGATAGCTTTTTATCACTATCTTTATTTCACAGATAAAGCTGTAAACTATAAGGATTCCTTGACAGATTCGCCTAAAATTATGTTTGAGAAGAAGCAACAGAGCCTCCCTTTAAAACACATGGATAAGGTTGTATATTTAAATACTCACTGAATATAAAGCTCACAGGACAGCACTATCCTGTGATCAACAGTGTGTGCTCCATAGTTAGAACGCCCCAGAGTAGTTTATCAATGAAAAATGTAGTTTGTCTGTTTTGGTGGAGAGGTAACTGGTTCTTCCTTGTCGAGCTTTTGACAGGTAAGTAGTAACCTGTCTATAAAAGTAGTAACCTATCTTATGTTTGCTAAACATAGATGAGTTACTATCTGGGTTTGAGAGATATTCAAGTAATTAATTTCAGTTCTAATGTGTCTTACAGTTCTTTTGACAAAAGACAAACGAAAGTAATTGTAGACATTGCAAACACTCCTATGAAATGCCAATTGCCTGCTGTTTGACATTTTAATGTTTATGTGACAGTATAACCATCCAACGTTGACTCTGTGTATGCATGAAAACTTCTTGAATAATTGTTGTTGAAAGTAATTTGCAATGTATTTTGGTTCCAAAAAATATAAATCTTAAAAGTTATTTTTCCCCTCTTCCTTGCTTCTTCCCCCTTCCTCTCTCTCTTTTCTCTTCTCTCCCCGTCCATTTGTTCCGTTCTTACAGTGCATTGAATCTTCTGTGTACTGGCCAACAAAAAGAGGCATAACCATATATGCTGATCCAGATATTCCAGCAGCAAGGTATGACCTGAAGATTAGATTTAGCGGAGTAGAGTCTTAGGACAGTATGATATAGTCTTACACAGTTATCCTTCATATTATGGTGTGGGGTTGGGGAGGCTTAGTTCTAAGACTACTGAGAATATCAAACTGTGTGTGTGCAAATCCAGACTTAAAAGTGTGATGAAATTTACATGAAACCTGCAAACATTCTCATGTATATTTTAAGTCCTCTCTAAATGACTTCTAATGCCTAATGCAATGTCAATACTCTAAGTAGTTGTTAGTATTGTATTGTTTAGGGAATTCTGTCAAGGGAAGAAATCTCCATGTCTAAAATACGCCATTTGTTTTTGCCAAATATTCCAGTGCAGTTAGTTGAGGGCATGTGAATGCCACAAATACAGAAAGTCACATGGTCAGTAAGTATGTGAAAGGTTGATGATGATGATGATAGACTAGTACCCCTGCTCCCAACCCCCGCCACCCAAATCAACAAGGTCGTCTGGGAAATTTTGGCTCAAAACTCTTTTTTTAAGAGGCCACTTTTTTTGTTTGGTTTGGTTTTGGAGACAGTTTTTTATTGTTTTAAGATTTATTTATTTTATGTATGCAAGTACACCGTTGCTGTCTTTAGACACACCAGAAGAAGGGATCAGGTCCTCTTACAGATGGTTGTGAGCCACCATGTGGTTGCTGGAAATTGAACTCAGGACCTCTAGAAGAGCAGTCAGTGCTCTTAACTGCTGAGCCATCTCTCCAGCCCAAAACACACTACTTTAAAGGAAAAAAATTCTTACTTAACAACTGGTTAGCTGACAACACAGTGGAATGAAAACTGGTAGTGGGTCTAGAGTCCCTTGCTGCCTAGTTAGTTGGACACAGCTCTGTCATACACATGCTCATCCCGTGAAGAGCAGAGTGGCTGTGATGCACAGAGTGAGTAAGCACAGGCCACAGCAACACAGCTTTACAGCTTACAAGGTTGGAGAAAGCCAAGAATAGTTCTCATCTTCTCCAGAGTCTCTGACTATACTCCTGCACTCATTAAGATGCACATGGTAGGCCTGGAGAGATGGCTCAGCGGTTAAGAGCACCGACTGCTCTTCCAGAGGTCCTGAGTTCAAATCCCAGCAACCACATGGTGGCTCACAACCATCTATAATGAGATCTGATGCCCTCTTCTGGTGTGTCTGAAGACACCTACAGTGTACTCATATATAATAAATAAATCTTTAAAAAGAAAATGCAAAAAAAAAAAAAGATGCACATGGTAACATCAATGAAATCACACAGTAGCTGTCTCAGGTTCTCTGTGGCTGCGGTACCAGCTCTTTCCGGATTGGTGAGTGGCTTCATGGCTGGTGTGCATGTGCTCAGCCTGGATTGTCCTTAGACTCCAGCAGCAATAGAGACTTCACACATACACTCAGCGTTCCAGGTACTCTTCTTCCATATCTGCCGGGCTAGACGGGGATTCTGGGAAACTTTGCTGTGTGTTTTGTTTGGGCCACTTAGGGAACAGATGAGCAGCAGGAATAAGAGGGTAGAGATTCCCCTTTACATGGATCACAGGCTCACCATTTCCTCTGAGTTCAGTGATGAATTTTCTTCTGTAATTTAGGACACATTGCTGATAGCTGCAGGGTTGGAATTACTGAGATTGAATATGGTCTTGGACAGGACCAGAAGAAAACAGAGACCGAAAGAAAACAACAAGAATTCCTCATATTTAGGCTGAAGTGCCTTGCCTCTCATTTCTTTGACATGCCAGGGAGTCTTTTTTTAATTGAATATTTTATTTATTTATATTTCAAATGTTATCACCTTTCCTGGTTTCCCTTCTATCCCAACCCCTCTTATCCCGCTTCTATGAGGGTGCTCTCATACCCACCCACCCACTCCTGTCTCACTGTCTTAGCATTCCTCTACTCTGGGGCATCAAGCCTTCACAGGACCAAGGGCCTCCCCTCCCAGTGATGCCAGATAGGGCCCCTTCAGCTCCTTCAGTCCTTCCTTAACTTCCCCATTGGGTCCCCGTGAGCAGTCAGATGGTTGGCCTCGAGCGTCTGCATCTGTGTTGGTTGGGATCTGGCAGAGCCTCTCAGACAGCTGTACCAGGTTCCTGTCAGCAAGCTCTTCTTGGCATCAGCAATAGTGTCTTAGTTTGTTGGCTACATGTACGATGGATCCCCAGGTGGGACAGTCTCTGGATGGCCTTTCCTTCAGTCTCTGCTCCACTCTTTGTCCCTGTATTTCCTTTAGACAGGAGCACTTCTGTGTTAAAATTTTGGAGATGGGTGGGTGGCCCCATCCCTCAACCTGGGGGCCATGCCTCACCTCTGGATGTGGTCTTGACAGGTTCTCCCTCCGCTTTGTGGGATATTTCAGCTAATGTCATCCATGCCAGAGGAGTCTTGATCAGAAGTTTTGATAATCTACATTTGCTGTGCAGTTTAGCATCTAGTCTACCCTCAGCCTGATAGAGGAAGGGAAAAGACCAAGAAATCTCCAGAATTCTGTTTGTTACTTACCCCTTGGTTGCTTTGGTACTCAGGCAGTTTCTAATAGTAGAACTAAAGCAGTTCCAGTAGCACTGACCAGCCCACCCATGATTTCACAGTTAGTATTTATTTAGCCTCTGTTCTCACAGTAATGTTCAGGTAGATTAAGGGCTTCCTTATGGCTACTATTTTAAAATTTCCCCAGAAAATAGTTATCTTTGTGGGTTCAACAATTTGGATAAAAGTTTGCAGCCCAGTCCCAGCCTTATTTTGAAGCAGTGAGAGGGAATTGTTCTTTTGTCAAATATTTCTCCAAGGATAGAGTAGGGAGATGGCAAAAATATAAAATACAGGGAGATACTTTGTCAGTTTACGACTAACTTCCTTAAACAGGAGAAAACAATGTAAAACAGAGTGCCATGTCAGATTTAAATAAAACATTTAAACTGTCAGTAGCAAGAGATGCTAGCCAAGAGACATTGCAGTTGGGGTAAGTATTACAACTCTGAGGCTTCCAGAGAGCCTTGGGATGCTAGCTGAGAGCAGCCCCTTGGCAGAGGAAGTCTGCAGGTCAGGAGTAGCAGGAGGACCAGTCTTCTGTCTGCATCAGGTCTCTGGAATAGCAGGTCTTAAAGCCAGGAATCTCTGAAGCTACAGATCTGAGATTTGGACTGGCTGGAATCTGAAGCTGTGGGTCTTGGAAGCTGAAAGCAGCTTCAGGGAAATCTTCCTTCCATAGCCCTGCAGAGCAAGTGAGTGTTAGAGGTGGTGATAGCTGGCTGAGTGAGCTCAGAGTTGCAGCTTCATTCAGCCTGTCCCCTGCAAGTCTTGAGGACAGACTAATGAGTGAGCCAGGTGGGAACTGGGCTCTGAAGTCTTCCGGCTTCTGACCCATAAGGGAACAGGAGCCTCTGGGGCTAGGCCCTGGAGTCTTCTCTTTCTCTGTAAGCTCCTAGGCAACTCTGGGTTTGAAACCCCAGCTCACTGATGGAGAAGACAGGTACCCAGGCCTCTCTGCCTTTGCAGGGATAGGGAACTGGTAAGGAAACTGCTGGCCATTCCTGGTTTCTTCAGCAGCAGACTTTGGAGGCTGTCTGCTGCTTTCTGGTTTCTTTCCACCAGGAATTTCACTCTGCTTGAGTTTGGGGGATTTTTCTTTTGGTTTGTTGGGTTTTTGTTTGTTTGTTTGTTTTGTTTTGTTTTTTTGGTTGTTGTTTTGTTGTTATTGTTTTGTTTTTTGGTTTTTGTTGTTTTGTTTCTGTTTTTATTTCTTTAGCAACTACTCCTGCTGTGCTAAAGGCTTGAGGCTCCAGCTCTCAGAAAGCTTCATGGGGTGGGTGAGCAGTGCATACAGACCTCAAAGGACCCTGACCCCAACAATTTCTCAGTGTCTTGCAACTGAGGCACGTGGTTTTCTCAGCAGCAGGATCTTGTCATCGAGGTTCTGGTGGGCAACCAATAGCAGTGAGGATTGCCTGTGTTAACTTGTGAATAAATCTTTTCATGTGTTCCGGTTTCCAGTGTGTTTAGCCAGAAGCCAAGTGAGAAGCCACTGCGGTTGACTGAAAAGAAAGACTGTGACGAGAAGAATGGCTGTGTAAAGTAAGGCTGTGTTTGTTTGCTTGTTTGGGCTGAATTAGTTCGTTTGCTTAGTTTCTTTTTTCCTGACTTGAATTGTTTATTGAAATAATTGTATAAAATGATAAGCAAGAATTTACCTCTATTGTTGTTGACTTCAAACCTCCATTCTCATAAAACAGAAAATATTCAGGAAGTCCCCTGTATGGTTTTTAAGCTATGTCAGGGTGGGGTTGGGTTAAACCTTGGTTCTGGTAAGGGGTCGTCCTCACCCTGACTCTGTCAGTGAGGTGGGCAGTGTTTGAATGTTGTTGGGTGCAGTTTTTACACCTTGTGACTGTTGATTTTGGTGGGTGATGCTTGCTTTCCTTTCCAGTTTTCTGACGTTAAATGGGTCTACCTTCTCCTCTCTAACAGCAGAATAATTTTATTTTATGCTTGTTTGACTCACAAAACTGGTTCATACCCATGCTTCTGATTTTTTTTTTTTAATGCTAGATGCTACCAGCTTAAACAGTTAGAGCTGGGTAACTGGCTGCTCTGTAGTTACCAGACTGACAGCTTACAATAGTTTGTGTCCATGCTCTCCCACTGTTCTTATCACTGTCAGGTTGCTTAGCCACCTTTCAGAACCACCATGCCCTGTGTGGCCTCTGACCAGTACAGGCCTCTCAGTGTATAGGAGTCAAGTATGTTGAAGGCTGGTGTGGGGCTTACAGTGAGGCTGATGGTTAATACTTCTAATGCTGGCAACCCTTCCCAGAGAAGCTCTCCTGCTTGACATTTGCTATTATAAGTGACTATTTTCCTTGGAACAAAGAATTTTTTAAATTATAATTTAGTTTGAAGTTATAATTGAGTGAACTGTGACAGACTCTTATTTTCATGCCTCATAAAGCCTTGTCTTACCTACTACTATCTTGCTAAGTGTTCTTTGCTTAGTCCTGACTGAAGGAAAGAGATACGGTGGTTGTTTGTCATCTGCCATAAATTCCAGGGAGCTGAAGAAAGTCAGTGTCCTAGTTAGGATTTCTATTGTGTGGCCAAAAGCAAACTGGGAAGGAAAGGGTTCAGCTTATTTGGCTTCCTATACTTCAGCACTCTAGTCCATCACTGAAGGACGTCAGGACAGGAATTCAAACAGGGCTGCTACCTGGATGCAGGAGCTGATGCCGAGAACTGTGGCGGGTCCTGCTTAGTTGCTTGCTCACCATGGATTGATTGCTCAACCTGTGTTCTTATAGAACCCAGGGCCACCAGCCCAGGGGTGGCACCCCCAAAATGGGTTGGGTCCTCCCCTATGAATCCCTGCTTTAGAAAATATCCTACAGCTGGATCTTATGAAGGCATTTTCTCAGTTGTGGTTCCCTCCTTTTAGATAGATGTAGCATTTGTCAAGTTGACGTAACGCTATCCAGCATGGCAGTGAGGCACTGAGTGCCAGTGACATCCGTGATGACTTCCTATGCTACTCTGAGGCTGTTATTGATCCCTTGAACCCTGGACTCTATCTGTAGCAATCACCCCGAAGCCTCTGCCAGGAAAGGAAACTACCAGAAGGCTTTCAGAGATTATTACAATATCTTTGACCTAGAACCCAACTGAAACAAAGGCTGTTCATGAAAAAATCAAGTTGCTAAGCCCTGTGAAGATGACTTGAAACAAAGCATGGCAGGCAAGATGGCTCAGTGAAGGTGCTTGCCACCAATCTAATCATGAGTTCAATCCCCAGCTCCCATATGGAAAGAAAGACTGACTGCCTCAAGTAGTTCTTTGATTTTTCACCCCTGCATAAAGAAAAATAATACACATGGGGCTTTGGTTTGGTGTTTTTGAGACAGAGTAGCTGTACGCAGCTCTGGCTGTCCTGGAACTCACTCTGTATACCAGGCTGGCCTGGAGCTCACAGAGATCCTCCTGCCTCTGTGTCCCGAGTTCTGGGATTAAAGGCCACTACCCTGCTACATGTCTATCTTTAAAGGCTTTAGGACTGGTGAGATGTTTCAGCAATCAAAGTTTCTTGCTGCTGAGCCTGAGTGGATCCATCCCCAAGATTCCCATGGTGGAAGGAGAAAACCAACTGTTATCAGTTGTCTGCTAAACTATACCTGTATACTTGTGTGCACATACATGTACATAAATGATTTTTAAAAGTTATAAAATGATTTTAATACATAAAATGGGTTGGGGAAATCTTTGAGCAATAAAGCAATTACCATGCAAGCAAGAGTGTAGAAAGCTGGATTCCCAGAACACATGTAAATGCTGAATGGACATAGTAGTGCTCCTTTAGTTCTAGCCTCAAAAGATGGAAATGGAATCCCTGGTGCAAGCTGGTTTTGGGACTGCCTGTCTTGGTGAGCTGTGGGTGTGACTGAGAGATCATGCCTCAAAGATGACTCTTGTCCCCAATCTCGGCCTCCCCACAAATTCAAACACAAACACAAATGTGCGAGCACGCACATGCACACACCACATAAACATAAAGAAAAAGCAGATAACTCTCAATTTACAAGGGCTTATAAAACACAGAGGGAAAGGTGATTGGCGGAGAGGAAATTTACATACCCTTCAACATGTCTAACCCATACCAAAGTCAGAATGTGATTTCAGTATGAGGACACTGCTCAGGGATCCTACCTACTAATAGAGCAACTACAAAGCAAGCCATCCAGTCTTGGACTGTGAGATTACCAGATCATGGCCATTCTCCATGTACTCCCCAGGGTTCATCTGAGCATAAAAAATGAAGAGGGAGAAACCACAGTATCCCCCAACCCTATTTCCTTTCAAAAAAGGCTAAGTCAAAAGATCTACTGTAGAGTAAGAAGAGGTACTAAAGGAAAAAAGAGTTAGGGAATGATATAACCAAGAAGAAAGATTTGAAATGGCCCTGAAGCATTAGGATTGAGCCAAGGAACTAGACCCTACCATACTGAATTTTATTACCAATCAAGCAGCTGTGTGATTTGAAAAAGGTGGCCACAGTCAATATGAGGAACTTTATGAGAAGTCATCCAAATGGAGCGTGAACCAAGAAGACTTAGCAACAGATTGCCAGAGCGTATGCCCAAACTGAGTTGTATTTCAAAGAAGAGAAGTACAAGGGCACCATCCAGTTCTCAGCAAGTATCTGGCAGAGGTTTGGACTGCATGTGCTCAAGAAACAGCCTTTGAAGAGGAAGAACTAGGGTGACAGATGCTTCCTAGGTAACAGAGTCTTATTTAAAAACCATAAAACAACCCAAGAGATGCCAGACAACACAGCTTGGAGCTTGAACTAGTGTACAAGGTCTTCAAAGAATATATCTTCAAGGACCAGCCTCCATCAAGAAGATGCAGCAGGGGTTGGGGATTTAGCTAGGTGGTAGGGCGCTTGCCTAGGAAGCGCAAGGCCCTGGGTTCGGTCCCCAGCTCCAAAAAAAAAAAAATCAAAAAAAAAAAAAAAAAAAAAAAAGAATAAAAAAAAAAAAAAGAAGATGCAGCAGTCAGCAAGCAGCACCTTCATGATTGCTGCTTTAGTTCATGCCTCTAGGTTCCTGCCTTGCTTTCCCTCTAAGGACTGTGACCTGGGATGTGTAAGCCAAATAAGCCATTTCCTCTCCAAGTTGCTTTCAGCTAATGCTTTATGACAGTGGTGGAAACACGAGTTACCATCCCCCATAACCAGGAAAGGAGTACGTGAGAGCAGCAGCGCCATCTGAAGGCTTGTGCAGCCATGTGCACGGTTTGTGGTCAGAGGAGTGAAGGAAGACTGGAAGACGCCCTTTCCTCCAGGGTTCCTGCCTTTGAGGGACCCAGCTAGGCTTTCTGCTGGAGCCCAGGGCTTCATTTCCTATCTGTCATGCTAATGGCACTGTTCAGCCCGCTGTGCTTCTTTCTTAGACCTGTGTCCTTCACGTAACTCCATCTCCCAATAGTGGGCCACCATACCCATTCCGGACTGCATGCCACCCGTTCTTTTGAAATGGGTGATAGAAGTATGTGGCCATAGGCAGAGCAGAGGTCCATACAGCACTGTTGTAGGCCACTCACTATTTCTGGGGAGGCACGGGCCAATGACCATTTACCTCAGCCAGGAAACTAACAGACATAATACAGACACTAACAAAATACAACTTTGCAACCTGGTGAGTTGAATGGGGTCTCCTGCCTGAGCAATAATCACTCAAGACAGCTGAATCACAAAAGGCCCAACCCAGCATTGCCAAGTTTCCAAAACCTGGAACCCTGTAGTGCACCGCATGCAAGACTGCAGGCAGCTCAGCAGGTTGGAGAGAGTTCTTTCCTGATGGCCCTCTGATTCTTGCAGCAGGGTTGCTGTTTGAGGCTGTCTCTCAGCAATCCTACAACTTACACATGCATTAGGAGGAGGGCCTGGTCAATCTCAGGGGATTCCTGAAACCGTTTACTTTCTGAATTGAAGGAGTGTTCTTAAAAGAGAGAGTTCCCAGAGAACTCCCTTTGGTTTCATCTGCCTGTCAAACTTCTGTGTCCTGGAGCTTCCTTCAGTCCTGTTGTTTCAACTCCCCTATAACTGCCTGTGTCTTCAGCTTTCCTCCAGGGTGTGTGAGGAGCTGCAGTATAACAGTTCTCTTTAGGAATTTCTTGGATGTTGAGTTAGGAACCTACTCTACTCCTCTGAGGGCCTCTGAAGATGCCGAGAACTTTATGTTGGGCCTAAAGCATAGTTAAAACCTCTTGCCAACCTCCTCACCCAACCTTGGCCATAGGTGAGATGAGCTGCACAGTTCTGTTGGTAGTGCCTTCCTGTAGCATTATTTTGAAAGATTTTGACACTGAGGCCAGATGTACTGGGGACTACTTTGATAATAGGTTAAGATATCTGGTATGGGTGTAGGTGAGTGGATGGCTTACCTACGGTGGCGAAGAGACAGGGTGAGAGATCACATACCTGCGCTGGTATGCCTCTGCTTTTGTTCCAGCTAGCCTCCAGCCAACAGGATATCACCCACGTTTAGGGTTCGTCTACCCTCAGTTACAGTTGAATGTCTGACTGCATCCTAATGCCCTCCTAGGCACACCAGGTTGTGCTTTATTAATGTCCTAGGGTTTTCTCAAGCCAATCAAGTTAGAATTAGGATGAACCATAGTGTCATGCCCTTTTTCATACATGTGGCGTCTTTCAGTTTTCTTGATGGCGCTAGTCGTTTTGGGAGGTGTCGCTGCTGCTCTTGATGCTGTGGTTCTTTTTTTTTTTCTGTTCTTTTTGACTTCTTAAGGGCAGAGGCTTTTCTCTGTGCTGTGTTCTAGGGCCTAGTGAGCCAAGCAGAGTTCCTGATGTGTGGTCTCCACTCCGCATGAGTCTGAGCGTCCACTGCACACTTCATTTTCTCATTCGTCAGCTGAGAGAGAGCAAGGCCTTGGAGCTTTTGCATTAAAAAAAAGAATCTCAGCCAGGCAGTGGTGGTGCACGCCTTTAACCTCAGCACTCTGGAGGCAGAGGCAGGCAGAGCTCTGTGAGTTTGAGGCCAGTGTGGTCACTTTTCCAGTTCCAGGCCAGCCAGGCTACAGAGAGAAACCCTGTTCTGAAAACAAAACAAAAAAATCCAACCAAACAAAAACAACCACAAAAAAAGTCTGAATGGTGTTTCAGGAAAGAATGTGGTTCACTATGTGACCACCACACTTCTCAAGTTCCCATCTCAGAAAATGGTGTGACGTCCCTGCTGCTCTCAGCAATCCTTACCAATACTGAGGAGTGAGTTGGTCTGGGTATAGAGAAAAGCACTTTCAAATAACTTCTTCTCTGCATTAGCAGAGGACAATTCCTCATCTGGTATTTCTGACTATAAAATAAAGGTGATAATTGGACCAGTGGTTCTGATTTTAACTAGGGCTCCTTTTAAACCCTGCAGGACATTGGTGATTGGGGTAGCAACCCAGATGACAGCCCAGGTTTCGAGTGGGAAACAGGAAACTAGTGTGACCTCCTTGGTCCTCACATGGTAGTGAAGCCAGCAAGACAGAGCACAGTGTTTTCCCACTGTGTCTCCCTCCACAGGGGAAGAGTTAAATAGGATTTCAGTGGGGAAATGTAAGCTACTTCCTTCTTTAAGTTGTCCTTTAAACTTGTTTACAGATTACTACAGTTTCTAAATCCTGATCCTTTGAGAGCTGATGAGATCTCTGACCTGCACCAGGTATTACAAACTCTAAAGATAGAAGATCAAACAAGAGAAACTAGTATTGTTGTTAAGCCTCCTTTCTCCCTTCAGATTCCTCCCTTACATTGGTTTTCCCCGAGTCCTGGTTTTTGCAGAATCCAGAGATTCACTGCTGTAGTGCAGTGCCTATGTTTTATTAGGGGAACAAATGGTCTTTAGTTTGGGTGGTCGTATGTGTTTTCCAGGAAGCATGTATTCTAGGTTTTTACGTGATGATCTCCAAGAAAACAGTTTTCTTCTTGGTAAAGCCCTTAATACTCTGCCACCTCGTAAGGAAGATCTGGCTGCTGTTGTCTAATGTCTGTGTTGGTTAGTTGCAGAAGGTGAAGCTGGGCACATTGCAGCCTGGTGTGGTGCTCCGGAACAGGATCGAGCCCTGCCTCACCCTGGATAAATCACCTCTGTCAGCAGACCTGAAGAAGGTGAACGTGTTCTTAAAGCCAGACTCCTGAGGAAATGCCAGCCTTTTCCAGCACAGAGGGTTACTTTGTTTTGCTTTGTCTGTTCTGTTCTAAGAGCGATGAGTATGGAATCCGAGCGATGGGCTTTGTGCATCCTGGGTGTGCATTTATCGCTGAACCATACCCCAGCCTCATAGGAGAATTTTAAATAAACACTTCTAAGGCTACATTGCATAATTCTTGCTTCTGAAGTTCTCTTGAAATCTTTTGTGATTTATTTCTCATGTAGTCATAAAGTCTAGATTAACTTCCCAGAAGATTAACTATTTTATAGAAAACCCCATTGTGCAACTGTTGGTCCTGTTCTGAAGTAACTTTTCTTTTCTTTTTTTGACACAGTCTCTCTGTGTAGCTCTGACTGTTCTGGAATTGACTCTGTAGACCAGTCTGGCCTCGAACTCAGATAGATCTGCCTGTCTCTGCGTCCTGAGTGCTGGGATTAAAGGCATGTGCCACCACCTCCCAGATGTTCTAAAGTAAATTTTTAGATAGGCCTTCAGAGGGAAGTTAGAACACATTCTAGGACAGTTGTAATAGTTGTTTGCCCATCCTTTTCAAAATTCCATTATAACCTAGAGATTTCTCTTGGTAAATCAGTTAAACATATTTATGTTTCCTTCCTGATTTTAAAGAAAAGGCGAAGGTTTGCTTTTGAATAATAAGAAGCCAAAGCATAAGAATGAACAGAATGAGAAGAGATTGTGAGGTTTTGAGTAGAGAAGAGCTTTTACGGGGTATAAGATAGTAGACAGATGCAGAGTGGCTGACTTAAGAGGGCAGGAGGGACACGGGGACAAGTAAACAGCCACACTCTGCTGATTGATTATTGTTGTTGTTTTGGATTTGTTTGCTTGTTTCTCAAGACCGGGTTTCTCTGTGTTATTCTGGCTGTCCTCAAACTCACTCTGTACACCAGGCTGGCCTTGAACTTACAGAAATCCTCCAGCCTCTACCTCCAAAATGCTGGGATTAAAAGCTTTTTTTTTTTGTTTTGGTTTTTATCTCGTCTGTTTCTTGATTGTGCCCTTCCAGTGTGTATTATTCTAAGTGGTGGATAACTAGAGTCACTTTCTGGAGAGTGTTTCATGGTACTATTTAAAACTGTTCCAGGCATTTTCACCCTGCCACCCTATCTTCCTGCTGTGTTAGGTTCCATGATGACAAGATTTGCCTGTCTAAGCTGCTTGTGAGGACAGTATCTCTCTTCAGTGTGAACAAACTGCCGACTGTAAACATTCTGACGATAATCCTTCACCTAAAAAAGGAGAAACCAAACCAAACTCCATGCAGGGAGTAGAGACTGCTAGAAAGTAGGCATTACTGGGCACAATGCTAAGGGCCTGCACTCCCAGCAACTTGGGAGACTGAGGCACAAGGATTCCCTGAGCTCAGGACTTTGGAGTCAGCATGGGCAGCACAATGAACTTGATTTCTAACAAGGAAACTACTGCCATAAATACAAGAAGATTTTGCATCTGTTTGACAGTAACAATGTTTTTGTTTGTATTTCTGCTTTTGAGGTGCAGGAACTTCCTTTCAGCTGGATCAGGATCTTGCTACAATTGACCATAGTGGCAAACATAAAGGGAGAGAAGGAACCCTTGCTCCGTGCTGGATGTGTCCCTAGCCCTTTTAGTGAAGGGAAAGCTGTACTCACTGATGTTCTCCAGGCCTGGGGGAAGCAAGCAGCTGCGCTGTGACCACATCTATCCAAATCTACAACAAGTCTGGTGTTGAAAGTGTCAAGGGAAGGGGTACTGTTCAAAAAGGAACGCCCTGTGAACATTACCACAGCAAACCTTTCGGCATGCTGCTGGCAGTGTTGTAAACAAGCCAAGAGAATCAGTATGTGTCTTGATTGAACATACATTGTAGAGAGCTGATTGGTTCCTGAAACATGTACAGGGAAATGAGGGGAAAGCAAGCCAAAGATGAATGTAACAGCAGGGTTCAACTGGGGCTCCAGCTGTCTAGCCAGAGAAGTACTTTGTGAGAGCTAACAAGAGCTGAGCTGCTGGATCTGTTCTCTGTGGATTCACGGCTTAATGTGCAAGAAGAAAAGGACCGGACCTAGACTTTAAATGGTTGCTGATGTAGTTTATACCTACAATTCATGGACAGCTAGAGTTACATGAAACCCTCTCAACACACACAAAGTTGAAGGACAGGAACATTCAGAAACCAAAGAGTAAGAAGTAACAAAAGCATCTTTATAAGTAGTAGATGTGAGGTATGAAATGCAAGTGAGCAGAGAGAGCAAAGTAGAATAGAGACTCATGTTTAACTTAAGGTCTGAAACTAGATTGCTAGGAAAAGGAACAGGGCAAGAGGTTCTCTGAGGAGGGACACTGAACATTTTGTGGACCCAAATGACATGAATTCACATGTTGATGTTGACAGTTCCTAACTAGCACAAGTGAACAGACTTTGGATAAGCACATGGCTTTGACCCGTCTGAACTCAGATATGGAGATCATGAAAGTTGCTATGGAAGAAGTGATCCCTGCAGAGGTCAAGTTTCAGAATAACCACAGGCTTGTACCCAGCTGCTCTGGGGACCTAGGGCTTGAGCATTTAGTTATTCCAGCCCTACAAAGAGGTCTATACTTAGGTTCGCAGTGAGCTATGTGGGTAGAAATAGGTTTTCAGGTTTGTAAAATCTCAAGAAAATGTACTTCCTCTACCCCATGTCCAGAAACTACTGAAGTCTCTTAAGAGTGTCAAGAATGAAGATCACGTGAGCTGCAGGCAAAGGAGGAAGCTGCCACATGGCCCTTGAGCTCAGCTGGAAGCTCAGGGCTTTGGGAAGGAGGGTAGCACAGAGAATTCAATACCTTTTGGGAAAGCATACTTGTGGTCTCAGACTTCTGAAATATTCTGGTTTTAGTGATAGGTGGAGGGAATAATTTGCCAATCAAAGCATGTAGGTAAGGTGGCGTATATCCGTAATCCCAGCACCTGGGAAGCTGTGGCAAGAGAATCAAAAGTTTGGGACTAGAGAGATGGTCAACATTAGAGAGTACTTGTTCTTGCAGAAGACCCGGTTTGCTCCTCAGCACCCACAATGGCCCAGAATTGTCTGTCCAATCCCAGTGGATCTTATGGCCCTCCACTGGCATGAACATGGTGCACAAACAACACATGCAGACAGAGCACCCATTCATGTGGAAAAAAGAGCCTGGGGCTAGCCTACCAAGATCCTGTTTCAAAAATCAAATAAGGAATAGTTTTACAATGAGGCAAATGGCCTGGCAGATTATTAAGGGACTAGGAGACAAAGCCACATTCTTGTTGCAGTGTGCTTTAGTCATCTGGTTTGGGCTGGCTACTCAGTAGACCCTTTAATAGGGTCAAAGAACCAGTAGTTTGTTTTTTTTTGTTTTTTTTTTTTTTTTTTTTTTTTTTTTGGTTCTTTTTTTTTGGAGCTGGGGACCAACCCAGGTCCTTGCGCCTAGGTAAGGCGCTCTACCGCTGAGCTAAATCCCCAGCCCAACCAGTTTTAAAATAGGGATTTGATACTTGGGAAGTATCCATGCAGAGCTCATAGTAGGTCTTAGGAGACCACCAGAATAGGCCATGTGTGCAGGTGTCCTGGTGGTGACAGTGAGATGCGTGGAGCTTGGAGACAGAAGGTTTCCTCTGTCATTTATGTCTTTCTCTTCCCCTCTCCCCCACTATCTTCTCTGTAGGCTCTTCAAAGAAACAAGTTTCCAGGACCCAGCCACACTGCATCTTACTCTTGGCCTCCTATTGCACGTGGCTGTGATGTGGTTGTCATTTCTCACTGTGGAAATGACCCCTTGTTGTACCTGCCACCGCTGCTTACGATTTTGCAGATGGGGGGCTGCTACAAGTCATTACCAAGTAGAAATGGAGTAAGTTGGAGATCATTTTGAAATGGATTAAATGTTTGCTTTCAAATGACACATCTATATTTGTTTGGTAAAGAAAAGATTGTATTACTAAAATTTTCCCAAACCACTAGACTAGAAGCTGAATTATCAGCCTGACTTGTTGGTACAGGCCGATTTTCCCAGTATTTGGGACACTGAGGCAATAGGATTACAAATTTGACCCAGCCTGGGCTAAATAATGGATTTGAGGTCAGCCTTGGATACACATTAAGACTCTGTTAGAACAAGGCAAACCTGGGCTATTAAAAGTAGCCTTTGCTTTCTCAGTGTTGTGTCTCCAAGTTCACAACAACTCTTCCTGAGGTCCATCCATGGGCCTTGGTGGGCACAAGAGTCGTGGCTTTTTAGAGCTGAATGTAGAGTCTATAAATGATGTTAGCATAATTCATATAATTGTCACCCCAGCGGATGAGCTGGTCAGGCCATGTCTTGTTACTGTGTCACGTGAGAACATTAGTGCAAGGGAAGCTGCTGGCTTAACTGACAAGTGGTGAGTATGTGATTAGAAGTTCGGTTTCTGTTGTAATTCTCTGTGCTATGATTGATAGCACGAGATGATTTAATAATCTTTGCCCATGAATAAGAAAGGAGGGAAATGGGACACAAGGACAAACTGGTGATGGATAGTGCCTTACTGTTTTGGCTCTCTAGAGAACAGTTGTTATAAAACCTCCATCCCAGAACACGGCACAAAAGATGCAGTACAGAACACCAATTAAGCACAGATGCTTACTGAGTTGTGTGTGTTTTGTTGTTTGTTTTTCCTAATCCTACCATGCAGTATGATGATTTATCTTTGACATTTACACTAGTTTTGTATGGACTTTAATGGATGCATTTACGCCCCTGAGTTAGGTTAGCAAGTAGCTGGGCCCAGTTGATGGCGGAAGTGCCATTTTGTGCTGAGGCAGACCAGAGCCTCTTTTAGGGCTGAAAGTGACATCCAGCCCTTACCCTATGTGTCCTCTGTTTTCTCCTTGTCTCCACAGACAGCCTGCTTTCAGGCCCGTGGAGAAGTTGGCACTTGTTGGGACCTTCCTAGAAGAAGGAGGAGACTAGGCTCATTAAGTGTTGGCAGGCGGGCCACCTGGGGAGTGAGGCCAGTGGAGAGCTGAGTTCAGGAGGCAGTCTCCTGGGGAAGAGGCAATGCCTCTCTCAAGCCATTCCTTCATTCCAGTGCCTAGGAGCAGGAGAGGAGCCAGACTTCTGGGTTCTTAGTTTCCTGCTGATACATTAGCTGTGCAGCCGTGAGGAGCGACTTCGCCTCTGTGGAGCCTCAGACTCTCATCCTGTGGAATAAAACAATAATTGGCCCTACCGTGTAAGAGTGTGCTAGGGTTTAAAAGACCGAGGGAGTGCATTAGCTCAGCTGAGGAACTAGTTCAGTGTTTCTAAACCCACTCTAGTGAAATGATAACCTTGCTCATCTGTATGGTGGTGATAGGAGACGGTCTGGATGTTTCACAGATACTGTGTTTGATTCCTCACGACTGTCTGAAATCACTTGAATCTGTTTGTCTTCGCAGCCTCTTGCAGTCATCGTGTGTCCGGGGTGGAAAAAGGCTCAGTTTATTTTTGAGTTGTTGGGAGACTATAGCATGTCCTCCAGGCCTCTTCATCCTGTGTTATTAACAATTGGACTTCACAAAGACGAAGCCAAAAATATGAAGCTTCCAAGGGGATGTAAGCATCCTTTCCAAGCTTGTTGGTTTGTTTGTTTGTTTGTTTGTTTGTTTGTTTTTGCAGAAGTCAGTGAGCTTCTGTGTATTTACAGGTTGTTATTAATGTTCTCAAGGGATGGATAGTACCGGGCTTTGTATGTTTAAGTGGACAATTATATCCTACCAATTGGATCTAAAAAAAAGAAGTCAGTGAGCTTGCCTAGGTAGCTGGGACCTCAGTTGCTAGCCATTGGTCCTGACTTGACTTCTTAGTTACCAGTGGGTGTCAGTGGTGAAGGTTCGGTCTTGACTCGGGTCTGTGAAAAGTGCATGATTTCCTTCAGTTGTCAAATCAAATGCTACCGAACATTCACTGCCAGATGCTGTGCACAGGGCTGAGGAAATCTGCCTCTTAGGCAAGCAGAGTCATGGCAGCAGGTGGGTGGTCAGATATTGCAGGCTCAGACAGGGTGGACAGGGGCTTGCTTGCCTTGCTCACCCAGTAGAAAAATGAGTGCTGAGAAGGAAGTGGAATCATGGTGAAGGAAGTATTGGAGAAACCTGTAGAAAACCTAAAGATGCTCATTGTTTTTTCTGAATGTAGGTGATGTGATTGTCACAACGCCACACAGCCTTCTGAGACTTCTCACGTACCGAAGCTTGTTATTCCTTAGACTCTGCCACCTGGTTCTGGATGAAGTGCACGTACTGTTCTTCGAAGCTAACGAACAAGTGAGTAGGACATACTGGGTGTCCACTGCTATTCATCATAGTATCACGAATGTTTCTGAAATGTGTCAGCTCCTCGCTGATTGAAGAGTTAAACTCTGTAGTTAATAGTGCTATACTGATCTGTAGCATGCTTATTATTGCTTGTAACAACTTATTTTAAACCTGTGCCCTGTGCATGCTAGGGAGACACTCTCCTGCTGAGCCATACCCTCTGAGTTTTTTGAAGCATTTGTTAGGAGCTGACAAGCCAACCAAGAGCGATAGTTTTGGGAGTGATGGTAGCCCCAGGTAGGGCTCAGGCTTTGTCTCTTAGTGACTGTGGCTCCTTTGAAGTCGGAGCGCATTCCCAAGCTGGTTCTTACCTGATCTGCTTTGCATCAGTGCTTGTCTGAGCATCGGACAGTCTGTTGTTGTCAGCATGTCTGCCCTGCAGAAACTGGGGCCCCGCCTTGTATTTTGCTTTGTTTTCCATGCCAACTTGTAAACAGTGGGTTCCTAATATTAGTTTTTATTTCCTTGGCTTGTTAGAAAATAATGCAAATTGATCATTGTGTCTATTCGTCCTGTGTGTTGGTTGTTTTTATTTGATGGGGTCATCTTTCTGTAAGTGAGTTTTGAAGTCTTTAACATAAGCATGCTAACCCCTTGTCACAAACATCCAGTAGAATTTTATAGTGTTTGTTGACAGTGTATTTTCTTCTTTTTTTTTTTTTTTTTTTTTTTTTTTGGTTCTTTTTTTTTTTTTTTGGAGCTGGGGACCAAACCCAGGGCCTTGCGCTTCCTAGGCAAGCGCTCTACCACTGAGCTAAATCTCAACCCTTGTATTTTCTTCTTTTGAAAACGTTTTTTTCATTTTTATTTTTGGAAAGTCTTTCAACACACTAAAAACATTAGAGTCCCTGAATTCTGTGTTCTAGCTAATTCTTTATTTTGAAACAAAGATTAAATTTACTAATTTTTCAGATGTTTGCCATATTAGATAACTTTAAAAAAAACGTTGAAGTGGAGGAGCGGGAGTCTGCGCCACACCAGATTGTAGCCGTGGGTGTTCACTGGAACAGACACATAGAGCATCTAGTCAGAGAGTTCATGAAGGATCCCCACGTCGTGATCACTGCCCTCGAGGAGGCTGCCCTCTACGGCAGTGTCCAGCAGGTGATGGGGAGGGACTGGCGTGCATGAGTGAATAGACACCTGAGTATTCGCACACTCTCATGCATGTTATTTAAAAGAGAAATAGTCTTGCAAATGATGTTTCACTTAAAGCAGCCCCTTGAATACAAACAAGTTATATTCATGCTGCCTGTTAGATGATAACTGTGCTTTGTCCTCAAATTTGTAAGCATAAGTTACATTTATATTTATTTCCTCTGCACTTTCTTGTTACAAGAACAATCTCTGGGAGAAGTGCAGCTGCAGAGCTTTGACAGCTCAGAAACCACTTGTTTCCGTGTTCATCGGCAGGTAGTGCATCTGTGCCTGGAGTGCGAGAAAACCTCGACTTTACTCCAAGTTCTTGACTTTGTTCCAAGTCAGGCCCAGAAGACCTTGATCTTTACCTGCTCCGTAGCAGAGACAGAGATTGTATGTAAGGTAAGCCTGTGCTCACACTGGGACATGTCCGCCATTGGAGGGAGCCAGAGCAGACTCTGCTGGACAGAAATGTGCCTCCGGAGAGGGGAAGGGAGATGCGGTCTCACAGGGTAGCACAGGCTCTGGAGGACGTGAGGCTGCGAGGCTGTGTCAGGGGAGGTGTGCAAGCTTTGGTTGGTGAAAACACGTGAGCATCAGTACTCGTAAGAAAACTAAGACAACCACTACATTGTGGACGGAAGAGTCAATCACATTGTCGTAAGGTTTAGCCTTTTTAATCTAATTCTATAAACATTAATGCTAAAGAGTAGAAACAAAGCCAAATACAAAATGAAAAACCCACCACCGTGTCTTTCTTTCCATCATAATAAGCTACAACATACAGCTTAAAAGGCCTTATTAAGGGTAGCACGCATATCTGATGTAGCTGTACACATGTGTATGTGTGGTCAGACGTCCATGTTATCTAAAAGGGAAATAGTTTTGCAAATAGTGTTTCACTAAAAGCAGATCTTTAGGTGAAAACTGTAGAGCCTTGGGGATGGTTTATACTACTATTGCTGCTGATTCAGACTCGACACTTGTGGGTACGTAGAACCATGGGCTGAGCTCACGTGGGCGTGACGGTGAACTGACGGCTTTAATTTCATCTTTAGGTAGTAGAAAGCAATTCAATATTTTGCTTGAAAATGCATAAAGAAATGGCTTTTAATTTAAAAAGTATTTTGGAACAGTGGAAGAAGAAGTTAAGCTCTGGCTCCCACATTGTGTTAAGTAAGTACTTTAATTTCTCTTCAGACAAGACCGAGCAGTAGGGATCATCTCTCCATTTATATTTCTCATCTTCAGATGACTCGGGGTTTTTAAGGTTTCAGAATTCAGTCTAAAATAAAAATTAGTCTCCTTCTTTAAAAGGCAAATCTAGGTACCACAGGGTTCTCAGCTTAGCAGACAGAGTTCTTCCTGGAGTTCCAGTTTGGGTTCCCCTATGTATAAAGTCTATGCTGGTCTATGTATCTGTTTGTCCATTCATTCATACATTCATGTACACATCTGAAATGATATTAAGGTTAATCACAGAAACATAAAGGTCAGGATGTCCAGAGCAAGGGAAAACTCTCTGGGCAGCCTGATTACACCAGAGGAAGGGAATTTTCAAGCTAAAAGAGAGCCCACTGTCCTCTGGAATTTTATCAGTATATTGTAGCATTTTTTATGGCAGGGAGAGGGAGAAAGATGGTGCTTTGCATATTTAAAGTGTGATGCAGGCTGTGGGCATAGCTTAATGGTTGAGCTTCTGCCTAGCAGGCATGAGCCCTGACTTCAGTCCTCTGCACCTCAAATAAGGAAGCAAAATATCATACAGAAACATGATACAGTGTGGGTTCTGGTCCTGTTTATCGGACTTTATGCAGAAACACCCATTTATGGGACCTTAGAGAAACTCTTTTCTCCAGCCTTAACAGATGACTGCATACCACTCTTGGCCATCACCGATGCCACATGCGTGGTTCACTTCAGCTTTCCTTCCTCACCAAAAGTATTTGGTGGACGTCTGTATTGCATGTCTGATCATTTTCAGAGTTTAACTGAACAGGTTTGATCAATTTTTATTATGTTTCTTGTTTCGTGTGTGTGTGTGTGTGTGTGTGTGTGTGTGTGTGTGTGTGTGTGTTGAGGTAGATCAGATGGTGAGGATGATCTGCATCTTTTACTCACGTCCAATTTTAAGGGCTCACCTGCAGAGCAGGGAGGTAAGAAAACGAAATCTGTCCTGCTGCTGACGGAGAGGAACGCCAGCCATGCCGTCGGGGTCCTGCGATACTTGGAGCGAGCAGATGCCAAAATTCCATCGGAGCTGTATGAGTTTACTGCAGGGGTCCTGGAAGCCAAAGAAGATAAGAAAGCTAGAAGACCTCTCTGTCCATATCTTAAAGCTTTTGGCTTTTGCAAGTAAGCCAGTGCTTTTTTAACTTGAGTAGTGCCGTGCTTTGAAATTCATAGGTAATAAACGTGACCCTTGATGAAACTGTCATACTCTTATCTCCCTGTGTCAGCCCACTCAATGCAAAAGAAGCACCCAGAGGTTCCCCTGTGGTAGAAATGACCAGCTACCTAGAGCTGTGAGCACTGGCAGGCTTGGGGTGTTTTAAGTGAGACATACTATACATGTCAGTGGAATCGGAGTCCTAGATCCATACATGTGCATGCAGTGCCCTGGCCGAGTCTCACCTTACTCTCTAACCTCACAATCCCCTTCCCAGTTCGTAGCAGCCACAGCTCTACTTCCTGATGTGCTTGAGTTTCCAGTTGCCACGTGGAAGAGGACAGGTAGTACTTGTTTTTCTGTGACTGGTTTGTTTTACTTATTTCCTCCATTTGCTACAAATGATAGGACCTCATTTTCCTCCATAACTGAACATTACAGTGCTACACATGCACCCAATTTTCTTTTTACATTAATTTATTGATCAGTATTGATTGTGTTAGGTTGCTTTTCTGTTGGTATTATAAAATATTCTGATCAAAAGCAACTTAGAGAAGGTTTATTTCAGTTTCTATTTTTATTTTGTGGCTTTGTAATCTGTTCTGTGACTGTATCGCCATGTATGTATCCACTTTTAGGTAATGGGCCTGTGGCAGGTTGCAGTTGGTGCTGTTATGTCCTGTGCTGTTCTGAATGTCCTCATGCATGGTTTTAGGGAATAGATGTGCCCTCTTGTGGGTGACAAAGTAGAGGAGAGGTTTGTATCTTAGAGTTAATTGGTCTTCGTTGTAGATTATAGTGATGTGTCTTGAGGGTCTGAATGGATAGCCCAGCAGGAAAGGGCACTGGCTGCTCTTCCAGAGGACTCAGGTTGGATTCTCAGCACCCCAGTGACGATTCACAACCATCTGTAACTCCAGTTTCAGAGGACCCAGTGTTCTCTTCCGGCCTTTTTGGGCAATAGTTATTCATGTGGTACATAGACATATATGCAGGCAAAACATCCATACACATAAAATAAAAGCACAAAATTTAATAAATAAAAACATCTCAAGGAATAATCAAGAGCTCTGTTCTTTGAGCTCATCCAGGATTGATTAAAGAGTGACTTATTCTTACATTTGTACTGTTAGTGCCCTTTTCGGTCTTTAGCTGCTTAGCATTTAAATGTTTGGAGTAAAACTTTTCTGATATTAGCTGCAGGTCAGTTTCCCAGATATGTCTTAACACGTAGGATGAAGGTAGAGCCCTAGCCAGCCCGTACAAAGGACACGCACTCCGGCTATGTCCTTTCCAAGCCGTAAGCCTACCCTGGGCAAGTTTGGAGCCACACTAACTTACTCTCCAGCCACAAAGTCCCTGTTACTTGCTGTTCCTCCTGGCCACTCATGGTCCATCTCCTCTCATGGTGCCCCCTCTGTCTTTTTTCCGCCTTCTCTTCCTCCTCCTCTTCCTTCTTGCACAGGCTCTAGCCTTTTATTGACCAGTTAAACTGGGGAGCGGGGAGGATCTGCTTGTTGGGGGTAACCGCATCCTGAGTAACCAGTATTTCTTAGCATTGGAAAGCAGTACTCCACACACAAGCAGCAGCAGACTAACGCACTACATTAACACTGTTTGTGTTAACGTATTTTCTTCTTGTTTTAAAATCTAGTCCTTTTTTCCCCAGAGACAAAAGGATCTGTCCTGACCGGCACCACATTAATCCAGAAATGGACATCCCAAGGAAATTATCCAATGAAACTCTACCAGTGTTTGGGCACATTAGGGTAAGTTCTAGTATATTTTTTTCTACTGGTTAACAGTGTTAATAACTATTAATAGTTATTTGCATGAACACGTTTTGTTTTAATTTTTATTAGTTTTATTGAGAGTTTTATATGTGCTTTGATCATATTTTGCTCCTCCACCTCCCCCAGCTCCAACCACTTACCCACCTGACTTGTATGACACGAAGCTGTAGAGTCCAGTTTGTGATGCCCACATATTTTTAGATGTGTGGCTTTCTACTGGAGTGTGGTGGCTCTGCCAGGGGCTATGCTCTTAGAGAAAACAAATTGTTTTTAAAGCATCAGAAAAAATTAAGCACTGTCTATTGTGTTAGCTTCTGAGGGCTGCTGTAACAAAGCACTTATTTGGTGACCCACACAAGAGCGCTGTTCTCACAATTTTACACCCAGCATGGGCAAGACTTCCGGCCTATGCAGGACAGTCTAGTCCTTGGCTCTGTTGTCTCTCCCAGCCCCTGCTGCCTTCACCTAGCCCCAGGAACCTCCCAGCTTGACATGCCTTGGTTTGGAATTATATCTCCTTTAGTCTGCTCCTTTCTTCAAGTAGGCTTCTCCTCTTCTCTCTTTTTCCCTATTAAAATTAAAAGTGCTTGTCACTGTGTGGAAGGCCCACCCATTAGTCTAAATCTGTCCCTCCTAGAACATTTGTTTTATTCAGAAATACTACCTACTACATGCTCACATGTACTTTAAATGGTCTGCCATTTAAGGATTTCTCTGATGTAAAGCAAAATTGCATGTATCCTCATGTGGAGACACTTAATGGTATTTGCAAAGACTCCTTTTTTTTCCAAATAAAGTCATGCTTACAGTGACTTTGGGTGTTAAAATACATTTAAATTTTTTATGTATATTTGTGTTGCATGTGTGAATCCATCTGTATGAGACACAGAAAAAAAGTCGAGGTTTGCACATAGAGGTTAAATGGACAGCTTTTGCCTTTGTTGAGGCAGGGGTGCTCTTATTTCTGTCTTGCCGGCTCCAGGCTAGCTAGCACCAGTGCTCCTGTTCACCTCCACCTTGTTCTGAGTGCACACCACCACATGTGACTTCTTAACATAGAGTTGGGCTCTCACTTGGGCCTTCAGGCTTCGAGGGCGAGTGCTTTTACACACTGGGCATCTTGTTGACCCAGCCTTACTGGTCATGATATGTATGTACCTTTTGAGGGGCCACCATCCCAATCTAATGTAGTTCCATTTTTAACAGGCTCTCTCTTTAACTTCTAACTTTGCCAACTCATTTTTAAGTTTTCCTAATTCAGATTTATGTTAATATTTTCTGGGGAACAGTGCTGAAGAGTGACTCTAGAGCCCCTTGAACATGCTTCCCTCTAGTGTTGAATATGTATAAGTAATAATCCTTCCAACGATTGTTTTATTAGAGAAGGTCTCTGTGTGGCTCTAGTTAGCCAGGAGCTTCTTGCCGGCCAGCATCCATAGTGGCGGGAGGTTTCATGCAGGCTGCTATGGGAGAATTGTTATCAGCAGTCCTAGTTATGGAATGTTCTTTAGTTATAAAGAAGAATAAAGTTCTGTGGAGATGTCATAGTAAGTGAATTAAGCCAATCTCAGAAAGGGAAATATCATATATTTCTCCTATTGATTTTATATAGTCATATAAAATCATGGGTGTATAGATTAAATGAAAATACAGGCCTGGAGAGATGGCTCAGCGGTTAAGAGCACTGACTGCTCTACCAGAGGTCCTGAGTTCAATTCCCAGCAACCACATGGTGACTCATAACCATCTGTAATGGGATCTGGTGCCCCCTTCTGGTGTGTCTGAAGCCAGCGACCGTGTACTCACATACATAAAAAATAAATATTTAAAAAAAAAAAAAGAAAGTAGAAGTGGAATTGTCTAGGGTAACAAAGAGGATAAACATGAGGTAGGAGATCAAGAAAGGGGTGGGCGGGGAATTGGGATATATGTGAGGTAATATGTTGAACATGCTCACTTTTACAAAAACTTTAGAACACATAGGCAGTTTTAAAATACATTATATATTTTAATAATTTCAATTAAAAAGTGAACAAAGGAGCACATCACTAAAAGTTTTTTATTATGTGTATGCATGTGAGTGCACAGGTCACAGGTCAGAGGTCAAAGGTCATTCTCTCTATCCCTTCTGTGGGCTCTAAAATCCAAGGATTCAACTCAGGCCAGCAGGGCTATGAGCAGGTACCTCCACCAGCTGAGCCATCTTTTTGGCACCAAATGAAGTTTTTGAAAAATGGAATTTTCTCTAAAATATCCTGTGTTAAGTTTAAAGTGAGACATGATTATTTGTGCATATAGTTTTTCTCTTGTTTTGATCCAGTGTTTAGCCTGCTTCCTGCTTATTCTTCTGTCTTTCATGCATACCTTGGGTTCCTAGTGTACTTGCTGATTTCTGCAGCCTCAATAGCGTGGGTTTTATTTCATTGTCTTCTACATGTGTTCATTGTGTTCATTTCAGATAATACCTTTTTACATTTCAAATGCAACCAATTATTTTGGTCGTATAATTGATAAACATGTGGATCTTTATGAAACTCTCAATGCAGAAATGAATGAATATTTTAAGGATCCCAGTAATAAAACAGCTGCTGAAAAGGTGGAGAATTTGGGGTTGTATGGATTAGAAGAAAAAACACTTTTCCAGAGGTAAATTGTCTGTACTCTTTCTACAGTTGTGAGACGTGAGTAATTTATGTAGTGTCAGATGCTTATCCTCACCTCTGTCTGTTATGTGAATGTGTGGACCTTGAGCCTGGCCACCTCCCAGGAAGGTGGTGTTTGTACACTGCACTGAAAACTTCCTGTACAGATGTGCTTAGGACATCCTGCTAGCTCCTGAGCACAGAGTACAGTGGCCATATTACTCCAACTAGTTATTGGTCTGTCACTGTGCAGCACACTCCTTGCAACTCATTGAATTTCCCTCAGATTCCTATAGAAGAGGCACTGAAAAAGCACAGAAAAGCTTGCAGAGCCATGGCCTGGTTGAGTAAGTTGTCTAAGGCCAGCTCAGTGGTTGGCACAGTGAGTGTCCAGCACCCCACCCATGTGCTGATTTGCACCTACCTTTCTGAATGCACATGGCCTGCACTCTTAGCCTCCTCTCAGGGCCCAGAGTCTTTCCTGGGTTAACTGTTGTTACAGTATCAGGCACAGGGTTTGTTCTGATCAGAAGTGCTGTCTGCGCTGTGGTTGTGTGTGCTGTAGACAGTCTGTCGGTTAAGGTCTCCTCTGCTGTAGAGCAGTACTGCAGTGTAGCAGAATAAGGAGGCTTTCTCTTTGGATTCCCTGATGTCCCTGCTGTTCTTTAGGGTTCAGGTGTTGGAAGCGAGCCAGAAGGAAGACACCTGGGGTTTGGGGAGTGTCCTGGTGAAATTCATAGATGAAGGCAGGACCAAGCTCATCACAAGAGACCAGCTGCTGCTGCTCCCAGAGAAGTTTCACACTCTGCCCCCTCAGGCTGTGGAGTTCATTGTTTGTAGGGTTAAACCAGCTGACAGTGAAATTGAATGGAACCCAAAGGTGGGTTACTGTAGCTTCTTATGTTTTATTGACGTAGGCAGTATATTTAAAACCCAGAACATACAAAGAATTGCTACATAGTTTGAATTTCTATATGTAGAGGGATTTTTTGTTTTTAACATGGAGTCTCACTATGTTGCCCAGGATAATCTTGAATTTCTAGATTCAAACAGTCCTCTGGGTCAGCCTTGTAAGTATCTGGGACTATAGCTCCTAGTGTTTATTAGAGTCTTAAATTCAAACCTTTGCCTCACAATTTTAGGTCACTAAAAGCATGATTTCCTGAGGTCCTTTTCTGAGAGGAAAATGTGCCACTGTACCACACTAGAGGCGCCAAGGGCTTCTGGCATTGTAGCCTTAGTCATTAGTGTTCTGTCTTGGAACGGACTCCAACTGAAAAAGAAAACAATGAGTACCTGGGCAAATAAGGGCACAGGTTATGAACTTTCCCTGGAGAGGCCAGATGATTCTGTCAGGACTGGGGGCATGGATTGAGAGAGAGAGAGACAGACAGACAGACAGACAGACAGACAGAGAAACGGGTGGGGTCGGGGGTAGGGATCCATACCAGAACAGGTCACAAAGATACAGGAGATCACAAGAATGTTGTCAATCAGTTAGGGTGCCACCAGCAAAGAAAAATACCTGTTCCATGCAATGTAACACTGAGTCCATGGCAGTCTAAGACAGGTTTGGGGCTGATGGACAGTCCCATTTATTGCCAAAGCGATGATGAGTTCTGTTTATGATAATGCATCTGATTCTGGAAAGTTAAGTGTATGTTGGTTAATGGGAGATGAGATCAGCCATTATGATGCAAATTGAAAACTGGTTGGGTTTTAAACAAGACTAAGTACTACTGAGGCAGTGAGTCAGTGTAGATTTAGATGCAACTGTGACATTCTAAGTTTAGTCAACGTTAGCTTTTTCCACCTGGAAATCTTCCTCATTCGTTCTAATAAGAACTTACTGACCATGCCGAGTTCTGCACCTATCAGGAAGAAGGACATAGTTCTTGTGCTTTGTGAAACCTTTGGTCTGTAAAGATGGCTTGACCAAGAGTCTTCACTGAAGGACAGCTTTCTGTAGAAATGGGAGGTTCTAGTTAGGGTTACAATTGCTGTGATGAAACACCATGACCAAAAGCAAGTTCTGGAAGAAAGGATTTATTTGACTCAACTTTCACACTGTAGTCCATCACTGAAGGGAGTAGAGCAGGAGCCTGGAGGCAGAGGCCATGGAGGAATGCTGTTTGCTGGCTTGCTTCCCCTGGCTTGCTCAGCCTGCTTTCTTATAGAACCCAGGACCACCAGCCCAGGGATGGCCCCTCCCACCATGGGGCTGAGCCTCCCTCATCAGTCCTAATTTATCAATCTGAATTTTAAAAATGCCTTATGGCCAGATCTCAATGGAGGCATTTTCTCAATTTCCTTTCAGATAACTTAGCTTGTGTCAAACTGATATAAAACTAGACAGCACATGGGACAAGCTCTCCTCTCCTGTGAGTTGTTCCCAATTCACTCATAACAAGGGCCAACTCTCTCCTGTCCTGCTTTATAGGGATTCAAATAGCATGAGAAATAACTCAGTCAGGTCTTGTCTGATGTGGCCCTTCCTGAGAGGAAAGTGGTAACATGCTGAAGGCTGATAGAGGATACAGCACTACAGGTCCAAAGGCACTGACCACCTCCTATTGTCTGTCAGAGCTCACATGAGGGCTTGGGCAGGTCCTGCCCCATGGCACACCTGCTCTGTTAAACTCCGCTTCACCTCTGATAAGAAAGGAGGCTGACCTCCCTGAGCTGTTATGAGAAGCAGGTGCAATATGTAGGATGCTATGTACCATATGTACCATACGGTACCGCATGTCATGTGTAGGGTAAGATGCTTGCCTAAAACCTCAGTTGAATAACAAAGGGGCCTTTTTTTTTTCAGGTTACTAGATACATTCATCATAAAATTATTGGGAAAATGCATGAGGCCAAGGTGGTATTCGCTTTGGGAAATACCCTTTGGATTGATCCAATGGTAAGTGTCTGGGTTTTCTTTAAAAGAACTCTGCTTGGGTGGCCCCCAGGATGATGCAGAGGATTCCAATTTGTTGTTAGGAATGGGGGTTCATTTAAGGTGCTTTCATAGGGGAGATGTTTCTCATGTTATTTGGGTCATGGGTTTGGTATGGATTTTGTTTTTGTCTGGTGAGATTTTTTTTTCGTGGTGACAGTGCATGTGGGCCTTGTGTGTAATACACATCTGTACCATAACTTAAGTTCATGAACCTTTCCTTACCACATGTGGCATTCTCCAGTATTTACAGTGGCACTTCATTTTACCCTTTGAATTATAAGTCGCAGATCATTACATGGGTTTCTGAGCCTGCTGCCCACCCTATTTGAGAAGTCACAGGTCAGAGTCTGCGGCTGGAGTGATTGCCTTCCCTAGTTCCTAAAGCCCTGGGGCATACAGGGCAACCACGAGTGAGGAGTCCGGCCCTTGCCACTTAGAGCTGTTCCTATGTTCACCGCTTCTTCCCTGTTGCTTCAAAATACATTTGTTGAGCCCCCACTATGTGCTAAGGCCATACTGTACCCTTGAGTCCCACATGTGGGATAAAAAGACCCTATGGTGCCAAAGTGGAAAAGAAAGTGTGGTCCAGTGGCATGTGGCTCGGAGGCCGGTATGTCTTTGCCAACACTGTTCCTTTCTGTTTGCACCTCATGACTTCTTCACAGCCCTGCTGCGTCAGACAAACCTTACTTGTTCTGATTACTTAAAATATTTAAAGAAATTCAGTTCCCATCTGTTGAAAATAAATTTCATAAGGTTGGGAAAACTCTACCACATTAAAGCGGGGAGGTCTAGAGTAGTGTTGTCAGAGTTAGGATTATAGTTGTCCTGTATAGAACATGGTTTTGTGGGGTTTTGTTTTTTTAATAACAATCAGAATAAGAAGCAAAAATGAAGGGCTGGAGGGTGTCCCAGTGGTGAAGGGGACCGAGGCTCTTCTGGAGGGTTGTATTCCCACCACCTAAATGGTAGCTCACAGCAGTCTCATGCTCTCTTCTGCCTCTGTGTGTACTAGGCACATATATGATGCACAGACATACATGTAAGCAAAGCATCCATACACATAAAAATAAATGTTTCTAAAGAAGGAACAAAAACGAAAAACCTACTTGAGAACATGTTTCCACAGCTGTACAGTGACTGCCAGTGTCTGCTGACACACCAAAGGGGAGCAGCACCCTGCTTGTCTTCCCAGAGCAATCCCCGCTCACTCTGAGTGAAGGTAGATTCTTCTGTGCATCCCTCAGTTGGATGTGCGTTCAGAGGCCAGCCTGTCCCCATCTCTGTCCTCCCACAGAAGGGAGCCACCTGACCTGTGTCCACACCTTTCTACACAGGAATCCCACTGTCGTGGCTTTTTATAGCAAGTCTTCCTTAAATTGCATAACTTGAAATGCTTTGGTTGGAGAAAACACATGTAGAGAAAAGGGTGTGGAACACAGGACTTTGAGCCTTGGCATGATGAGTTCTTTCAAGGCACATGAGAAACCTGAGCCTTGTCAGGGAGGCCAAAGCAAAGGAAGAGGGAAGAAAGCACAAAGGGTTTGTGTCCGGTTGCCTCACAGCCTCCGAGATTGCTGTCCACTGAGGTATCACCGCAGTTCTGCCCATGACGCAGAGCCCTGCAGCGTGGGGTGGGCCTGGAGAGGATTCTGCCATCAGCTCAGTGTTAAATATCCGGCTGCTACAGGAGCTTGCGTACTGAGACACGTATCCAAGCATCTAGGAAGACGAGGCTGTGTGTGTGCTCATGGCCCAGCCAAGACCCAGAATGTGACTCTTACAAATGTTACCTTTCTCTCCCCCCTTCTGTTGAAGGTGCATGTTACAAAACTTTCAAATTTAAAAACTTCTGTCATTGATTATAATGTTCGAGCTGAAATTTTGTCCATGGGAATGGGTATTGATAATTCAGAACACGTGGAACAACTGAAAAAACTACACAAAGAAGCTAAGCTGCCAGCCTTTGTGGACCTTCCAAGCCAGACTTCGTAAGTGCACTTCTGTCTTCCTTTGGAAAAGCTCTTTGGGTTTACAAAACACAACAAGGGTTAAGTTTGAGGAATCTCCATGTTCTAACACACAGCTTTGAGAGCTTTCAGGGCTCAGGGTGTCCTGTTGTCCTACACGCAACTTACTCTCTAGTGTTGCTGGAGTGACAGAGGCAAGCCCCAGGCATATCATTTTAAGTGTTTCTTTTACAGAAAGGACTTTGGTTGACATCTTGTTTGTGGGTAACGCAGTGTGCGGTTTGATGGTCCACTCACTCGGGTAAACTCAAAGTACACTGGGGACACCAGGGAAACAGAGATGGGGCTCCCAGGCTGTGCAGTTCATTTGAGTGGAAAACACATATGCTTTTCCGCTCCATTTCTGGTTACATGACCACACACTGAGCATACGGTTCATTTACACTGTGTTGGAGCTGTCGTCTAAGTGTGCACTCTCAGTGTCCCTTCTGAGCGTCCCCCGGCTCATCTTGTCCTCTGCTGAGGAGGCTTCCACCTCCCTCCCTTGCACACCCGCTGCTGTGCTTCCCCGTGGCTTCTGGGGTGGAAGTGAGCTGTGCTCACTGACTGCCGTTCGGCTTTTCTTCATGAGTGTACATTGCAGGAAGTGAGGGTCTCATCACAGGGCTTTCACACATGCACATGGTGCTCGTTGACCATGTCTCCATTGCCTCTGCTGCTTCTGCCCCTGTTTCTCCCTTCTCCTTCCCCCAGGTACTCTGACATCTTTCTTAAAAATCTAGATTCCATATGTGAAAGGTGTGCAGTGTTTGTCTGGGTCTGGCTTACTTTACTTAATACAGTTATTTCCAGTTCTATTTTCCGGTAAGTGGCATGATTCCCAGTTTTACAGATGAGAAAAACTCCACTGTGTGTATTCTCCGTATCTTCTGTGTCCTATTGATAGGCAGCCGTTGGTTGCATGGCTTGGCTGCTGTTCAAGTGTCACACAGATGCAGCCACTGACCAGTTCTCATATTGGCTATCGCCAGCCTAAATGCCCTTGTGGACTTGCAAGATGCCTCAAGGAGAGGGTGCTGCCACCAAGCCTCATGACCTTAATTTGATCCACAGAACTCATATAGAAGGAGAAAATCAACTCCTGAAAGTTGTCCTCTGATCTCCACATGTGTGCTAGAGATGCCAGTGGTCCCCACAACATATAGAATGTAATAGATGTAAATATTCCCAATAGAGCACCTGTTTTGATGTGGACCCATTTTTACTTTTTAACTTTTTGATTTTATGTGAATTTCACATCATGCACCCCAATCCCACTCATCTCCCCATCCTATTGTGTCTGCCCTCTGTCCTTGCAACATCTCAAAAACAAAATAAAAATAAAAAATAAAAAAGCAAAACATAAAAAAGAAATATCATCATGGAAGCTGGTGTGTCACGGTATGTCCCATAGTACACCCTTTGGTCCACGCATCTTCACTTGCAAATGTTCGTTGCAAGGAGTCACTGGTCTGGTTCAAGGCCTCTGGCTTCTGCTACCATCAATACTGGATCCTCACTGGAGCTCCTCTCAGTGCTGCAGCTGACGAAGGGCAGGGTCATCTTTCCCCTCACTCATGACCCAGGCCAGCTTTCAGGGGTTAAAGATGGAGCAGTCTTAAAAATAACCATATAGTGAAGTTGCTTGGAGAAGTATTAATCCCACTGTTGAAGACTAAGACCACTACTATAAATTTGAAACAGACTTTAATTAAATACTGGCCAGGATGATGGACTTTGGGTAGATCCATTCTGAGATTTTCTGAAAATGGAGGTGAATTGCATTTTGCAGAAACTTATAAAGGTATACCCACCAGGCAAAGTGTTTCCTATCCAGTCTGTTGTAGAAGTTCTTAACCGCAATCTGGGGTTTTACCCCACCTTTGACCATTTAGTTCCCAGATAAAAGATAAAAGATACACCCAACCTTCATTCTTTACAACACACCTTAAACAACACTAGAGCTGGCAGACGTCTGTCCTCTATGCTATTAGAATCCACTTTCCTATCCATAACTTCGAGTTATTGCTTATTCTGTTTCATTTTACTTGCCAGGAGGAATGTGCAAGTCAATGCTATGGGGGTGAAGGAGGAGCTGGCTGGAGAGAGAGCTCCGCAGTTAAGAGTGCCTGCTGTTCTTACGTAGGACCTAAGTTCAGTTCTGAGCACCTGTGACCTAACTTCCATAGTGACTGCACATTTTAGATGCTGACCGTAGGAACTACATCCTCCCCTGATTTGTGGTTTTTTTGTTTTTTTTTTTTTTTAACTAATTGTCATTCTGACAGGGTAAAATGGACCCTCAAAGCAGTTTTAATTGGCCACTTGTGTTTCTTCTTTTGAGGATTGTCTAGTCAGTTTATCAATTCATTTATTGACCAGATAATTTTACTGTTTGTGTTTAAATTTTGCAATACTTTATACGTCCTGTCTGATATGTAGTTGGCAACAACCTTTCTCCATTTCTGTAGGCTTTCTATTCACTCTAGTGATTGTGTCCTTTGCTGTACTGTGATTCAATGTCATATAATCTCCTTTGTCAATTCTTGGAATAATTCGCTGTGCTCCTGGAGCCCTGGCCATTGTGTGAGGACCCACTTGACTTTGGGTTCACTGTCATGTTCCTCTGTGACTTTGGAAGGTTATTAAATTACAGGTGAATGGAGAGGTGGCCAAAGAGTCTGGCAAAGATAAAATAGTTTATAATGTGAAATGATTTTAGCTTTTTGTTAAAGCAAATTAAATATTTGTGGAATAATGAGGATACTAGTGGTTTTCCTCATACTTCAAGGAAACAAATGTTCCTATTACTAGAAGGTATTACTTAACAGTGAAGATGCCATTACTGTTGGGATTGAATCCTAACCCTGGGCAGAGCTGTGCACAGCCAAGGTCAGGGCAGAGAGAGATGCAGAGCCTTTGAGGTATAGGATGAAGTCTGGAAAGAGACTCCTATTACATAGCTAGCACTTAGATTTCCAAGTTTGGGAGATTCTGATAGAGGGTGGGAGGAGAAAGCCTTTGAGAAGAATTCAGGAGCCAGGCAAGTCTAGGACATTTGAGTCACAGTAGATGGAGCATGAGTGGGCAGGTTTGGTATCTCTGCCTGTGTAGTTGGTTCAGAAGGGAAAGCAGCATGTGGGAATGAGGAGATGAGATGGGTGGGCAGTGGGAATGACCCCTGCGGGGGGTGGAGGAGGAGGAAGAGGACGTGGTGGTGGTGGTGGTGGTGGTGGTGGTGACAGTGGTGGTGGTGGTGGTGGTGGTGGTGGTGGTGGAGGTGGAGGTGGTGGAGGTGGTGGTGGTGGTGGTGGTGGTTCTGGCAGATGAGAGGTCACAGGATTGAGGGGCTGACAGGGATGGGGATTCTAAGACACAGTAACAGAGAAAGTTGATGCTGTGGGTAAGAAGAGATGTTTGAGTGGGGGAGCCCATTAGAGAAAAGGCCCAGAGTTTGCTCTGGGACCTGGTAACTTTTAAGGTCACTGAAAGGACAAGCTGTATTGAGGATGAGGAAACAGCTAAGAGAAAGGCCTGGCCTGGCCTGGAGTGAGGTTGAAGATGGCATATAAGGAGGAAGGGGCAGACCATGGTGGATGGACGTGCTCGTATCCAGGGAGGTGAATGCTTTGGCGGAGGCAGTGATAGAGGCCCTCTGCCAGTTCCCGGACTGTGGGCTTAGATTGATATAAACAGATCGGAAGCCTCCAGAGACTTTAAAGATGTCTGTATATGTCACGCAGGTGTCAGCTCAAGTTCTCTGTAAAAGCCCATGCACAGTGAACTGCATTGCCATCCATTAGTGTGGGAACTGGGGAGCAGGGCTGCAAGGAAGTGGTGTCCTGGTACCAACCTTTCCATTTTTTATTTCAAACTACATAACTGCTGTGCTGGTTGTCTTTGTCAGTTTGACACAAATCTAGACATATCTGGAAGAGAGAGCCTGGATTAAGAAAATGCTTCCATAAAATGGGCTGTAGACAAGCCTGTAGGGCATTTTCTTAGAGATTGATGGGGAGGGAGGACCAGTTCTCTGTGGATGTTGGCACTCCTGAGCTGGTCCTCAGTTGTAGAAGAAAACAAGCTGAAAACCCATGCGAAGCAAGCCAGTGAGCAGCACCTCTCTGTGGCCTCTGCACTGACTCTTGCTTCCAGGCTCCTGCCCTGCCTGAGTTCCTGGCCTGCCCCCCTTCACTGATGGACTGTGATGTGGAACTGTCCACAACTGAAATAACCCTTCCCTCTCCAATTGCTCTTGGTGGTGGTGTTCTAGCACAGCAATAGAAACCCTGACTAAGAATTGATTGTCTACTTAAAGAGCCGAAAGATTAGTGATACATATTTTTTTTTTGAGATAATGTCTATACACAGTCCTGGCTGTCCTAGAACTTACTGTATAGAGTAGGCTGTTTTGAACTCAAGACATCTGCTTGCCTCTGCCTTCCAAGAGTTGGAATTAATGGTGTGTGCCACCACTCCAGGCTGCAGTGTATGTGTGTGTCCGTGCGCGTACGCATGTAATTTTTTTAAAGAGGTGGTCACATAAAAGAGGTAATCTCTAATTAACTAATAGGCAAAAGTGAAAGAGCACTGTACTGGATTTAGTAGATTTCTGTGCATAAAGATATAAATGGTTTTTTTTTTTTTTGAAGCCATATTTTACTCTTACCTCTAGACCTTCCTGCCTCACTGACCTCAGAACTGGAGAGCCATCTCCCTGCCCCTACCCCACTAATACTTACTTTTTATGAAACCAATATTTCTAGAAGTTGACCCAAACTAATAATAATAGACTCTGGGAAAGACTCGCAAGGAGACAGGTGGGGAGGACGAGAAACTGACCCAGTGCCTGGGCTCTTCTCTCCTGTGTGAGTGGGGAAGCTGCATGTGTTCCTCTCCCCAGTTCAGGGAGCTTGAAGGGAAGGCCAGCTGAGCCAATGAGAGAGTGCCTTTCTCTGATCAGGTGCACCTCTACTCCCTACCCCCTACCCCATCTCTCTCCCCTCCTGCTGTGCTTGGTTGCAGCAAGAGCACACTAAGCAAAGCCTACACTCCCACTGTCTGTAGCCCACACAGACTCCAGGTAGGTCTGACTGCAGGATGACAAGCACCTGAGTTGTTTAATGTCTATACCCTCTTTTGCCAGAGTCCTCAAGTCCATTTAACCTCTGCCTCTTATGTTTAGGATACCTACAACAGTGGAAGGCACCATGTGTTTGCAGGGCACTCAGCGAGGAGACAGAGGTACAGAAAGAGGAGCTGGTTCCCAGGTGGACCCAGACAACCAAAAGCCTGGTTAGTACCTGTATTTAAAGGAAGCCTAACCTCAAGTTGTGACTTTCCCATATTTAGACTTCTCCTTCTACTGAGGTATTGAACACAGCACAGCCCACCCCGACAGCACTGAACTGTGTGCTGGCTACCAGGGACTCTTCCTCAGTGTGGCTGTCTCTGTGGGGAGGGTTTAACCAGTGAAGGGAACATCCACACTTAAATCTACTGACCAGAAGTGTGCAGAACCTCCCCAGTGAGCCAGCTCTTCCTCCTCCTTCCTTTCACAGCCAGTTCCGCTGAGTCGGAAGCATGTCCTACACTGCAGCGCCTTCCAGTCTGTAGCACTGCAGCCAGTGATGTTAGGTTATATTCTGCAATCTGAATTACTGGCGCTTAGTTTGTACCAAGGGTGTATTGAGAACACTAAGGTTGTTTCTCAGTAGATGCTAGTGTGATTAAAACTGCTTACCATTTTCTTTTGCATCACTGTGAATCACACCTAGAGCCTTGTCTTATGTTCTGATGTCTGCCTGTTCTGGAAGCCTGCAGGCTAAGGGCAGAGGAAGCCTGGCTGCCTGCACACCACACAGCAGTGCAGCACGGCTGCCCCCAGAGCAGCTGCACTTTCCTGCCGACTTCCATTCGACAGTTTATTGTAGTTTACATTATTGTGCCAGCTTCCTAAATGGTGTGCATTTCAGCTTTTCTAACTATTATTCACTACTAGATACCTGAGTTTTAATGAAATTTGTTTTCTTCCTGTTTGTATTTTGAGACAGAATCTCTCTACTATATCTCTGGGTGTCCTGGCACTCACTGTGTAAACCTGGCTGGCCTCCAGTTCACAAATGGCCTGCCTCTGCCTCCTCAGCACTGGAATTAAAGATGTACACTGCGATAGCCAGCTGAGATTATACTCTTACCATAATTCTGTGTGTGTGTGGGGGGGTGGTATATAAATAATCTGGAAATTTTAACATTGATTTTGCGTAGGAGTTTTATCTGAAGACATTGGCCATGAGACCATTAGCAAAGCTACACAGCCACATGTGAGAAGGTATGTGCTTCTGCTGCTGGGTACCTCTCCCCCAGCCTGCGGCTGCTGCTGGGCACCTCTCCCCCAGCCTGTGGCTGCTGCTGGGCAGCTTCCCCCCAACCCCCACCTGCGGCTGCATGCTCATAAGTACAAAATCCTTTTCTTTCCTTCTAGCTTTCACCCACAAATAAAGTGGTTCCAAAAGGATGACCACATCATCTTAAAGATAAAAATAAGGAATGTCAAAGACTATAAGTGTAAATTCTTTACAGATAGAGTCATTTTCAGGTAGGTTTGTGTGTATCTGATAAAGTAAAATTGAAATCACATACAACATTTTAGATGACTGACTATTTTTACTGAAAACCTAGTGCCTGGGTAGGAGACAAGTTTTACTTGGCTGATATGGAACTGCAAGGTGACATAAGGAAAGATGACTGCAAATGCATAATTAAGGATGATGAGCCTCTAATCACACTTGCAAAAGAGAAACGGGCATGCTGGTGTGGCCTCCTCAAGCAGAGGGTGAGTTGGTGTGCTTGTGGCTGGCTGTTGCTGACCATGAGCACCATGCACTTACACACCTGCATCCACTCTTGTGTTGCACAGAATCCTAATGTGGCTTTTGACTTTGACCACTGGGAGGAGTGTGAAGAGGACAGCCCTTTCTCCAAGGGTGAGATGGGCTTCTCGGGTGAGGACAGGGCGGTGCGGGGAGATTGGGTAGACACAAGCTGTGTTTAGGGAGTCTACCTTTGTGGAAATAGGCTACTAACAAAAGTCCCTAAACACTAGGGTTGACCTTGGTGCTAAATGTTCTAATATGAGTGCGTACTGACCCTTGTAATGAGCATGCGTCTTCAACTATTTAAGTGCAGGATGGAACCCATAGCTGTATATATGATAGGAAAGCACTATACCATTGAGCTACACCATCAGTTCCATAATACACCTTCTAAACCCTTTTACGATATCCTTCCTTAGAACTATTTGGTTAAATAACTTGCAAGAAAACCAGAGCTAGACCCATGGGACATTTGCTACACTAACCAAAACAATGGTCCTGGGTAATTAGCCTGTACTAAACTGTTTTCAATAATACCAACTCTTCTAGTCGTAAGTTCTAAAACCCTGTCCTGCAAAGCGGCAGCACTGGCTGAAAGCAGCAGCTCCTCTTCAGACATGACTGACGGGAGTGAGAGCGAATGAGGCCGTGCGTGGACCAACGCCAGCGAGAAGACAGACAACTGCACACACAGTCACGGCCAACCCTTTTCACCTGGAGAGTGACTTGTCGCTGTCATTGTGTGGCACTGCCATGGATGATGATGAGGAATTCTTAATTGATTTAAAGTGGGTAGACAAGCCAAGTGATAGGTTATGATGAGATTGTCAAAGGAGAGTCCACAATCAGGGACACAGAAAGTTAGGGACATTTTTAATTCTAGCCCTCAGGAGATTGAGGCAGGAGGATTACAAGTTGGAGGGCACCCAGGACTATATAGGGAGGTTCTGTTTCCAAAAATGTGTTTTCCATCAAAGGTCCTGTGTAACCCAAGTATATGCAGAGTGTTCTCTCACTGACTCTCGTAGCTCATCCTGACTACTGATCGTAGAGACGGAGAGCAAACCCTAACACTAGGTAGTAGATTGATCTTGTAAGGAGTTAGTCTACTCATTTGCCGTGTAGACCCGTGTGTGGCACTGCTCAAAACTTGTCTCTCACGCAGAAACTGGAGAGTCTGTCTTACACTTTTACACCCAGCCGGACTTGCCAGCCCCTTTTACCACAGGACCTAAATGCCCAACTGCGCCATACAAAAACTCCCTAAATTTTCCTGGCTTTGACAGCTACTAAGAGATGCAAATTGACTTCTTTTCCCCAAAGGCAAGATAGACTTGCCTCAGCTCAGCGGGACCCTGGGCAGAACTTTCTTTCAGAAATGCTAAAAGGACTTACTAACCTTCAGACTACCCAGATGCGTTGAGTCCTGAGATCACTAATGCAAATCTGAATGAATGCAGCTGTAACACCCCGGTTTGGGGACAGGGTGTGTGGTTATCATTTAAATGTCACTGTCACAGTTGGGAAGGTGAGTGTCTTAGCATCTCCGCATCAGTGTCCCTCAAGTGAGAAGGGACATGGATGGAGCCGCACTGCTGAGGGACGGACTCCCCTAAGCACCTGCTGCTCTCCATATCAGAAAGGACCGGTATTCAGAGACGCGCCCATGCCCGTCATTCCAGCATATGAGAGGTGGAGACAGGAGGACCAGGAAGTGTCAGGCCAGCCTGGGCTACATAAGAACTAGTGTCAAAACCTGAAGAAAAAAGAAAAAGAAACAGATGTCAAGAGTTCTGTAACCCCAAGAGTTAGCCGTTGCACAGGCGAGGAGGCAACGTCTCCTGGCTTTCTGTGCCAGAGGGCTGGGCCCACACTGGTTCTTGGTTTTCTTATCTGTAAAATAAGACCTGAGCGCATTCAGCCCACGAGAGTCCAGGGTGTTGTGGGGTGGGCACCTGGCTTTCACAGTGACTGTGAGGGGGTCAGACCTGTGCCAGGAGTCAGAGACTGCCTAGCCTGGGCCGCTACCAGGAAGACATCCTTTTTGCTGCTATGACTCTTGGGTTGGTAGTCCCATATCAGAGTGGCCATAATGCAAAGTGGTTCTTGACACAGCAGAAAGCGTGGTGTCTTGCTGGAACATTTCAACTGTGAGGCTGGTCCATTTGTACAGATGCAGGTCCACCCAGGTGGTGGAGGGCTGTGGTGACACTGAACACTGAGTTGAGTGCAAGTGGCAGACTGTCTCAGAAGACCCAACGAAATGGGACACAGCTCTGTTTACATCATTTTTTTTCAGGTGGTCAGATTTTCCAATACTTAACCCTCTGAGCAAAATCTTGTAGCACATGGGAGGCTATGCTGACAGTCAGCTATTGCCTTCTGTATTATACTAAACTCTACTGATTGAGGTACATTTCTGAAATATGACATGGAAATACTTGAAGAGTTAGTGCTCTAGAATTGCTCCCATATGATATGAGCATCTTTGTGGTGGATTATCAATAAAGCTCCAGTGTAATGTTGGTCACAGGTTTTTGTTCTGCATCGAATGCAAAGGAACATTCACACTTCCTAGAGAGTAAAATGCCAGCAAAGGCAGTGAGTTGGTTGTGCGTGATGCTGACCCCAGCGGAGTTGCCTTGAACAGTTGCAGGGGCCACAGACCAGCTGTGCACAACACAGGGTAAAAACTGGGAGTGGCGGCACTGTGCGGAGGACGAGCAGCAGGAAAGCAAGTTTAAACCTGCGTGAACTGTGAGCAGCAGCTTTCTGTGCGTGTGGTCTTGGTTGGGTTTAGGGATTGCCTGTTCTGTTGTCTGCCTTGCCTGTGCTAGGCAAGTGCTAAGCCTTAGCTACACCCAGCTCCCCCTCCGTTCAGTTAGGTGTGGTGCCTGGCTGTTTACTGTTTAGCACTTCTGCAATGGGTGAGCTGCTATGCAGCCTTCCCTAGTCATCCATCCTGTCTGGTAACTTTCCTTTCTCCTGGTAACTTAAGGGTTTCTGTTTTTCATATTTTTGTGGGGTTTTTTTGTGTGTGTGTGTGGGGGGGGGCAGGGTCTCAATGTAGTCCTGGCTGGCTTGGAACTCAGGCTGGTCTCAAAGTCACAGAGGTCCACCTGCCTGTACTAGGATTAGAGGCCTGTGCCACCACATCTAACAATCCTGATAATGTCAGAAAACATACCTTACCTCTATTTAAGACTCTCAACACAAAGAATTAAGGGTAGCTAAAAATAATAATATTAAACAAATATCTGAATACATGTTTTCATTAAGAAAAACATCAGGAAGAAATAACCACAAATAATTGCTTACAAAAATAAATTGATCACAGCTTTGGGCTACGAGTGATGGGCCTTTTACTCTGGGTCCTTCTCTGGTGGGACAACTTCCATCAGCATCTGCAGGTGCTTGGTGATCGGCCCTGGAACAGAAGAAGGAGGCATAGGTGCAGTTAGAGCAGTGGCCACAAGCTTCACTGTTCCACCTCCAGCGACTTGTCATCAGCTAGACCATGCATTACGTACGGCACAGCTGAAGTTCACAGTCAGGACTGCCCTAGTCACTGTATGGGTTCTTCAGAGGTAAGTTACTTCCTACCAAAGAACTATATTCTATGACTCAGTTGTATGCATCTGCTGCAAAGCATTGATGAATCTGAAGTAACCAGGACGACATTTTGTTTAAAAATACAAATTGTTCATTTTGGTTTTACCACCTTAGACCAATTCAATGTTTTTGTGGTTGGTTTGTTGGGTCTTGCTGTGTAGCCCAGGCTAGCCTCAATCAAACTCATGATCCTGCTTCAGCCTCCTGATAGTCATGATGATAGCGATTTGTCATCAGGCCTTAGCAGATGGTACAGTGAATGGCTTGGTTCTCTAGACTGCCCATTACCCATCAGCTGCAACCTGATGCTGACTGTCCTTAGCTTTCTGCAGGCTTCACTCTCTCTGAAGAGGTTATGGGCTAGTGATCCAGGAAAAGGAAAGATCACACTTTACTTTGGTCAACAGGAAATAAATTCTCCCTCTTGGTGACAGCCAAGTTGGCATGGGCAGGGAGTATCTGGCACTGCTCAAGCTGAAGGTGGCTTTCCCATCTGCAGCTCCACTTGGCTCTCAACTACTGGTTCCTGTCTTAAGATGCAGGTGTGCAACAGGGAAACCTACTTAAAAGGTAGGTTTTTCAAATCCCTGCAGTGGTGGCTCAGGCCTTTAATCCCAGCACTTGAGAGGTAGAAGCAGGCGGATCTCTGTGAGTTCAAGGCCATCCTAGTCTACAAAGTGAGTTCCAGGTCAGCCAGAACTACACAGAAAAATAAGTAAATAAAACAGGTTTTCATTTTTGTTTCTGTTGAAATGGTCTCTCTATGTGACCTTCCTACCTCTGCCCCAGTACTGGGATCACAGGCTGCACTGCCCAGCTGGAAGAGGCATTGTAATCACAGACACTCAGTCAACACCAAGTGGCTGTGGACCACAACACCCTGTGCTCCATCCAGGGTTAAACTGCACAGCCCCATCCCTGTCCTGCAGGGACACTGCATAGTGAGGAGACATACTGCCGTCCCTCCCCACCTGCAGGGACACTGCAGAGTGAGCAGACATGCTGCTGTCCCTCCCCACCTGCCGGGGCTCGGGGCCTTGAGTCTGGAGTGTCTCGGGACCGAGTCTGCTCTCTAGCACAACAGTAAATATGATAGTTAGACGTTTAATGAAGCATAGCTGCGTGCAGTGACAACCTGTGACCCCAGCACTGGGGAGGCTGAGGCAGGAAGTTGGGATACCAACCTAGGCTACATAATGAGACCCCGTCTCCAACACAGAACCAGGTATAGGTCAGTCTCGATTGGTGTTGGGCACCTTACTTTCCGTGTAGAAGTAGAGAGCTCATGCAACTAGCTTTTTAAAACATTTGCCCAAACAGCTGTGGACCAGGTCAGCAGAACATAGAGACTATGGCAGAATTGTGTGTGTGTGGAGGAGAAGGGGGGGATTCAGGCCTTTGTCCTGTACCTGGCTCCAGTTCTAGCTGTCACTTTGGGGTAACTTTGGCCTCAAGATAGCAGCAAAAGCAAAGGCCATGCTCTGAACGACCTCATCTGATGAGACAGTATAGATGCTCGTAAACCACACCCTTGGTGTGGTCTTCATGGAAAATTGTTAAAAGTGAATGTATACTTGGCAATATGCATGGTGCTTTTGCCACCTCCTTGTTAGAGTAACAGACAGGAACAGAGGACGCCAAGGGTGGGTCCAGAGGGCGACAGTGGGGAGCGTGCAGTTCTGAAGGGGAAATGAGATGTGCTGAGAAGCCTGTGCACTTTCCTTATGCCCTCTGTTGATACTTACTGGAGATTTTCTGGGCCCATCTGAACTTGTAGTGGACAAAAAGGAAGTAAAATATAAGTCCACTCAGTATGAACAACACGCAGTAGAGATATTCCCAGGCTGGCGAACTGATGATGGGGGCCAGGATCAAGAAAACAGATACGAGAATCACAATGACAGGGATGAAGATGGGCACCTGCAAGCAGAGCATCAACACGTGGGTGTGGCACAGCTCCTGCTTCCCTTTGAAACTGGGTTAGAAAGAAGACAGGCGTGGGGAAGCCCAGCACACCTTTGCCCCATCATTTCCCCTCTCCCGCCTCTGTCTAGTCTTCACTAGATGTGAAAAGGCAGGTGTTCTACTTGAATATAAAGTTTATGTCTCTACCAAATTAAAGCTGCCTGCTTTCAACTTCCATATTCCCTCCCTCCCCTGGCCTCCCGTGTTCCAGCACAGATTAGAGAAACTGGATGATTAGTGGCATGCAGTGTCCGACCCTAGCTCTGGGTGGCTTTTTCTCCACGTGTGAAGCCTCACTTCCTGCAGACAGATGGCTGCAGGTGAAAGAAGGAACATTGGCTGGAATGCCATAGGACGGTCCCATCTGACCACTCACAATGCCATAGGACGGTCCCATCTGACCACTCACAATGCCTTTGAGGAGGCTTGCTCAGTTCTTGATGGGAGTGTCTAAACTCAGAACCCAGGCTGCTCTCCACCTTGCTTTAGTCCTCAGAGCTCTGGTTGCTTTTACTAGTGATGGGTCTGGACCCGCTGCAGACTAAGGTGGGTGTTTCCAGGCTGTCTGTCAGTGTGTTTGATTCTGTTTCTCCTGCAGCTTTGTGCACATAGTTCACCGGTGCTGGTTAAGTTGGTGAATAGGCTTCTTGGCTGCTGTCTTAGAGCTCTGCATTCTGGCTTTTATCAATGAGTTGGGGTTTGTTGTTGTTGTTGATTTTACCTTTGCCTTAAGCAATGCTTTGAGTTCGGGTACTAACCTGATAAGATCATAGCCTAGTTTCTATTTTTTCAGTTGCCTGATAGTTCTCTTTCTCCCCTTCCCCTCTCTGCCTCCCTCCACCCAAAGACAAGGTCTCCTATAGAAAGATGTATCCTCGTTGGACTGAGATCGCAGCACTCTTCCCCCTTCTGCTCCTGAGTGCTGAGATTGCAGCAAGATCTCCTGCATCCCTCATAGGGTCTGGTCTTCCGGGTCAGTTTGACGGGACAGCAGACTGACTTGCATCCTCTCCCCTTGGCTAGGAGGGCATTGTCTTCTGGTCCGAGTGTCGTTAAAGGGGTCTGATGCTGCTGTTGTCTTTTTCCCCCTACTCTAGAAGTGACTTGGGAATGGAGGCAGGGACAAGAAAGAAGTGGATGCCCAAGGCATTTTTAAAGCTCCATAATTTGCACCAGAAAATAGTTTGTTGCCTGCACTATCTCTGGCTTTCCCCTCGAAGAGTGTGCTTTTCACTGCTGGCTGGATAGTGGAGTTCTACCTCCAACCACCCTCCCTCCCCAGGGATGAATGGCCTTAGATCTGTCCACTCCACTCTTTCCTGAGTTAGAAATGCTTTCTGCCTGGCTTACTCATTTTCTTTCAGACACTTGCTAGTTTTGTCTCCTTCCCAGCTCTGGTCCCTTGCATGCTTCTTTGTTCTTGTGCTCCTTCATGGTCTTCCTGATGTGCTTTGATGTTCAGGTGTCACATGGCCTCCCTGGGGACCTCCTCCCCAGCTGTGTCCTGATGCTCTTCTGTATTCTCTGTCTCCAGCTGCTGTCATCTTCCATGGTTCAGGAAATGCCTCTGGCCTGGAGAGGAGGCTTTGTGGGGAATCCTAAGACTCTGCGGGAGAAGGTAGTTGCTCTTGTACTTCCACTCGTGGTCCTCAGGCCCATCCTAGAGCATATGGGTACTGGGTGACTAGTGCTTCTGTTGTTCCCAGTCTTGGGTTATGCCGGTCACCCCTTTTCTCATGTTGATGATACTGGTTATGAGATTTCCCCCTTGGGTATTTTATTGCTGTCTGTTTTATGAGGATGTTGTGAAGACTAAAAACTTATTCTGTCAACATGATGTTGCCTGCTGGAAATGCTAAATGAACCGTAGATGTGGAGGTGGTAAATAGCTGAGGTTAGAGTAGGCCATCAGACAGCTCTAAGCAACTGAGCCCTAAGCTAACTGAGCCTTTGTTCCCCTGCCCCTACCTGCTGCAGCCCTCCTTTTGCCTACATCTTTCCTAGATTGGTGTTTGTCCACTTGTAACATGGTGATTCAGCCTACTCCTCATGGGTATGCGGGCATGCATCAGCCGTGGACATGGAAGGACTAAGCACACTGTGCATAGACACGGGCTGGGAGCAGAGCAGGTTCCAAAGTCCTCATCAGTGTGTGAGCATGTCGGAGAGGTCAGGGCCTGTCAGAACTGGGTCTGAGTGGGATGTGGGTCCTCTGTACAGCTTGATGAGTGGGCACCCCAGTGCCTGTGTGGACCATAAGCTGTCACTGAAACAAGTGGGGGATGCTCAGCAGCAGAGCAGTGGGGATGAAGAACATTAGAAATGGCTGCCTTCCTAGTCTTTGCAGAAACCAAAGCTGCTGTGACAGTGAGCACAGACTGACTTACCTTGATGGGCCTCTCTAGGTCTTTCCTTGTGAATCTCATCACAACGAGTCCTAGGATTGTCATGCCATAAAAGAGCCATGCAGCAAAACTGAAATAATTGACTAAGGAGTTGATGTCCCCGGGGATGATGTAAATGATGGCTATTATGCCCTAGTGGGAAGAAGAGTCGTGTTTTAGGTCTCCAGTGCACTCAGACATTGTCCTTGTCCTCACAGAAGGCTGAGGCCACAGCCTCTCCTGCACAGACTTCCTCTGTCTCCTCTCTGGCCCACTGTGATATCTGTTCTCAAGGCTCCACAGGAAGAATTTGCACAAGCATTGAGTGTTATGCCTGTGGATATGTGTGCTCTTATATGCACACATGCACATACACAGTCTTGCTCTGTAATCCAGGCTGACCTGAAACTTGTGATCTTCCTGTCTCAGCCTCCTGAGGCTGGCTATAGTCCACCATGTTTGACCTAAAGTCATGATTTTAAGCAGAAAAAACACACACACACACACACACACACACACACATATATATAAAAACACACACACACACACACACATTTTGTATGCCAGCTTTATAGGGATGACTTTAACAGGAGAGTTTTTACTACGATGAAATTCAGGTCTGGTCATGACTGCGTTTCTGGCCTGGTCCTGGACTTGGGATCCCAGTTTCTGGATCTTATCTTCAGAGTAGGTAGGGAAATGGACATGAGCAGAGTTAGTGTTCTGGCCCAGAGACAGGCCTACCTATCTCCAAGAAACCACAGCCATGGGGGATGATCCAGGTTAACAGGCTAAAGTCAGAGGCTGTTAGCAACCACCATGGACTGCCTTATTCTCCTCCCTGGAGCTGGCCTTCCTGTCATTTGCCTCAGAACAGCTAAGTCCATCCAAGTTAGGAACAGGGCACAGAAGCTTGGAAGCTTCTGGGTAGTGTCTAGAAAGAAGGGAGCTTGGCTCTCTCAGAAGTCTGGGCTCAGCAGCACAGCTCTACTGGATCTCCTGCCAAGAGAGACCCCTCTGCTTTCTGCTGCCGTCTCAGGTGGAGCACATACTTACATAGAATACGAGGGCAGGGGCCGGAGTGAGGCGCTTGACACTGATGTAGGATAGCACTTTAAGCATGTGGCCTTCCCGGCCCGCCACATAGATGAGCCTGAAAGAACAATGCAGGGAACAGAGAGGACACCTCTGAGGTCGCCAGCAAAGCCATCTTCTGGTAGAATCCTTTGGAGGGGCTGGAGGGTGAGGACGTGTGGTGGCTGGCTGCACCTGTGAGGGCTCACCCCCATCCTGGTACCATGGGACTCATTCGGGTGGGGACAAGGGAGATGGGGCCAGGGGAGATGTGGTTATGAGGAGATACCTGCTCAACTCCCAAGACTTAAAAAAGGTAAAAACTAGACAAGGTGTGGAGCTTGGGGCCAGGAAGCTAACGGACCTGAACCTTTGGGATCCCCATGTTCTAAAGACATATTAGGGGTACCTGAACAGACACATCTGACAGACCTCTTCCCCTTCCAAATTCCTCCTCATCTGGCAATCAGTATAAAATGTGAAACAAAAGGGAAAAATCTAAAATATACATGAGAAAGTCACCATGCTTAAGGATTTAGAGCACTTGCTGATCTTCCAGAGGACAGGGGCTCAGTTTCCAGTGCCCACAGCAGGCAGTTCATAATCGCCTATGACCCTAGGTCAAGGGGATCTGACACTGTTGGCACCCACACATACTCTCAGAGAAATAAGTCGGATGGGGGCTATAGAGATGACTCCGTAGTTAAAGGCTGCATACTGCTCGTACAGAGGACCGGAATGGAATTGCCAGCACACATTCTGGGTGAGTCACAACTGCCTGTAACTGCAGCTTCAGGGGACTTAGATGCCTCCTGTGTCTGTAAGTGTTCCACTCACATATACACACTGACACACAGACATGTAACTGAGCATAAAAATCTAAACAAATTATTTTTCAAGTATTGATGTCAATAAAGACCACAATTTCTAGTTACAAGTTTAGTAAAATTACACAGGCCAAAGACGTCTACCCAGACCTCTTTGGCAGCCTCTTTGAGATACAATTTAGGAAGAGGTACCAACTAGATAAGGATATCTGCTTCATTAAGTCTTTTGATACGAGAAATGTCTACAACATAATTTTCCTAATGTTGTAAGCAACTAAGAAAATGAGCCAAGTCTTACTAAGTATACTAGTCCTTTCCTCTTTATTGTTCTCAGGATGAAATCAGGACTCCACAAATGCTGAGCACAGGGTCTCCTGCTCTCACCTTGGCCAACACTACTACTCTAACTTCATAGAAATAGATCCTACTTTTCTCTTCCAAATACATAGTTGAGGCTCTACAATCTAAACTTGTAGAGTTTCTATTAACAAAAAAAAGCAAATATCAAGTTATTATGTGAGTTTACAATTCTACTCCTAGAAATTTACCCAAGATGAAAATGCTCCACATTAAAAAAAAATACATGTAAATATAAAGATGAATGTTCATTATGCCTAACCACCAAAAATAGAAATAACCAGCCAAAGGTTCAACCAGTGATAAACAATATTTTTTACCATATAAGGAAGTACTAAGAAGGAAAAGAAAAGCCCCGATACACTGTGATTTGGATGAACTCAAGAGCATGCTATCTTGAAAGTCAGTTACAAACATCACTTAGATGCTAGACCTAGAGCAAGCATAGAGTCAGGAAGCAGACCTGCCCGAGTTAGAGGTGGAAGGAGTAGCAAACGTCTATAAAAACGCTTAGAGGAGTGTTGGATATATTTTAGAACTGAGTTATAGATAATGCTTGCGTGACTTTATATTTACAAGAGTTAAAGAGAACAAGTCTTAGGGAACTTGTAACAGCACAGATGTCAAAACTGCATCTGTAAACTAGGTGTGGGGATGCACACCTTTAATCGTAGTGCTGGGGAGGCGGAGGCGGACGGATCTTGGAGTTTGAGACTAGCCTGGTCTAATATAAGCCTGATCTACATAGTGGATTCCAGGCTAGCGAGGGTTACAAAGTAAGACTCAGAATATTTGTACCTATATACACCACCAAAAGCTATTGAAAAACGACATTTAAAGATGTCATAGTAGCATGGAAAAATAGTACTTTTGAATAAACATGACAAAAGATGTTCAAAAACCCTGGGGGAAATCACAGTCTGTGTCCCTGAGTTGAAAGACTGATCACAAGGTGGTATCAGGGTCCCAAGGCCAGAGAATGCCTCAGAATGAAATCTCTAAGCGCACAAGACAACGTTGTATATATTCAATAGCATGTGCATTGAAATAGGCAAGAGAGAAGGCCAGCTCCTGTGTAAGTGACCCAGTGAAGTACCAGCAGGAGGAGGGGCTGCTGAGACTGCTCAGGGGGAAAAGGCCAGGAGGGCTTGGAGTAAGGCCTTTCAAGTACTGAAAGATGATTGTCAACCCACATTACTACACCCAGCAAAGGTGCTATCAAGACAGAAAGAAAGCTTCCTACAATAGGCTGAAGGGAAAGGACTGCACCCATGAGGCTACAGGAAAGGACAATCCGTGCTAGAATAATCAGAAGACTGGAAACCATCAAACACTGCAAAACCAGAAAAATGGCAGGCACACATTCCAATGACTGAACATATGTGGTCTCAATTCCCTAATCAAAAGACACAAGCTAGCAGGTTACATCAAAAAGGAGGACTCATGCCGGGTATGATGGCACATACCTCTAACTCAGGAGGCAGAGGCAGGTGGTGTGGGTTCAAATCCAAACTGGTATGTGTAGTGAGTGCCAGGAAAGCCAGGGCAATGCAGGAAAATCCTGTCTTAATAAATCAATAAGCTTAAAAAAAAAAAAAGCAGGGGGTTGGGGATTTAGCTCAGTGGTAGAGCGCTTGCCTAGAAAGCACAAGGCCCTGGGTTCGGCCCCAAGCTATAAAAAAAAAAAAAACGAAAAAAAAAAAAAAAAAAAAAAGGAATCATTTCTCTGTTGGCTTTGACAAATGCATCTCACCATAAAAGGCAGACAAAGGTGGGAATAAGGCATAGCTGTTGTTGTATGTGACAAATAGACTTCAAACTAAGAAGACACAAAGAAGGTCACTTGGTACTAAGGAAGCCCGTAAGTCAGCATCAAGGAAGAAAACAACATACACAAATGCATGGGGGTGAAGCAACACATCATTAAATGAGTTATTGTAAAAAAAAAATTTAATGTAAAAATTTCTAACTTAAATATGCCACCTTTACCAATTTAAAAGTTATCCTAACAAAATTACAGAAAAATAGTGGAATTCAATTACATTATACAAATGGACTTGTTATCTGTAAAACATTCCATTAAATGTAGCAGGTCACTTTCTTCTCAATGAGCCATGGAACTTTATTTAAAATAGACCAGATATTAGGACATAAGTCCTAACAAGTATAGGAAAGTTGAGGTAATTCCTTGTATTGTGTGACCACAGCAGCAAAACAAAACTATAGAATACACAAATGCATGGAGACTAAGCAACACACAGTTGAATGATTGGGGGGGGGGAGAATAGAAGAAATGAAAAATGTAAAGATTCCTCCTATCAAATGACAGAACAAAGTGCTAACGTCTCTGGGATACAGTGAAGACACTCTGTAAGGGAAGCACTCGGCTCTGAATGCCTACATTAAGAAATCAGGTCTCGGCAGGCGGCTCACACCTTTAATCTCAACACTTGGGAGGCAGGGGGTGGGGGTCTTCAGACCAGCCTGGTCTACAGAGTTCTAGGACAATCAAGGCTACACAAAGAAATTCTGTATAAAGAGAACAGAGAACAGAGAAACCTGAGAGAGGTTAGTGAGATGACTAAAGAATTATGAGCACTTACTGCTTACAGAGGACCTGGGTTCTCCGCACCCTACCTGTAGGCTCCCAACCATCCACAGCTCCAGTTCCAAGGGGTCTGATGCCTGACCTCCATGAGATCCTGCATGCATGTGATATACGCATACACACAGGTTTTTGTTTCTTTTGTTTGAGATGTTAAAAACATTCACTGGAGAAAATCCAGCCCCCTTTTAAAAACTAGGGGGAAAGGACATATGGATATATAGAAGAATAAAACTAGATTTTTCGACTCTCAATCTATACAAAAATCAACTCCATGGCTAGGGAGGTGACTGAAAGGGTAAAATGATTGCTAACATGTATGAGAACTTCAGTTTGGCCCCCAGCAACCAAAAAAACAAAAAAGAACCAACAAAAAAAAAAAAAAAAAACAGGCCCCAAAAGTGTGATGGTAGCATAGCTGCTATGGGGGTGACCAGCCACTCTTATTGGATGAGAGACAAGTTCCACAGAAAGGAATCTTCCTGACATGCTCTGACACTCTCAGCCGTAAACGAAGATGCTTCTCTTTGCAATCCATGGAGGTGAATACAGAGATGCAGGCTGTTCACGATGCTCAGAATGAGATAGACTCATCTCTTAATAAGATATCTATACCAACCCTTAAAGGCTCAGGAAACACTGCAAGAGAGGACTGGGAAGAATATAAAATCTGGCCAGGCAGGGACGATGCACGCCTTTAATCCCAACACTTGGGAGGCAGGGGCAGGCAGATATCTGAGTCTGGGGCCATCCTGATCTACAGAGAGTTCCAGGACAGCCAGAGCTACACAGAGAAACCCTACCTTGAAAAACCAAAGGAGAAGGATAAGATCTAGTCTAGGAGGGCTGTATTCCCTCTGAGTACGACACAGCCAATTGTCTCAAATGTGGTTTCAGTGCAGCTGCGGCTGCCTACCATAGGCCTGCACAAGACTCAACCTGCCAACAGTTTATCCCAGGTTGGGAAGGGTCTGGGGACCTTACCCCTTTCTGAACTATTGAATTCCGTGGGAGAGGAAGATATCATTTTCAGTTATGTTCTAACTCAACCAGGCTCTAATGCTGGCTTCCAAACACAGTCTCACAGATGGCCCTGGCTAAAACAAGTGGACTGGGAAAGGGAACCAGAAGGGTTTTGGGTGGGGTCCAAAGGGTGTGAGCAGTAACAATAGTAAGAATGTGGTATGTGCATGTATGAAATTGTCAAAAAAAAAAAAAACAAGTTTAACAAAAGGGGAGGGAAGCCAGGCATGGTGACAAGTGCTTGTAACTCCAGTACGGGGGCTGGGGTTGGGGGGCGAGCTGGATCAACTCTGAGTAGATCAAAGAAAGACCTTAATATAAGACATGAAACTCTGAAAACATTAGAGGAAAAAGTAAGAGAAACACTTCAAGAAACAGGAGGACTTTCTGAAAAAGGCTTCTAGTCACTCAAGAAAGAAAATGAAAATTGACAAATGGAAAATTGTGAAATTCAAAGCCTTCTGCACAGCAAAGGAAAACAGTTAATGGGGTGAAGAGGAAGACTCCAAAATGGGATAAAATCTTGGCCAGCCACAGACCTGACAGTGGATTAATATCCAGAATACACAAATTACTTAAAGTTGAGGCTAGGAAACAGTTTTTAAAAGGGATACTGAATAAAGAACCCTCAGAAGAAGAAACACATATAACCAATAAGCAAGCTCTTAAAACTAACAAGCTGGGCGGTTGTGAGGAACACCTTTAACACCAGCACTTGGGAGGCAGAGGCAGGTGGAGCTCTGTGAGTTCAAGGCCAGCCTGGTCTACAGAGCAAGTTCCAAGACAGCCAGAGCTACACAGAGAGACCCTGTCTCCAAGCTACACACTTGGTTGGGTAGAAAGATGGCTCGTCAAATGAAAACACTTGTTGTCTAGCCTAGCAGCGGGTCTGGGGCGCACATAGTGGAAGGAGAGAAGTGGCTCCTGTAACTGACCTCTCCACGTGTACCACAGCACAAATACACATGTGCACACACACAAGTATGTGTCATCAAAATGATTTTAAGTTTTACATGGAAAAATAATGTTCCACATCCTCAGCCACGGCAGAATTCAACTTTGAAGTATTTTGAGATTCCATTTATTCCAGTGAAGTTGACCAAATTTCAACAATGCTGGCAAAGATGTGGGGAAAGAGGGACCCTTATTCACTCTCGGTGGGATTGTAAACTGGTACAGTCACTGGGAATCTGTGAGCCTCCTCAGAAAACTCACACCAGATCTTTCATAGAACCCAGCTCCAACACTCCTGGGTAGACACCTGAAGGACTCTTGGATCCCACTACGGACAGGTATGTTTACATATGTGTCTCCTGATGCTTTATTGATGCATAGTTCAAAACTAAGAGTTGGTGCGAAAGAACCAGTAAGTATGGGTGGTGGTGGCTAGGTTAACCTGCTCATTCTACAATATGTCCAGGCATTGAAGCAGCACAGTGTAGTTCATAAACACGTGCAGTTAGTTGCTAATTAGAAAACATAATTTACACATAATATAAAGTCCCTAGACTAGCCAAAAGTGTTTTTCTTTTTTTTTCTTTTTTCCGGAGCTGGGGACCGAACCCAGGGCCTTGCGCTTGCTAGGTAAGCGCTCTATCGCTGAGCCAAATCCCCAATCCCCCAAAGTGTTTTTCTTTCATATCTCTCTCTCTCCCTTTTTCTCCTTTCTTGCTAGGGATGGAACACGGGACCTGGAGAAAGTTGGGGGCCAGCCCTTATATACACTTCACAGTAGCTCTAGCAGAATTATTTTGTAGTGTGGATTCACTTTTAACATGATATTGGGTAGCCAGCACCACTCGGAAGTCTGTCCATTCTGAGCACTACCCTAGAATATTCCCCACAGCAGTGTTCATAGAAACAACTCATGCTTGGCCCATCACCAGGGGCTTAGTCAAAGCGTGTGCCCCACAAAGAGGAACAGCACAGCCAGCAGGATCTAGAGAGTGGCAAACTACACCTGCTCACGTGACTAGCCCCACAGCGGGCCAGGGCTCCACAGAACTGAGCTGTGACAGACTAATAATAGCCCTCAAGCCTACAGCTACTGACATCTGTCAATTCCTGGTCAGTCTGTACAGGTATTAAAATGACCAGAATGTTCAGGAAGGATCAGGGAGGGGTTGGGGATTTAGCTCAGTGGTAGAGCGCTTGCCTAGCAAGCTCAAGGCCCTGGGTTTGGTCCTCAGCTCTGATTAAAAAAAAAAAAAAAAAAAAAGGAAGGATCAGGGATGCTCAGGGAGAAAAATGAAACGCAGAAAGTGCCAAGTGGAAGCCATGCCTTGTACACCCAGTGGCCCTTCCCTCTGCCTCGTCCTAAAGTGGCAAGATTCCCTAGTTTAGAGCCCAGGACCACCAAAGTGCACACGTCATGCCCAGTTCCATCCAGCGAGGCCGTCCACCCCTTCTTGGCTGCATTACTTTGAGGATCAAGCCACATCCCTTGTCTAGACTTCAGTTTCTACAGGTGCAGCCAGTGTGCTCTGGGTTCAGCCCCCAGGTGGAGTTTAGCCTAGCAGAGAGGCTTAAGGCCTTGTCCCCCGAGAGTGTGACAAGGGGGGGAGGTACCCTACCTGCCCGCCGTAAAGCAGGTCCCATTCGCAGCACCGATGGTTGAAAATGCCACAAAAAGTGGGACTACCCAAGATGCTGGATAGAGAACACGGTCTCCAAAGGTCTGCAGAAAAGCAGAATACCATCCTGAAGGATTTCACTGGGCGCCCACAGCCCCATGTCATTTCACTGGGCACCCACAGCCCCATGTCATTTCACTGGGCACCCACAGCCCCATGTCATTTCACTGGGCACCCACAGCCCCATGTCCTTGCACTGGGCACAGCCTCTGGCGCCCTCTACTGGAGAGAAGGGAGAAGCCTTCAGAGCAGCCCTGTCTGCAGGAGACAGGACCCTTGCCCACCACCCTGGTGTCACTGTCAGTCACCTCACTGTTCTGACCCTCACTTGTTGGCCCTACCTCTTCTCACCTCAGTTTCTTAGCTCTGCCTCACCTCCCTGGACATATCTTACTTATCTTATTTCTTGGCCCTAGCTCACCTCACTGACTTCCTGGCCCCACTTCATCTTAATGGCCTAACTTCCTGGAGCTGCTTCACCTTAATTACCTCACTTCCAAACCCTACCTTGCTTACTTTGTTGATCCTCTCACAGGGCATGACCTCGTTTTAACTGCCAGTCTCAGGGTTCATGGGCCTTTCTACATCCTAGGTGCTCTGAGACCCTTACTCACCTTTGGTCCCACAACCCACTCATTACTAAAGTCACCTCCTGTCACTCATTGCACTCTTCTTCTTTCCTCTGAGGACTCCAGCCAGGGTCTTTCAGTCATTGCTACATGCAGCTGGGAGGGAGGCTGAGGCCCCAGGAGCTGTGCAGGGACCGCCAGATGACAGTCTTTACCCACAGCCTTTGGCCCCCAGGCTGGATGAGTGCCCAGTCTGCCTGCTCTGCGTCTCCCTCCTTCCAAAGGTCACTGCGCCAGCCACTTACCACAGCCACAGCCTGGGACTGCAAGAGCTCCGTTGGGGTCATCACTGTGAAGTAGGCAATATTCATGAGGATGTAGCATACTGTCACCAGAGGGATCCCAATGACAATGGCCATGGGCAGGTTTCTGAGAAGGACAAAGACACAGGAACACAGTCACACCAGAGCATCCTGTTAAACTGGTACTACTGACATTTTCATCTGGTCTACTTCCTCCCTCCTCTCTGCCCTGCTTCTACCCTACAGGAGCCCCAACAGAAACAAGAGACATTTTCAAAGGATACCCCAGGGCAGGAGAATTGAATGACTTAAAGCAAAATAAAGCAGAGATAATGAAAGTCAGTGTTCTTCCTTCCGATTACCAACCATGCCACTGTCCAACAGAGACAGACTAAAGGGATAACGAGCACATATTATGCTGCTCTTCATTCAGCAGCAGCGCATAGCCCAGTGGTAGAGCACTTGCCCAGAACGCTCAAGGCCCTGGGCTCCACGCCCTCAGGTGCGGGGAGCAGGAATCGACTGAGTGGGAGAGACTCAGAATAACAGAACAGTGGAAAGAGGCAGCGGCTTCACTTTCTGCCCAGAGAGGAGAATCTCGCTGTGGGAGCATCACCTCCTGCCCCATGCAATGCTCTTACCTGTAAGGGTTTCTAAGCTCTTCAGTGATGTAGTTAAGTTGGTTCCTAGACAAAGAAAAGTAACGAGGATGACACTATGACATGCTACATGACTCTCTTGGCTAAGTTTGTGGAGCAATGATAAATGTTGATTCATTTTAAGATTTTTTTTTTTTTTTGGTTCTTTTTTTCGGAGCTGGGGACCGAACCCAGCTAAACCCGAACTGAGCTAAATCCCCAACCGCCATTTTAAGATTTCTACTGTAGGATACATAACTCAGCATCAGTGTCTACCTAAAACCCCCAGTGAGGGGCTGGGGAGTGGCTCAGTGGTAGAGCCCCTGCCTAGAATCCCCCAGTGAGGGGGCTGGGGAGTGGCTCAGTGGTAGAGCCCCTGCCTAGAATCCCCCAGTGAGGGCTGGGGCGTGGCTCAGTGGTAGAGCCCCTGCCTAGAATCCCCCCAGGAGGGGCTCAGGCTCAGCAATAGAATGCTTTCTTAGCATATACAGAGCCCTAGGTTCCATCCTCAACAGTAAAAATATAACAAAATAAAACAATGCAAGGAGTGCTGACGGAAAAACAAACGGCCAAAAAGAGCTTTCACACCAATGCAGGGTAACTTCTGCTCCCTAGGACCTGGTGGTGACAGGTCTTCCTTGCAACTTCCAAGCGCTAACTCTGATACTGGGTTAAGTCTTTGACCTCTGTGGAAATCATGTGAATTTCCAAGAATATTCAGGGTACTTTGAAAATCTGGAAAGAGGTTGAAAGAAGGATGAACCCTGCACCAGTGGTACCAGGGAGGCCAGCATCACCACGGCCATGCTTCTGCCTTGAGGGACACAGCACAGTCCATCTAATGTCTGCAGGACTGCCGGGCTAGTACCATTGAAAATCCTTGGTCTTGTCAGGTGTTTGGGCAGCCTGTGCTGCCTCTATTCAGCTCAGATGGCATTCTCCAGGTACACAGGGCTTCACCAACGACACCCTCACCGGGCACTGTCAGGGGCCTGAGCCAATTCCGGGCTGGGAAAGGCTTAAGGTGATCATGTGGCCCCATGATCTCATCCATGGTGTCCCAAGGATGTGGGAAGGTCAGGGTTTGAGCATTTCATGTGAAGGTAAAGCTAAAGGGGACATCTTTGCTCTCCATAGCAGCTGAAACTGAAGCTTTGTAAAGACCGCACCAGTGGACTGGGAATGTTTCAGGAGCGCTTACCACCCATCGTAGGCCCAGAGTCCGTTGTAAAATGCCAGGCTGATGGCGCCCACAGAGGTCTGTGAACCCTCAAAAGAATTCTGAAAGTTCTTAACATTTCCTGAAATTAAGCCAGACAGTGAAGCGAGAACGTCAGCTAGCCAGACACTGACTTCATTCCCCTCTCTACCGGAAGAAGGGTATGACTCGTGACCCGTTTATTAAAGGAACCGAAACTTCACATGATAAGACATGTCTGTCATCCCAGCACTCAGGATACTGAGGCAGGAGCATCGTAAGTTAGAGACAAGCCTAGGCTATATGATAAGTTCCTGTGTCAATCAATCAATCAATCAGTCAATAGATCAATCATCAATGCCAACAAGCAAGCACAAATACATAAACCATAAAACACACATGCTCGTGGGCAAGACTGCTCTAGAAGACAGGAAGTCACATGCCAGGCGGGACCTGCTCTCCCATCCTGCCACACCTCACCTTGCGCCAGGAGGACCAGTCCGCTGATGATGATGATGGCGACGATCACCAGCTTGGCTGCCGTGAAGACATTCTGCACATAGCTGCCAAGCCGCACGCTCAGCGCATTCACTGTAGTGATAAGCACTGGAAGGCGCAAGTCAGGTAACATTCTGTATTCATCGTTCTTCCCAAGGTCCTGGAATGCCCTTCTTTTCTATTCCCCCACCACGCCCGGACCCTCAATAAAGGGAGTAGAATTAAATAAACTGGCTTTAGCAACTTTACGATACACCAATGTTGACACTCAAAATCAAGCCCAATCTCAGACTGTGAAGGAGAAGCAGCCAGGCCCTGAACAAGGAAAACCCAGGATAGCCCCCTTCCTGCAGCTCCAGGATAGCCCCCTTCCTGCAGCTCCAGGATAGCCCCCTTCCTGCAGCTCCCACAGACCTGGGGGTTGCCCACCACCTGCTGGGATGGCCAACCTGGGCCTGTTTCACCAGGCCCTGCAGGCCTGCTGTGTTGGGGAAGAAAGAGCCAAGACTAGATTCCCAAGATGTCAACAACTCGGGCCTTCCCTGTCTCCCCTCCCATCCCCCCACCCTGGCTGGTAACTCACAGATGGCAGCAGCAGCCAGGAGTTTCACTACCACAGCAGGCGGCCTGCAGCCTGAGTAAAAGGCCGCACACACATACTCGGAAAAGCTGAGGCAGATGATGGCGAAGGATGAGGGCTTCATGACAATCAGGCTGGTCCAGGAGAAGAGGTAGGCAGGGATGGGGCCGAAGGCCTCCATCAGATAGGGGTACTCACCCCCTGACTTGGTAATCATCGTGCCAAGCTCTGCAAAGCACAGGGCGCCTGGAACACAGGAGGGAGCCCACTCCTTATGAGGTCCCATCCTAATCCACAGAACCTTCCTCCTTTGGGGGCTCACAGTCTGAATAGCCCAGTCCTAGCTGCTGGACCTTTAACTGCAAGCAGATTCACCCTTATTTACCACACACCCACTGCAAAAGGAAGCCAGCTGGGCATGGTGGTACAAGTCTATAATCCCAACTCTTAGGACCCTAGCCCCCCAGACCCTCTAGCTGGGGAAGGTCGAATAGTCCTTAGCACTACAAGTTCAATCCCCAAGCAAGTGCGTGGGATTCCTGGAACACCTCTCCATGCGAAGGAGGTGTTCCTAGTACCTTTAAGTCCAGCCAATGAAACTTCACCCTAAGAAGAACCCCTTCCCATTCTCCAAAGGTCCGTATATATCCCTAGTTCACCCTGAATAAAATGTATGTGTACAAACCAACCCAGAATAAAGGTATGCATACAAGCTAAGATCCTCTGAGGGAGCTGTTTTATTGGTGACTGTCAGAGAAGGCCTTCATCTAGAAGAGCTGTAGCGCTAAGATCCTCAGAGAATACCCCCCCCCCCACACACACACACACACACACACACCGACACTCCCAGCCTCATCTGGATCCCGCAGAACCCTACCCATTCCAGACACTGCTTCATCCTTCCAGCCTGGTGAGCAGCGGTGTCTAAACACCTTGAGAAGAAGGACTCGGAACCATGGCTACATCCCACAACAGGCACACTTGAGACCAGCCTGGGCTACCAAATGAGACCCTGTGCTTGCGTGGCTTGTCGCCTCTATTACCCAGTGTAGCCAGGACTCCACAGGCTGCCCATATGATGAGACAGGGCCCCACGGATTCTGTGTTGGCCAGCACAGACTTGGGGGAGATGAAGATCCCGGAGCCGATGATGGTGCCCACAATGATACAGATGCCACTGAGAAGACCCACCTGCATGTGCAAGAATAGAACTAATTCTACCAGCCGGGCGTTCACAGGGCCAGAGATAAATTCTCCCCAACCCCAGTGAGGCCAGAAGAACCCAAACTGACTCATGCCCCAGGCGTGTCCGCCCTGTGCTGCTGCCATGGGAGCACCAGGCCCCGTGCCTTACGCTGAGGCATCAGAACTGCCCTGTGCTTTGGCACAGCCTATCACACCCATTTCACTGGGGCTGGGGGTGGGGCGCTGAGGCAGACAGCCAGGAAGGAATTCCTGCCTTCCATGTAAACGCTGACCTGGTCAACAGGCTTCCAGAAAGAAGCGCCTATGAAAAAAATGCCTCTCAGACGGTCAGAACAGAACAGACTTCTTCAGTGCATGCGATGACCAGCATTTCCAGCACTGAGGAAGCTGATGCTTGACTTTGAGGCCAGCCTGGGCTACATAGTGAAAGGGGGGGGGGAGAAGAGGAGGAAGAAGAGGAGAGAAGGAAGGAAGGAAGGAAGGAAGGAAGGAAGGAAGGAAGGAAGGAAGGAAAAAAGAAAAGACTCAAAGACTGAGCCCTGGCCACATGAACAGTAGGGACCTCCCAGTTGGGGAACACTGGTGAGAGTGACAAAATGCCCTACTGTGACACTTCAGAGGCCTGAGCTTTCTAGGAACATTTTTTAGGAAGACAGTGAGATAGCTCAGGCCTGAAATTCCAGCACTTGAGAGGTAGAGGCAGGGGGATCAGGAGTTTGAAGTCATCCTTGGCTATATGGTGAGTTTAAAGCTTTTCCTACATGAGATCCTGTCTCAAAAAAGACAAAAAAAAGGGGGGGGGTCTGCACATTTTATTTTGCATAAACTTAATACCAATTAATGAGTCAAAAAACTAAGTAAAATTATAAAATAAAGGAAAAAGCTGCCGCAGGTTTCTACTTAACACCGCTGGCCCTTGGAGGCTGCCCAGGGCTCTCTGCAAACACAAATGGAGAATCACGAGAAGCAAGATCAGCTTCCATTCGCCTTCGGGCTGAGCAAGGCTGCCTGGGCTTCCTTTCCTTCCTCAGCCCCTCCCAGGGTGTGGGTTTGTCTTAGTGTCACCGGGAGACCTCCAGAACCTTCCCCCTGCAGAGAGACTTGTAGCTTCCAAATTGGACATCAGTGGCCATTCAGCATCTGGCTGTCTGAATGTAGACACCTGGGGTTTTCATGCTGTGCTGGGGTCATGGGGTCCCAAGGAGACACTGCTGGGATCAGGACTCCAATTGTCAGAGAGGACAATGTCACTGCCCAGAGCCTGGCTGCTGGGGACAAAGACACCATGCTGACCCTCGGTTAGGATATATTATCCCCCACCTGGCCACATAGCTTCATGTCATCCCTCTCCTGAGCACTGCTAGGCAGTGGGACCCAGTGTCCCACCCATAACACAGTCCCCCAATGTTGCCCTCATCCGTGAGCCTAAAAGTCCTCCTAGCCCTTCTTGTTTGGCTCCTGCCCTGCCTACGTACCTGGGACAGGCGCTGAGTGGCATGCCCAGCTCCAATCCACCTCCACTCTTACCCTGGATCTCAGCCCCCCACCCCTACCCACCCAGCACCCTTGTGCATTCAGCTAGCCCCACCTGTCAGCTCCTCCCCGCTAGCTTGGGCTCTCTGTGCACAGCAGCACAGTCGCTAGAGGCTCAACCATTCCTAGCACCACAGCTGGGACAGTTGAGAGCCAGCTGTGGTGAGGAGACTGGAGGCCTAGGGGAACCAGCCATCAGAGGCCTCTCTGATCCTTTTTGGAAAGGCCATTGGTCTACAGACTCTCTGGGAGGATAGATGTCTTGCTGACACAGAGAAACGCATGCATGGACTTTAAGTATATATACACGGACTTCAAAAGAGTTTACTAAATTCACTGCCGGGTGTGCAAGAGACAGGTCCAGATAACCGTTCACTTTTAAATGTCCTAAAGTCAGCCAGCAGTTTAGAGTGAGGGCTGCTCTGAGGGCCCAAGTTCTATTCCCTGAACACACACGGTGGCTCCCAATTACTGTAGTTACAGCTCCAGGAAGACTTGGCACAGACTATGAAAACAACGGCAACAAGAGACGTTGCCAGGCATGGTGCTGGCGTGTACTGCTTGCCTGTCATCCCAATTCTTAGGATGCCGAGGCAGAAGACTCTCTAGTTCCAGGCCAGACAGAGCTACATAGGGAGACCCTGGTTCAGTAAACAAGCAAGCAAGCAATCCTGTGCTTCTTTAAGGGCCAGTGGGACCAATACTGCCCAACCCCAACCTCTCCAACCCCCTCACCTCTTTCTGGAGACTTGTGGTCTTGGGTTCTGTACTGTGGATGGACTTCTCATCCTCTCTCCGTCTCCTCGGGCTTGTCTCCTCCATCCTTGCTCACTGCGAGTTCCAGGGGCTGAAAGGAGTCTCTTGAGTCAGTTGGTGCAAATACGCAAGGGGCGGGGCTTATGAGGGTCTCTCTCAGGCTGGACCATCTAGGTGGTTGACCGCAAGCAAGGAGCTGCTCCCTCTGAGCAGAGCGCAGTCCTTGATTCACCCCCACCCCCCAAGAACGCTCTGTTCCACTCCAGGATGAAAGCCAGACATGAATACGTCCAAGCCACAGGGCTCCCCACAGCTCTTCCAAAGTCATCTGTGTCTTCCTCCCTGCCCCCAGGACATTTAAAATACGCTCTGCTTCCAAGACTCAGTGCCACTATTTTTCAAAGCTATGAAGACATTATTACATATTGCACATGTATTACTACATACCTGTACTCCCAGCACTGAGGTAGTTGAGGTAGAAAAATAATAAGTTCAGGGCCAGCCTGGGCTATTCAGCAAGTCAAGTCAACCTGGGATACGTAGAAAGACTCTTGTCTTTAAAAGAAAAAAAGGAAAGAAAGAAAAAAGAAAAAAAGATAAATAAAAATAAACCAAGAATTGAAACAGCGAAACACACTAAGGCAGAGATGATTTGCTGGAGTAAACCAGCTCAACTTACTACATACAGAGAGGTGATGGTGGTACCCTGTGTCTAAATCCCTTCTCCGTCCAGACCCCAGGCTGGACAAAGGCGGGCCTTACCTTTGCAGATGATGCTTGCCCTGCTGACCACCACCCAGCCCGTAACTCTAGGGCCAGGCCCCAGGAAGGGCCATGTCTTGTGCCTAGGCGTGGAGGAAGCCAGAAGGTACAGAGGTCAACAGAGGTAATTATTAAACACCCATCTCCCCCTTTTTCTTCCTTCTAAGCAACAAAGCCTTGATAGACACCACCAGACACAAAATAGGAGGGTCAGACAAGTCCAGCTTCCCCCATTTTGGTTTTGTTTATCTAGATCATTTCTGCAGTAAAACGGATTCCTCCAGATCAGCTACTTCCTGTGAGGAGAAATCTCTTCAGAGCAGCAATGGAAACCGCTCATCAACTGAGGGATCGCAGCAATAAACTTTGGAACCAGCCCTTTACTATCTCCCTGGGGCTGGCTCTGGAGACTTGATCCCCCGATGGAAAGTGCTGAATCTGTAACTTCCTTTCCCAGTTGTTTTGCTACCTCCCAGGAATTTCCTTCAGGGAGTGCTGGTGCCCAAGAGGGAGCAGGCAGGAGGTTGGGTGAGGCCTTCCCGTCAAAGGCAGGAGGGCTCACCCGGGCTCTGTTTCAGCAGGACTCCAGCCAAGTGCCCTCAGAGTCCTATCACGTGCTCTTCAAGGAGCCCAAGACTGGATCGCTGGACCATAGAGGGGGAAAGGAACACATCTTCCGCCTTCCATCTTCACTTCCCCCATGGGGAAACTGAGGCCCAGAGGAGCCAGAGGTTCCCTGGCTGGGCTCAAATGGGGTTCTTGGCTACTGGTTCCACAGGCCTCAACCACCCCCTTTTCTCACACCAACAGTGGAGCTGAAATGAGACCTTATCCTATGGGCAGGAGCCAGCAAGACCTCCTCTCTCCAGCCCCAAAGCTCCTCATTTAAATGTAACAGCACTAACTCCCTCAGGGTAAGATCTAACGACATCCTCACGAGTGGAGTGGGACTGAAGTTTAGCGCAGGAGTTGTGGGGTTGAGAGTGGGGTAATGCATTTTTCAGAGTACTCTTTTGTGGCCTTCTGGAGGACAAGGGACGCTGATTGTCCCAGAGCCACACCACTGACTGAGAAGTTGTTTTGTTTGCTTTTAGTTTTTGTTTTAGTTTTAAAAGCTGGGCATTTAAATGCCCCAAGCCCTGCCCTTGATGTGTTTATCTGAACTCTGCCTGCAAGCCTGCCCTTGGCTCTCAGAGTTTAACCCACTTTCTTGTGTTTCTGTGCCCTTCTCTGGACACCCGCTGAAATCCGTCTGCTTGCTAGAGACACTACTTACTTGCCACTGTCTCTGAAGATACCCGCCATTGTCCTGCCTTCCCCTAGTGCAGGGAATCTTAGACTTTTACACTGCTCAGTGCACCTACTTTCTCTTTTTCTTTGTGTATAAACTTGGACACGAATGCCAACGGGTGTGAGGACAGAGGTCAATTCAACCCTGAGGGTATATGTGTGGGTGTATGCTGTGCACGAGTGTGGAGGTCAGAGAACAACTTTTGTCTCAGCGGGGAAGGCTGACACCTCTTGCCACCAAGCCTGACAGCCTGAGTTCGAGCCCCAGGACCCCAGTTTTTTTGTTGCTGTTTGTTTTCTGAGACAGGGTCTCTCGTTGAACTGCAGCTTATGGGTGAGGCCAAGGCAGTTGCTATTGAGACCCAGTGATCCACCTGCTCTCTGCTTCCTTGGGGATGGGAATTGAACTTAGCCCTTCATGCCTACGGGCAAAACGGCTTCCTGTTCTGAGTGCCAAACTAGCCTAATTTTCCCTCCTTTCAACTTCCAACAAAACTGCCCGGTGGGGCAAGGAGATGGGCAAGAAGAAGGAGGAAGGAGGAGGGAGGAGGAGGAGGAGGAGGAGGAGGAGGAGGAGGAGGAGGAGGAGGAGGAGGAGGACAGGAAGGAGAAAAGAAAAACAAAAAGGACGCTGTCCCTTCCTCCCTTGGCTGACCAGTGCCCTGTGCAGAAAGCTGCTCCTGGCTACTGGGTCCCTGGATGGGTGAGCTGGAAGCCATCAAGGGGCCTGTCCCTAAGCATTCCCAAGCACCACACTTCCTAGCACTGGCCTACCTGTGTCTGCTGAGTACAATAGAAAGACACCTAGGTCAACGCTGCTGCCTGCCAATGGTCTAGGTATTTTTTCCTTTAACTTTAAGACATGAGGAATCGGAGCTGAAGCTATAGCTGAGACATTGGCAGAAGGGCAGGACCCCACAAGGCCCCTCTCTCCAGCCCCACACTGAGATCCGGCCTGCTGCTGTGTATTGTAATGCTAAGTGCTGGCGCCCAAGACCTGGCTGCCCCAGAGACAAGAGTGTTTGCACATAGACCCAGATGACGCCATGCGACCTTGATCCTCCAAGTTAAACCCGATTGGTTAATAAAGATTCTGACAGCCAATAGCTGGGCAGAAGAGACATAGGCGGGGTTTAGGGTTCCCAGGCTTGGGGTTGGATGAGAAGCATGACAGGGAGAAGAAGGTGGAGAGAGGAGAAAGCAGCCATGTGTTAGGTGAGTCCTAAAATAATGGCTACATGGGTTGGCTAGTTGGAGTTAAGAACAACCCAGACAAAACATGGCAAATTATATAATGAGATTATTGACTGGAAAATAGATAAAATAGCATAGAGGATAGGTACTTGCCCAGCTCTTGTGCCAATTAAAGCTTATTATAAATATAAAGGTTGTGTGGGTCTTTTATCTGTTACTGAATGGTCAAAGATGGTGCAGAAACCCCGGGTCGGGATTAAATTTGTATACATCAGGAACGGATGCCTGAGAGGGGGTCTGATGTTTAGAAAGACTATAATTATAACCCCACAGACAGTGAAAGGACACTCTTGCATTGCTTTGCTGGTCTAGCCGTGTAATGCTTCATTAGTCTTCAGAGAGAGAAATGCACCAAAGAACTTCTCGTGGTATTCCGACTGACTCTGGCTGCTTCTCATGCCAATTTGGTGGAGCCTTGCAGTTTCTGCTGGATGGGAGGCGCTGCTACTGATTCATGTTTGGAGTTTGCTATTGGACTGAAACTGCTGGTATCCTGACAACAAAGATTAAAATCACCCCCAAAGAACTATTTCTAAACAGTTCCACAACCCCGTCTATTAATCTCCTTTCTCTGCTACCTCTGGTCGGTGGGATAAAAGGGAGATTGAAGCATTTAAGAACCCTAACTAAAACAGGTTTTAAAAGATCAGAGCCGGGCTGGAGAGATGGCTCAGCGGTTAAGAGCACCCGACTGCTCTTCCAGAGGTCATGAGTTCAATTCCCAGCAACCACATGGTGGCTCATAACCATCTGTAAAGAGATCCGATGCCCTCTTCTGGTGTATCTGAAGACAGCTACAGTGTACTTGTATATAATAAATAAATAAATCTTTAAAAAAAAAAAAAAAAAAAGATCAGAGCCTACTGACATACCTGCTGATACTCTTGCTCAGGGAATCCAGGAAATCAAGGATACTCCACTTTTAGTGTTTCATAAGCAACTCAGTGAGTCTACGGACATCGAAAAGTGTTCAAAGTCACTGGTTTATGTGAGGCATATTAATGATGATGATGTTAAAGATGAGTTTCTTTTCAGCAAACTTCTTGAAAAAACAGCTACTCCGTGTGACATAGTTGATGCAGCTGGTTCACTTCTGAAAGACCGTAAGATCTCTTGGTTTGCACAGACAGCATGCCAGCTATGCTAAGACATCAATCCGGATGTGAACATCTGGTACTGAACGAGTCACTAAAGTCACCAGAACTCACCGTATGCGTCATTGGCAAATGTTGGCAATGAAGATGCTGCCACAAGAGTTATGAGAAGTAGGAAAAGAGTCATGAGTTCTGTGATTTTGTAAAGGGGGCGCTTTAAACAGCCGACTGTTTCCCAACTGTGCGACAAGTTGCGTGCTGCGAACAAAGCTCTACTCTTACACACTGAAGTGAGATGGTTGTTGAGAGAATACATTTTTAAAACAGGTTTTTGAGCCTCATGATGATCTCAACATGATTTTAAATCAGAAAGCAAGACCGCAGTTCAAAGCACTTGTCAGAAATAAAAGAGAACTACAGAAAGTAGCTTACTTGGTTATTCATTTTTGTCATCTTGGGTGGGATTCGAGCCCACGCCTCCAGGGGAGACGTCGACCTGAACGCAGCACCTCAGACCGCTCAGCCATTCTGAAGGCGGGTTTTGCCATCTTGAATGAGTTAAATTTATCATGGCAAGGACCAAATGTAATGTGCCTCCATTTGTCTGAAAAGATCTGACCATTCCAAATGAGACTTTGGCTTTGGCAAAAAATAAAAAAATAAAAAAATAAAAAAAAATTAATTAATTAAACTTCACATATTGCTTAGCTTATCTGCTTTCTTTGAGGAACACGATATTGACCCAGACAAAAGGATTCTAATGTTAATTTCTGTAAAAGAGCATCCGTACAGGCTTGCCCATGAAATTCTGTCTTATTTTCCAAATCTATCTGCGGTCCCATTTGCACCGGCCAGAAGCACATTCACAGAGTTTGAAGGTGTTCCTGAGACACCGGAAGAGTTCATTGAACTTATCAACAGAGAGGCAGCAAGATCTGATTTCTCCACAGTGTCAGTTACAAACTTGTGGATCAAGTATTGACATACCCTGTTCTGTCTTAGACTGTGTCGCACCTCCTTCCATTTCCAACAACATACCTTTGTGAAGTGCGGGTTCTCCAGTTCCTTGGTAAAGGTAGGCTTGTGTTAGATGATCTTCACTGTGTGTTGGCGTGATCCTTCCTTATACTGTATTAAGATGTGTCTCTGGGGGTTGGGGATTTAGCTCAGTGGTAGAGCACTTGCCTAGCAAGCTCAAGGCCCTGGGTTCGGTCCCCAGCTCCGGAAAAAAAAAAAAAAAGATGTGTCTCTGTATTTTCAATTGGTAATTCTTTACTGACAGAGAACTAAGTGTTGGTACGATTTTGGTATTGTCATTTCTGTGGCCCGACACTGGACTTTCTATTTTGTAAATGTCCTTCCTCATCTGCCTAAAGGCAATCTAAGAGCTGTATCAGATGTTGTCTTGCTGCTGATTGGTTGTAATGAGGATCTGACAGCCAGGGCTGGAGAGATGGCTCAGAAGTTGTGAGCACTGGCTGTTCTTCCAGAGGTCCTAGTTCAATTCCTAGCAACTACATGGTGCCTCATAATCATCTACAATGAGATCTGATGCCCTCTTCTGGGGTGTAGGCAAATATGCAGGCAGAATATGTAACAAATAAATCTTTTGTGGGGCAGGAAGTATGAGGACAGAACTTCCAGGCAGAGAATGACATAGGGAGAGGCAAGGTAAAGCTAGAGACTAGGAAGTAGACACAGACAGAACTCCCCTGAGCAGAGCGGGGAGTTCTAGAGCTAGCTATGTGGTGGCTCACAGGCTAGAATATTTGGATTAACTTTAAACGGTAGCTGGGAGACTGCCCCAGCAAAAGGCCTAAGCTTTAAGCTATATTAGAAGTCTCCATGGCATTATTCAAACCACTGCTGCCACTGAGAAAGTCCGTCCGTAATTGTGCTCTTGCAAATCCTGCCCCAAGGATTTCTGATCTCGTGAGAAAAAAGCAATCTCAACCTTCGCACTGACATTGGCTTTTTTTGCATACTGTCACAAAGTGTGGCAATGTAGTTTACTTTTGTTATACTAAGACTGTTACCCATGCCTCACCAGGCTTTGAGACAAAATTTCATTTATTTACAATTAGAAATAAGTATTTCACAATGTATCATTACATCCCGTGTTCTAAACAATATTTTAATTCTGTTCAGTTGTAGCAGTGAGAAGACATCCTGCATATCAGATAGTTACATTATAACTCATAACAGTAAAGTTATGGTTATAAAGTAGCAATGACAACTAGTTTATGATTGGAAGTCATTATGACATGAGGAACTATAGTGGAACAGCAATGTGGAAGTGTAAGCTGGATAAACCCTTTGCTCCCCAGCTTGCTTCTTGCTGTGATGTTTGTGCAGAGATAGGAATGCTGACTAAGACAGCGATGAAATCAAGGCATTAGAACCAATCCCCGACAAGGTTGTCTGCCCCAACTGCAGAGGATATAATGGTCATGCATAGGTACGAGGAATGTAGGCAGGAAATGCGACTGGACGAAGGTGAGAAGTTTGTAGCCTTGTGAGGTTTGCCTGTATAAGCATTTGACTAATGTAATTTACCGCCATTCTCCAGGAATCCCAGGTATGAACCTGGCCAGTGTCCATTGACTTGGCCATTATTTATAAAGCTTGCTTTAAATTCGGCTCAAAAACTGGGTGGTGGACTTATTCTTACCCAGTTGGATTAATACACTATGTAGACCAGGCTGGCCTTGAACCAACAGAGATCCACTTACTCTGCCTGCCAAGTGCTGATATTAAAATCATGCATTACCACACCCAGTTTGCTGTAATGGTTCAGAAAGGTGTGTTTGAATCAACTCTTCCTTGAGACATGGGATCTTCAGATGCTGGACATTAGATGGCCCAGATCTGTGTGTCTCCATTTTGCATTACTGAAATGAGGTATGTGTCACAGACTAGCCTAGTGAGACTTTAGAGGCTTGCTGGGGAGCCTGCCTGTTGCATTTAGCTTTATCTACCCTGCCTAAGCTCCAGGAGCAAGCTGCGCTACCAGCCCCACCCAGCCTCCCTTGAATCCACAGATAAAAACACACACTTGGGGGCGCATTTTCAACTTGCCTTCTGACACAGTTGCTGGGCGCTACTATCTCCTGCCTAGAAAAGCGTTCTTTTTTTTCCGGAGCTGGGGACCGAACCCAGGGCCTTGCGCTTCCTAGGTAAGCGCTCTACCACTGAGCTAAATCCCCAGCGTGCTCTTAACAATATTGTCTCCACACCTCCCATCTGCCCTAAACTTTAGTTGCTAAGATACATCTAGTCCCTGCTAAATACCCCTGACCACTAGCCTATAGGAGTGGCCAGAGTCCCCCCACCTTTACCGTCCCTTCCTGCTCCTCCTGGGGCCTCACATGATTGTTTGGTTCTTCTCTCTCCAAAGCATGGCGAAACCTTCCTCGCTTGCATCTGTCTCTTTTTTTCCCAGCTCCTGGATGTCCAAGAGCCTGAGAACTCCATGGCCCCAGCCTCTTCACGCCCATCGACCTCAAACCAGCTCTGGCTTTCCCATGCTATAGACTGCACTTCCCCACCCTGGGAGCAGTGTCTCGGTGCTCCCCTACAGCCCAGCACCCCAGCCATCAGTCAAATTCCCTGCATCCTGTCTCCCCAAGCAGCCGTGCCCAGTGGTGAGGTAGAAATGGGCCCACAACCCTACAGGTTAGCATGATTTTACCAAGAGGCAAATCATCTGCCTAGTGTCTCATTAGTTTTGAGGTTTTATATAAATAAACCCAGTCAATATTTTATCTTATGTCCTTGCACCTACAATAAATTGTCCATACCCAGTTTATGTATGATCTTCAGTTATGAGATAATGATTTTACAGCCTAAAAGGAATGTTTCCCCTGATCATAAATCTGTTTCAAGCCTGCTCTCTGTCTTAGTGCAATTGACCTGTGACACATGAAGGTTCAGAGCCCTAATTGCAGCCATCATACATAAAGGGCTCTAAATTACCTGTATAAATTTAGGAATTCTATAGATTCACTATTAGGAATTAGGAGACCATCTATTTGTCTATATAGCATTATTACAAGAGAGTACGGCTTCATTTACCTGCAGAAAATCTGCCCAGAGATCATTATGCTACTTAATAACATCAAGAAAGACATCCTAACAAGAATCAGTCCTGAGATGAACTCTCTAAAAGCCTTGCAATCTTAGAGTGTATCCACAGCGGCGATGGGCCATCTTCAGAAAATCACCTACTTTCCCAGCTCTCCTAGATGGCTTCTGACAGGAGGCTCAAGGGCACAGTGCTGGTGAAGTCCTCATGGCTGGGTCACATCCCAGTAATGGCAGAACTGGGGTGGGAGTGGGGGGGCAACAAGCCACACTGCTGCTCAGAAAGCCAGTGAGGGGCCAGGGTCCTATGGTCTCCTGCAGTGTCACATCTCTACCTGACCTTAAGAACCTCTTGAAGGTCCACTGCCTCCCAATACAGCCACTCCAGCATGCCGTGCCTTGAACACTTGAAGAAGCCTTGAACACAAAACTATGGAGAGGCATGCGGGCCATCCAAACACAGCAAAAGTGCCTCTGAGTTCAGGCCTCTACTCATTTAGTTCAATGGGTCTCAAATCCTTCCCACCGTCACTAGAAGGTAATTTTGACTTGCCGGGGGTGGGGCACAAGAGAGGTAGAGCAGAATGACATGAAGGCATAGTGTTTTCCCTTAGTGCCTGAATTCCAGCCACAGGCCCCCAGGAAGTATAGGGAGTATGCAAAGGCCTTTAGCGTCACCAACTCTCAATAGGTCACCCTGATAGAGTCGGCGAGGGACTGGGAGAACTAGCAGGGAGAGCCAACATCACAGTGTTGAACACCAGCCCAGGCACCACCAGAAGTAGGGTCCTGCCTTTTCCTTCTAATTCTGTGCTGGAAACTGAGCTCAAGGGCCTGTGTGTGCCAAGGCCTGCTCTACCATCGAGATATGCCGGGCCATGCTTATCACTGTGTTCCGGGGAACACGGCTCCTTGTGGTTCCAGGTAACAGGGTTCCACGCACCTTTTGTGCACATGAGCCTTTGAAAGACATTTTAGGATCCAAATCATGACAGCCAGAGAGCCCCGTTTTTCAGCCATGCAGCTCTTGCTGACAGAGAAATCAGCCCAAACAGAAAACAGGCTTGTCATTTCTCTCATTGTATAGCTAAGATGTCACTTCTGATCCCCACACTCTTCTGCGTGGGTCAACATGAAAACTGAGGTCACCTAATGTGTCTTACAGTGGTGCATCAGGACCCAGAAGCACTTCTGGTTTTGGAGATCACTAGGATAAAATGGACAAGGTCCTTGACAGAGTCACAGCTCACCTCTACAAAACACCCCACTGATCCTGGTGCTGATCCTGGGTGCTCGTGTCTTCTCCTTCTGCAGCAGCCCCTGTCCTCCTCTAGAGCAGAGAATACAAGTCCCTCCATGAAGTGCCCATGGTCTCTCTCCAGTCCCACCAGGTGTCTGCCCCTCTACAGCCTTGCTTTCTCTGCTTTGTTTGCCCATCTGTGTGCTGTGAGCTCAGCCCATTGTCTGTTTCCTGTAAGACCTAGCAGGAAGTGGGACAGCACACAGGAATTGTACCACCTGCACCCCTTCCCTGGTCACAGTGCAGCCCTGGAGATACCCTATTTGAATGTCTTGTGAAGCAGCAGCATAGGTAGAAGTGTGTTCTTACAGAGTGGAGAAAGGCATTCTCAGGGTAGGGACAATAGCTGTGTTCCTGTGCTCCAGCTGACAAGTCCCACCCAGCATGACACTTGCCTGTCTTCAGATTTTGGGTCCTTTGACAAAACATCAAAGTTATTTGCTAGGTCACCTCCTAGGGAGATGTCACATAGCTTAAACTCTACTGAGTCTTTCTGCTTGTGCCTGCAGAGCTGCTCACCGCTCAGGCACACAGTGTCCCCGTTTCTCCCAGGGGAGGGGTGTGCTGGGTCGCTCCTGCAATGCCAGCACACGGGAGGGAAAGGCATGGAGACCAAACATTCAACGCCAGCCTGGGCTGCTCAGGGAGACCCTGCCTCAGAAAAGTAGGGCTGGGATGCAGCTCAGTAGCCTGTGGGTCCCACATGTGCAGGCCCCTGGGTTCAGTACCAAATGGTTAAAAGAAAGAGAGGAAGAAAGGAAGGTAGGAAGGAAGGAAGGAAGAAAGGAAGGAAGGAAGGAAAGAAAAGGAAGGAATGAAAGGAAAGAAAGAGGGAGAGGGAGAGGGAGAGGAAAAACTAAAATCAAAAGAAACATAGAAAGCATTTGATGCCTGGGCAGGTTTATTTCTTTCTTGCCTGTGACACTCAGTGGCTTCCATGGGCCTCCTTGTCACATTGGCCCTCATGGGGAGAGAGGTCACCCACCAGCCTGCAGGAGGCAGACACCTCAGACAGGAGACCTATGCCACAGACTCCCCCAGACTCTGGCAGACTCTGGTAGCAGGAAGCTGCACGTCACCATAGCTGAAATCATGGCCAATCAGCAGGTCTCCCTGAGAGAGGCGGCTCAAGCAAGTGTCTTGAGGAGCTGTGGCATACTGTATGCCTTTCCTCTCCAGGGTGGCCTGGAGAAGGCCCCGCATCCGTCTGTTCTCCTTGGCAGTGGACTCCAGGACCATTTCAAGCTCACCTTCCATATTTCTGGAAAAGAAAAGGAGAAGTGGGTTGAAAACATCAGTTGAACCAGTTGGGGCTGAGGGTGGCCCAGTCAGGCAAGGACCTGAGTTTGGACCCTTGGAGCTGATCCCAGCCAGCTGGAGGGCCCTGGTCCCATGAGGCCGTGTCTCAAAAGTCAGGGGAGAGTGAGTGTGGAAGATCCTGATGTCAACTTCTGGTCTCCACACATGTGTGCACATGTACAGCACATGTGTGTAAAGATAAACACACACACACACACACACACACACACACACACACACACACACACACACACACACACAACAACTTAAAAAGAAATGTCAATGTCCCGTATGAGCCCTGAAGCAGTGAGACAGATGCTTATGGTCCAAGGGCCAGGGAAGAGGATTTTGAAGGCTGCACCACAAAGAGTCACAGCGAAGGAGGATGAGGTCTAAGAGCGACCTTGATTTATTTACTGATTCACTTAAAGCAGTGCCTGTGAAGCATGACTTCACCTGAGACCTGGAGCAGAATGACCTGGAGAAGCAGACTGGGCCGTTGCCCTTTAGAATACAAATGGAAATGCAAACTGCACCCAGGATGGCGGCCCTGCGGAGCTGACTTGGGCTGGTCCCCTGTTGCTGTCTCCCTAGTGTAGAATGCCTACTCCAGGAAGCCTGCCATGATCCATGATCGGTGAGGTGACAGGTGTGACCACGCTGAATTGATCTCACCGTGTGTACTCCATCAAGCATCTCACTGCACCCGCGCCCCCACCGATCTGTAGTTAGGTGACACACCGTGCTGGTGAGTTACCACACGTGGTGAGAACTCACTGAGAACTGGCCCCCACTGCAGACCCACCCCTGTCAATGTCAGGGTGTCCTCCAAAGGCCCTTGTCTGGACTGGGCTGGCCTCTGACTATGTGACCAGGAAGGAAGGACCCAGGGTGAAAATGTTCTTTGACTTGGTAGCCTCCCTTGTGGGGACTCTGCCCTGCACAGGACTCCAGATGGCCTCACTCAGTTTCTGTAGCATATTTGGAACACCCATTATGACGTCTGTCTATCTGCCTACCTACATACCTACCTACTGCTATTAACGCCTTTCCTGCTATATGCTTAATAAACGCATCCATTCCAGACTGAGTCTGGCTGTGGGAGATCATTCCTGGACCGCCTACAACCAACTATTGTGTCGATTGAAAACAGTAACCAAAAGGAAATAAAGTAGAGAGAGATCTTATGCATAATTTTAAATGTTAACTATCACACACAGACCATAAAACTATGAACTGAATATTAAGAAAACTAAAACACGTATATATAAATGTTCAGTCTCAGATCAGATCTCTGATTTAACATATAGAGCAGACCTGCCCAGCAGGCTCTCCCAGCATCCCTCAACACCTACCTGTTCCCGGGCGTGGTTAGCATACTCTGCCCCTACCCTACACTTCTCAAGCATCCTTCCCGCTGCTGCCCTTCCTCGTGTAATCCAGCCACTTTGGTTCCTTTTGCACCTTCTCCCTCTTGGCTGCCGTACCCGGTATCCCTCTCCCTTTTCCTCCCCCTTGCCCCACATGGCTCAGGGTCAGGACCACTCTAACTCTCCCAGATGTGTCTGCCCTGACTCTGCTATACACTTTATTTACAATAAACTTCCTCCTCTACCATACCTATGAGCAGTCACACCTTTTCTTTTTTCTTTCTTTTACTTTTTTCATTCTGTAAATTTGCAAATGCCAAGAACTTACTTGGAAAAAAAGTGACAAGACAGATTTACCAAAGACTCAAAGAGAACAACTGCGAATCAAGCTCAGGCTCTGAAGCAAAGCCTCAGGGCTGGGGAAGCCCAACATTGAGCACCGATGAGGAGAGAATAAAATATAAATTCTGAGCACAAGACAAACAGACAGACGCTGAAAACATCAACCAGGAGAGTGAACAGATGAAACTTTGAAAGGAACCAAGTATCAAAGGTACTCACCGAGAGCGCCTGTCCGACACTCAACCTGAGTTCACAAGGATGCCGGGAAGCAGTGAGACAGCACGCGTGCGCACACGTGTGCACACACACACACACTCACACACACACTCACACACACTCACAGACACACACACACACACACACACACACACACACACACACACACACACACACACACACACACACACACACACACACACACACACACACACACACACACACACACACACACACACACACACACACACACACACACACACACACACACACACCAACACACACACACACAAACACACACACCCACACACACACACAAACACACACACACACACACACACACACACAAACACACACACACACACACACACACTCACACACACACACACTCACTGGTGCACACACACTCACTGGCACGCACACACTCACACTCACACACTCGCACACACACACTCACTGGCATGCACACACTCACACACACACTCACACACTCACACACATGCACGCACGTGCACACACTGGAGAGATGTCTCAGTGACTAAAAGCACCTGCTGTGCAGTCAGGAGGGCTGGGGTTTAGATCCCAGCCCCACGTAAGCAGCCAGGCACCCAAAACACACTTCTAACTCCACCTCCTAGGCTGGCAAGAGATGGGACTGTGGGGCGGGCTGGCTTTCAGCCTGGTGGAGAGTGTCCAAGGCCCAGGATCAGGGAGAGTCCTGCTCACAAGCACAGGTGGGGAACGAAAGAAGGCGGCGAGGCGCTCTTCTGGAAGTGCTCCTTCCTGTGTGCCGCGCCCACACCTACCTTTTCTGCTGCAGCGCCTCATCCAGGACCTCCTGCTTCCTCTGCAGCATGTGGTGCAGGTGCTTCACCTCCTTCTGGTACTGGGCTGCTTTGCCAGCAAAGTCGTCCTGCTGCTCCATCAGGCGGTGATGGATGTCCCCCAGCTTCAGTGCCGCCTGCTTCTTGTACCCCTGCAGGGGAGGGACTCAGTGAGCAAGGGGTGTTGTCTCTCGGGATCAGAGCCTGCTGACCTAGTGTGCCTGGCCAGCACTGGACCCGAGGGCAAGTCTGGTTCTAAGAAGACACAGGGGCTGGGATTTAGCTCAGTGGTAGAGCGCCACCTAGGGAAGCCAGGCCCTGGGTTCCCCAGCTCCGAAAAAAAAGAAAAAAAAAAACCAAAAAAAAAAAAAAAAAAAAAAAGAAGACACAGGGACCAGGTCCAGCGCAGCTTGGGTAAAGCGCTCACCAGGCTGTCACTCACACAGAGCCCTGGATTTGATCTCCAGCAATGGGTAAACTGGGTATGTGGACGTGTGCCTCTGATCCCAGCACTCGGGGGACAGAGGCAAAGTCGAGTTTGGAGCCACATGGGCTACAGTGAGACCCTGACTCGGGAAAACAAAATTAGAAAGTGATACAAACGAGTTTGGATATGAAAGTGGTTAGGAGCGAGTACTTCCATAGGACCCCGGTTCAGCTCCCAGCACCCATGCAGACAGCTCACAACCTCCAGTAACTCTGCTCCAGGGGACCTGATACCCTCTTCTGGTTTCTAAGGGCACGGCACTCACATGCACATTCCCACATACAGACACACACTTACATAATTAAAAACGAAATAAAACCTGAAAAAGAAAACCAAATTTCTAATCTATATTATGTCTGATTTTTGTGGGGGCAGCATGCTAAAATGCAAATTAAACATAGACTATCTGACTCAGAACCAACTGGATGCTTTTGTAAATTAATCTACTTCTCTAATTGTTTGTTTTGATTTTGAGGCACAGCCTTATGTAGCCCAGGTTAGCTTCAAATTCTATATGTAGGTGGAGGTGATACTGAACTTGGGCTCCTCCTGCCTCTACCAGCCACCTCCCCACGCCCTGCCCGTGCTGGGATTGCAGATGTGCGCCATCAAATCCAGCTCTGTTGAGAGAGGACCAAACTCAGGGCCTCATGCACACTAGGCAAGCTCTACCCACAGAGCTCATGCCCAGCCGCCATGTCTGCGTTTTTCAGGGACAACAATTTAATCAACTGGCAACTTAAACATGAACGCCCTCAGCGGTCAACACTGATCTACACGATCAAAGCTGTCTCACATCCAAACTCAGCGCAGGCTGGGACACAGCTCAGTGGCATAGTGTTAGCCTAGCATACAAAGGGGTCTGGGTCTGACCCCCAGCAATAACAACTACAGAAGGCTAAAAGCTTGGCTCTCCCTTCCGACGTGACTCGGGTCCTCAAGCATCCCCTAGGCCTGAGCCGTTTCTCCAGTCCCTTCAAGCAACTCTCAGGGCAGAGGGGATATGGAACCTGGTCCTAGGATTACGTTAGGATATCAGTCTTATGGAAGGTACGCATCTAGATCTCTGACCTCAGTTTTGGAAGTGACCAGGGGGGCTGACGAGGTGACCGTGGGTAAAGATGCTTGCCACCTGACATCACCTGGAGCCTGAGCGTGATCTCAGTTATTCTTTGCCGTGCATCACTTAACCGCAGAGCCTGTAGGCTACTCTGAATTTTCTAATTACGTGGTGCCTTCCCGGGCAGCAAACCACAGGTCGTTAAGGAGGCACGAGGTGCTGTCTGCCAGCACAAGACAGACAGGCCTCACACGGCCTTGCCCATTGGAAGCCCCGTTCCCGCGGGCAGGCGGGCGGTGGGTGCGTGGCGGCCTTACCTTTACCCTCTCCTCCAGCCTGCCCAGGCGAATGTTGCCTTTCAGGATTTTGTTGAGGGCCCCGTGCTTCTCGATCTCTAAACACTGAGCCTGAGGAGAGGGTGAGACACAGCAATGCTTTAGTTAACACGGAAAGCCTACAAGCTGCTCTGATTGTACCTGCTGTCACAGCCCTTGCCTAGCATTTGAGATTTGTGAGCCCCTGGGTTCAAACACACACACACACACACACACACACACACACACACACACACACACACACACACACACCCCATCCCATCCAGTTCTGCCTGTCCTGCTTTTGGCACCTCACTCCCTGAGGGGCTGTGGGCAGAGCTTGGACAAGAAGACCACACAGGGCATCTCTCCTGGGTAGAAACGCAGGATCTGGGGTCCCTGAGACCTGGCTGTTTAGAGCTTCAGAAAACCACTCTCTCAGCGGACATATCATTCCTGTGGTGGTCTGAGGGAGAAACGATCCCCCACAGGTTCAGGCATTTGAACTTGGTCCCTAGTTGGGGAAGTTATGGAATCTTGAGGAGGTGAAGCCTTGCACGGAAGTGTGTCACTGGGGGTGAGCTCTGAGAGTTTATACCCTCATCCTACTCCAGTTCACTCTCTGCTTCCCATGTGTGGGTGAGACGTGAGCTCCCAGCTCCTGCTCTGGCTGCCTGCTGCCATTATAGATGCTTCCTCTGAAACCATAAACACACCAAACTCTTCAGTCCATGAGTAGCTCTGGTCATGGTTCCTTCAATGGTACTCAAGGAATCAGTGCTGTGGTAAAAGCGAGCTTGATGAAAGCAAGCTTGTATCCTGGCTAATTCGGTCACAATAAAACGTAAGGGAACAATATCAACACACGATGATCCTCTCGGACCAACACGGCAGCCAGTATATGCAAGAGGGCTGTCATCTAAAACCAGGCGGTCTGCACTGGTACCCAGACGCAGCTCCCACACACCATTAAGGGTTTCAGCTGCTCTGGTAGGGGATGGCTTCCTCCTAAGGCAGCCTGGGGTGGCAGTTAGATTTTCTAGAAAGGAAAGATCTGATAGAGAAAGTTAAACAACTTTCCCCAAACACAGGAGAAGCATCCAACTGGCAGTCACCATGTCCATTCCTCAGACGTCACGTCTCTCTCAAAGGTGTAAATGGAGGTAGATGAGCGCAAATGTGGAGCTGCAGAGTAACGCGTGACCCAGGCATCACTACTCATTACCTAGAGCAGAGTGGGGCCTTCCCTAAAGGCTGGGAGGGCCAGGAGACCCAGGAGACCAGGAGCCATGTGACAAGCAGGGAAGCCAGTTTCACTCCGTGTGGGTGATACAACATCTGAGTGCCTGCCAGCTTCCTTATCCCCCTCTTGCTCCCCAGTGTGGCCACAGGTCTTGGGGTATCAGAGGTCCTGCTGACAAGTGGAGCCAGGCGCATGACAGCACCTCTGCCCACATCCAGTGCTCACTCCTGGTCTGGCTCTCAGGTACTGTAAAGATCAAGTGGCTAAATTTACAACTTTTACATATTTATACACAGAGTATGTGGCTTCCACTGTATTCCATGCCTGGTCTGCAAAGCTGAGGTGTGAGAAGGGGCCGTCTGAAGTTGGAAAGAATCTCCATTGCACACAAAAGACTGGGGATAGTACCCCAGGGACAGGGTCCCACGTGTCCTGCTCTGGAGACAGGGATTTAGAATTACTGTGACCCTGTGTGGAGGACGGTGCTGGCTGGGAAGGACTCCAGATGAGCAGTTTTGCTCTGTGCCTTCCAACAGGCTTTTGCCGAGTCAACAGCCCAGTGGGCACGGGCAGGGAAAGGGGCACTTGGTGTGGTGACAGGAAGGACTAGCACATTCAGCACTGTGGCCGGGACAGCAACTTTTCAGAAGCCTGAATCAGATCTGAGTGGCTTCAAGGTTCTACCATGCTGGGTCAAAGTCAGGAAGGACTTAGAAATTGCCCCTGATGGGACCCGTGAGATGGCTCAGTGGGTACTCAGCAGAACTGTCACCTGACTGCCACTCATGTGTAGTGACACACATGGACACTCAACCCTCCACAACCATAATTATAATCAATTACATTTTTAAATTGGTAGTAATGTGAAGTAATGAGACTTGCAGGAATCCTGCCAGCTACTGTCACATTGTGAAAAATGCTTTGTAACACTGAGTACAGACAAGATCAAGACACGTCCAATTACCATTTATTTTATTAAAAATAAGTAGCAACACCTCCCTCGACTCCCCTCTGCTACTTCTATATGCAAGGGCTCTGACCTCTGCCCACTGCCCTGGAGGAACTTCTCAGCAATTCCAACAGCCCCTCCTCCCCTCATCTCAGCCTCTCATGATGATCCCATCCATGTCTCTGTCAAGACACATTAACTTCCGCCTTCTAATTTGTCATGCCAGCAACTGAGACATAGAAAACCCATGCATGCGTATACGCAAGGGAGTATTATGCGTCTAAAACACATGGGAGAGAAAATTCAAATAAGTAAGGCTTGTAAGAAACATCACCTGGAAGTCCGCCCCCTGGAGGCAACTCACTGTCAGAGCTTGGGGGAATCTACCAGACCTTTCTGAACGCACATGGCTTGACACAGAGAGCAGCTGTCTTCTCCGACCACACAATCTGTTGCAGACATCTTTTTGAATCAGTGTGGAAGTGTTTAGAACCGTGCCAGGTTCTTGCTGGCTGTGCGCTTCTCCAGCATCTAGGACACCGATAATCGACTTAATTCCCTTCCCTGCCGCCACACCTCGGGTGATCTCTACCTAATGCTGGGAGGCTTGCTCCAGCCCTCCCTTGGTGCTGGGAACCAAACCCAGGGCCTTGCACACACGGGACACACACTGACTTAATTCCCTTCCCTGGTCCTACACCTGAGGTGATCGCTACATGACCCTGGGAAGCTTGCTCCAGCCCTCCCTTGGTGCTGGGAACCAAACCCAGGGCCCCGCACACACGGGGCATGCACTGACAACTTCGCTGTACCCCCAGCACTTCCTGTGATTCTTGGGACGCATGTGCAGGTGGGGACTGTTCAGGCAGCGAATGAAGGGATGCACAGCTGCCTCCTCCCTGCCCGCTGCTGTGTGGTGGACATGAACACCGTCCATAGTTTACTTTCTAAAGTGACGGTGCTATTAGTTAGAATTTCTGACTGATTCTCTTGAAAACATGTTGTGCTGGTGCTATGACCCCAGCATCTGGGAGGCTATGGCAGGAGGATCAAAAGTTTGAGGCCAGCCTAGGCTAGGTAGCAATACCTTATTTCTAAATGAATGAATGAATAAACAAATAAAGAAAGAAAGAATTCTTGCCCATAATTAAAAGATAAAATTTTGGAGAATTCGGAAGTGTGGTTAATATACTAAAACATTAAGTTTTTTTTTAATATATAGACTTGCTAAAATGGTCTTAAAGTGACATCTGTATATAAAGTTTAGGTTTACAGAACTTTGAAGAAACTCACCAAATACTTAAGACTGTCTCGTTCCTTGGTGACATTCTCTGCCAAGCCCACCAGGTTTGCCAGGTACTGGTGAGCGGACATCTCCTTCCCCATGGCCTTTTCTACCTGCTTTCTGAGGACACCAATCTTCTTTTGGTATCGCCTGCAGAGGGTCCCAGTGGTGGGGAAAAAAAACCTGTGAGCACAGGCTTGGGCAGAGTGAATATATGTATATAAAACCAGAATATACACATACATACATACATACATGCACATATACATATATACACACACACACACGCGCACACACACACACACACACACACACACACACACTCACTCACAAAATGCCTAGCAATAAATCAGCTAATTAAATATTGTTCTCCCAACTTTTTTGGTTGTGAGCCTAGCCTTTAACAGCTGAGCCATCTTTCTAGCACTCTCCCAACTTTTTGATTCATGTTCTAAAAGATATATTTGAAAATGGGATCCAAATACTAAGGTGGGAGGGGATGTGCTGGTGTCCGTGTGTGTGTGTGTGTGTGTGTGTGTGTGTGTGTAAGTAGGGAAGGGAAGGGTTGAGGGGTAGAGATGATCATATATGTGCATGCATGGCATTATCAAAGAATAAAAAATACTTCAAAAAATAAATAATAAATAGATATGTATAAAAACAAAAATAAAATAGTATAAAGAAAGGAGATGGGGATGCAGGAACAGGAAAGCAAGCTTTGGGGTGAGGTTAGGAGACATCTAGAGCCCAGGGCTGCCATGTGGTGATCAACACCTGAACCACAGAACTACAGGTCCACAGAAAAGCTTTTGGTACACTGATATTCTGCTATCTGCCCCTTTGGTTATTGTTTCCCATTTTATTGCCCCTATCAGAGAAAGAAAAGATAAAGAAAATAAAATGCAGATAGAATGGAAATGAGATGCGCGCACGCACGCGCACACACACACACACACACACACACACACACGTGCACACAGGTACCTGTTGGCCTTGCGTGTGAGCTCCAGCTCAGCCTCTAGTGCTCTGTTGCTGGTGGCCCAGCTGCTCTTCTCCAGAAGCAGGCTCTTCTTCTGCACCTGCAGGGCTGTCAGCTTTCCCATCAGCTCCTCCATCTCAGCACTGTCTTTCTCTTCTTCCCTTTGCAACTGGCTGAAGGACAAGAAATGGCAGACGCATAGGTACAGTGGCACACACAAGTGTACAGTGCACCCCGCGTACAGTGCTGTGGACACAATGCACCCTGGGTACAGTGAACCATGGGTACAGTATACTCGTGTAAAATCCAGTGGGACTGAAAGGAAGCAGATGACCAGCCCTGGTGCATACCCAATATCAAAGAGCAGCAACAACAAAACAAAAATAAAACAGAAATTGTGCAACTTCTGTCCACTCTGCACAGATCATGCCAAGGGCTCAAGCAAGCTTGGAGAGACGTGGCACCCTCACCTTTTTAGTTCGTTGACAATTGATGTGTGGACGTCCGGTGCGATCTTGCTATCCAGCTGTGTCTTGAGCTCTCGGCATCTGGCCTCCAAGCTCTCTAGCTGCTCCTTGCTTTCCATGAGCTGCTTTTCCTGGCTCTGAGTCTTTGCCTCCAGGAGCACAAGTTGTTTAGTCAGCTTAGAAACTGGAAAGGAACAAGATAAAGACTTGACACAGAGACTGACTAAAATATAAGTATTAACCAGACATGGTGGTGTAAGGCAGGAGGATCACGAGCTCTGGCTAGGCTAAGACACATAGTGAGATCCTATCTCAAAAACCTGTCTTTTAAAAAGAAGGGAGGGCTGGAGGCTGGAGAGATGGCTCAGCGGTTAAGAGCACTGACTGTTCTTCCAGAGGTTCTGAGTTCAATTCCCAGCAACCACATGGTGGCTCACAACCATCTGTAATGGGATCTGATGCCCTCTTCTGGTGTGTGTGAAGACAGCTATAGTGTACTTGTATACATAAAATAAATTAATTAAAAAAATACATCTGTGTTTTAAAAAGGGGGGAGGGGTGGGAGGGAGAAGGGAGAAGCCAGGCTGTAGTGGATTATATCTCTGAGTTCAAGGCCAGCTTGGTCTACAAAGTAAGTTTAAGGACAGCCAGGGATACACAGAAAAATTCTGTCTCAAAAAAACACAAACCAAAACCAAAACCAAGAACAACAAAAAAGGAGGTCTTGCTCAACGACCTGGTGTTTGCCTAGCTTACATAAGGCCCTAGATTAATTACTAAAAAACAAAACAAAACAAAAATCAGTCAGCTTACAAAAATGATCTCTCAAGGCTGAGGATGTAGCTCAGGTGAGAAAGGCTTGTACTGAATGCATGGAGTCCTGGGTTCAATCCCCACACGTCATACAAAAACAAGCAGAATAAGGGGACTTGGTGGAACATGGCTGCCGTCCAGTATTTGGGAGGCAGAGGCAGGAAGATAAGAGTTCAAACACATTCTTAGCTGAACAGTGACCTTTGAGGCCAGCCTGGCCACACAGACCTTGTTTCAAAAACAAACAAACAAACAAACAAACAAACACAATAAAACAATGTAAAAGAAAAAACTGTAAAAAATATAAAAAAAAATTCTCTGGAGAAATTTAAGTTAATACCAAAGGTCTTACACACAGCACTTATTTCCCCGTGCTAAGCATTCAGTTAACACGACATTAACATTAACATTTGTTCATGACACCAGCTCTCCACACCTGCAGGCTGCACAGCTGACTCGACCGACCGTGGACTGGAAATAACTGGGGAGAATGTTTGCACCTGGGGATGACGACATAGCTTAGTAGGGCTTGCCTTACAGTATGAAGACCAAAGTTCTATCCCCAGACCCATGAATGAAAGCCAGGTGTGATGTGTACATTTGTAGTCCCAGCACTGAGGCAGGGGGATCTCTGAGGGCTCACCAGACCAACGGCCTAGTCTACTTGGTAAACTCCAAGCCAGTGAGAGACACTGTCTCAAGAAACAAGCCTGTAAGCTATCCTCTGGATCTCTGGATCTCTCTCTCTCTCACACACACACACACACACACAGAGAAAGAGAGAAAGAGAGAGAGAGAGACAGAGAGAGAGAGAGAGGGAGAGGGGACTCCTCTGTGCTGACCTGGACAACATGTGCTGATCATTTACATAATGGTCATATCATGCTAGGCTTTAAAATGAATCTAGAGTTGATTTTGGTGTGTGGAAGGAACTGTGTAGGTTTTTTATGACTACCACAGCAATTTATATAAGGACTTGTAAGTTCATGTATTTGGGTATCCACTGTGTGTGTGTGTGTGTGCCTGTTTATCTGCCTGTAGCCCATCCCTTCTGAGTCCTTTAAGACTTTACTGTGGCTCACTGCAATATTTAATGAGACATGAACCTAACCCTGAAGGAACTCACTTCCCAAAGACTTCCGTGTCAAATCATACAGAGATGTGTGAGCATGTGTCATGATTTGTCTATAACTGAAAGCATTTCAATATGAGCATAGGCACCACACTAATGAGATACTCCCTGGGCAGACCATGACACTGCCACTGGGAAACATAATGGGGTAAAGCTTTAAACCCTCCTATCTGACAGTCAGGAGTAGAAGAGTGTTAGCAGATAGTCCAGGAAACTGAAAAGGATGTAAATGGGCTCAGTTATGGGTCAGAGGCCTGGGTCTCCAGGGTCCCTGGAGCAAGTTTGTGAAGGGACTTCCCTTGGACTGTGAACACAGCCTAGTTGCCAGGCACCTGGTTGTAGCTTCAGCTGCAACAGAGGCCATTGGTGACCTCTTCAGTGTATGCGTGGCAGAAGAAATAGGGGGCTCACAGAGACAGGCAAGACAGCCTGTTTAAGGCTCCTGTCTTCAGCTCTTGTCTTCAAGGAGTAAAGTGGGAAAGTGTGCCACTATTTGGGGGGAATTATTTGGTTTTAATCAAAACAAGAGAAAAAAACCTCTTAACTTGGCTCACTTTGAAGACCACTGTCATTGCTATGGTGGTTATAGGGAGGGGCACACTGGGAGAGGGGATACTCATGGGAAGTCCTGGAAAACCACAGAGATTTAACCTCTAACGTCCTTAGCCCTGGGAGTGGTGGCTTACACCTGTTATCCTCACACTGAGGAGGTACAGATGGGAAGGCTATGATTTCAAAGGCACCCTGGGCCTGAGGGCACATTCTGAGCCGATCTGGACGACAGAGCAGATCCTGCCTCAGAGCCCTAGGGTGAGACATGTCTGGTGATCTGAATAAGAATGGCCCCTACAGGCTCATACAACTGAATGCTTCGTCTCCAGGGAGTCACCCTCACTGAAAGGATTAGAAGGATTAGGAGGGGCTGGAGAGATGGCTCAGTGGTTAAGAGCACTGACTGCTCTTCCGGAGGTCCTGAGTTCAAATCCCAGCAACCACATGGTGGTGGCTCACAACCATCTGTAATGGGATCTGATGCCCTCTTCTGGTGAGTCTGAAGACAGCTATAGTGTACTTATATATAATAAACAAATAAATCTTAAAAAAAAAAAAAAAGTCTATGCCAGGCCCAGACTCTGTCTGTCTCTGTCTATCTGTCTGCCTGCCTGTGAATCAGGTCATAAAGCTCTCAGCTACTGCTCTAGCACCATGTGCATGCCACCGTGCTTCCTGCCATGATGGTGACGACTAACCTCGGAAACTGTAAGCCAGCCTCCAATTACATGCGTTCTTTTACACAAGTGGCCTTGGTCTCGGTGTCTCTTTGCAGCAATAGAACAGTGACTAGGGCTGGCTGCAACTCAATGCAAAAGTGTGTGTTTGCTTGCAGGGGTGGGAGAGGCTAGGGAATGGGAAACAGAAAAGTTCTACTTTCTTATGCAGTCAATAAAGATCTGGGAAAGCAAGACGTTGGGTTGTTTCGAATGCTTCATTCTGTAACCTCTTTAACCTCTCAGGAGCTATCCTACCCTAAAGCCACTTCAGCTGACCCTACAAGGGATCTGAGAACACACAGGCTGACTGCAGACCAACTGTGAGTTGCTGTGCCAACTTAAAACTCTGGAATATGCCGCCCTGTCCCATTTTCTAGGACATCAGGGCTACTCACCGTCCCGGAGGTGCGCCTGCTGGGTGTCCTTGGCTTTCGTTTGCTGGATCTCCAACTGCTCTATCAAGAGCTTGTTCTCATCCAAAACCAGCTCTGCTTGAGTCTGAAGCTGCCTCCTGCAATTGATTCAAAAGATTAAACCCTGTCCTGGGGTTTGAGAGCTCACAGAAATATGCCACAGTATGAGCCGACACCTGGGCATGTTCTAGTGACACAGCAAATGCTGGCACGTGCAGTGGACAGGGGACAGAGCAGCAATGATGCCCGAGTGATGGACACATCGGCTACTGCATGCAGTAATGATTGACATCCACACAAAGGCAGAGGGGACGGTCTTGTGCATGATACTCAGGTGAGATGGGTCAAAATGGCCAGTTTTGCTCCTACACTGAAGTACCCAATCCCTACACCCAAATAATTGCTCTGTAATCCATAAGACATTTTTGGATGCTGGAAGGTCCCGTTTTTACTTTGAAACCTTTCATTCATCAGTAGCAGCTTCTTATGGAAGCCACACTTACAAGTCCCAGCATTCCTGAGGCTGAGTGAGTCCAGGACTTGATGTCAAGTCTAGACAACACTGTGAGACTCAGATCTCCAAGGAAGCTAAAGGGCTAGAGAGGTGTCTCGATGGTCAGGAGCACTGACGGCTCTGCTAGAGGACCTGGGTTTGAGTCCCAGCACCCACATGGCAGCTCCCAGTCCTCTGTAGCTCTATTTCCAGGGCACCTGATGCGCTCTTCTGGTCTCCAAGGACGTCAGGCACTCACATGGTGTGCAGCAAAATAACCACACACATTTTAAAAGATTTTTTAAAATAAATAAGTAAATGAATGAATAAATAAATAAACAAACCAACAACGACAAAACCCCAGGTACGGTTTAGCTGGCCTAGAGCCTCGGCACGTGTGAAACTGAGGCAGGAGGCAGGAGGCTGCTGGCCAGTCTGGACTACCAGTGAGGCTATTAAAAAATCATAATAAGGGGGCTGGAGAGATGGCTCAGGGGTTAAGAGCACTGACTGCTCATCCAGAGGTCCTGAGTTCAATTCCCAGCAACCACATGGTAGCTCACAACCATCTATAATGGGATCTGATGCCCTCTTCTGGTGTGTCTGAAGACAGCTACTGTGTACTCATTTACATAAAATAAATAAATCTTTTTAAAAAAAATCATAATAAGGGGTTGGGGATTTGGCTCAGTGGTAGAGCGCTTGCCTAGGAAGTGCAAGGTCCTGGGTTCAGTCCCCAGCCCCCCCCCAAAAAAAGAAAAAAAAATCATAATAATAGTGTTTTGTTGTTATCTCTGAAAGACAGAAAGGAAGTGGATCCAGATTTGGGGTAGGGGGTAAATAAAATAAAGTACTAAATATTAAGAATAAGCCAGGAAGGGGTTGGGGATTTAGCTCAGTGGTAGAGCACTTGCCTAGCAAGCGCAAGGCCCTGGGTTCGGTCTCCAGCTCCAAAAAAAAAAAAAAAAAAAAAAAAAAAAAAAAAGAATAAGCCAGGAGAAAAAACCCCACTTATTAATGGCTTTGAAATAGTGTCTTAAAACTACATAAATGTACCCCAGCCTCACTTTCTCCAGGAGAAAACCCCTTATTTATTTGGGGCATTGTAAAACCTGTATCAGTTCAACTTTCAAAATCGAAAACTGCTACGGAATGAGCTCAAAGACCTTAGCTGTTGCCCCATTAAATGTTTACTGCCCCAACACAGTACAGCAGAGGGCAGAAAACCAGGTGTCAGAAGAGACACAGGTGGGTGGAGCCACGGGGAGCCTGGGTGGCCAGGCCCAGAGAGCAGAGGCTGGGCGGGCTGTGAGCAGGTTGGGCAGGCTGCAGAGACAGGGTAGCACTGCAAACAGTGCCGGAGAGGAGAGGCTTCACGCAGCAGCCTCAGCCCAGCCTTCCTGCTCCCAAGCCATCTAGTGGCGACTGCCTCACACTGCCTCAGACCGAACGGGAAGCAAATGAGCTCCCATTTGAGAACCTAGTTTGAAATTATTTATTTATTTACTCATTTATCTTTCCTTTTGTTTGCAATGCTTACAGACTGAACTCAGGACCTTGATTGGGAGCAAAGTGCTCTACCACTGAGCCCAGGGCCATATTTTAAAAATTTTGTATTCTTTTCGGTTGTTTTTGAGACAGGGTTCACTGACCTAGAACTCCCTATGTAGACCAGGCTGGCCTCCACCCACAGAAGTCTTCCTGCTTCTGCCTGCGTGCTGGGATTAAAGGTTGCACTATCACACCTGGGGTCCCCCACCCCCTCAATTAATCATCATCAAAATATCCATCTAAAGCTTGGTGCAGTGGAGCATGCCTGCAGGCCAAGCACGTGGGAAGATGGAGGACTTCAGGGTTCAAGGTTAGTTTAGAGCTACATTGTGACTTGTCTCCAAAAGCTGGGGTTAGGGGTTCAGTGGTAGAGCAGTTGCCCAGCACAACCTGAGTCCCTGGGCTGCTTCCTCAGTACTTCGAAACTACTAAGGTTGTATCTTACTCATGGCTTAGAGGTTCTCCCTTTTTAAAATTTTTATAAACTGCAGGGCGGTGGTGGCAGGTGCCTTTAACCCCAGCACTCAGGGGCAGAGGCAGATGGACCTCTGAGTTCGAGGCCAGCCTGGTCTACAGAGTGAGCTCTAGGAGAGCCAGGGCTACACAGAGAAATCCTGTCTTGAAAAAACAAAAACAAAAAACAAAACAAAAAATAAACAAAACAAAAAAATCTGTACACTTTACTATTTGAAAACCTTGCAAAACTGAATAAAATCAAAATACACCAAAATTAACATGTGAATGCATGGAGTGGTTTTTCTTGTTCTAATTCTGTCCTGGTGTTTTCGGTTGTGGTTGGTGGATAACTGCATGAAATACATTGGATACAGAAAATGTAAATTTCAATGTGACACTCCAAGCTTCTGTCCCGAATGCCTGCTCTCATGACGCCGAGAGAGGTTCACTGAGCTGTGTAGAGCTTGGGTAAAGTAGTAATATTTTAAAAACAAAGTGCTGTCTGGTAATGTCATGAAGCCTGTTCCTGTTATGTTGTAAATTAGCAAATGCCACTTGCCATTCCTCAATGGTGATGGGGCTTCTCTTAGTTAACTCTTGGTGCAAGTCTTCATTTTCCTTCACGACTTCTTGGACTCGCAGTCTAAAGATTTTCATTTCCTCCTGAAATAAGAAGCATGGAGATTGTCATGCCCACACAGTGCCAGCCACACCCACACAGTGCCAGCCACACCCACACAGTGCCAGCCACACCCACACAGTGCCAGCCACACCTACACAGTGCCAGCCACACCCACAGTGTCAGCTGTGAAGTGCTGCTCAGTGGTCAGAGGACAGAGGCTGCTCTAGCCTCTCCCCACATGTCCTTAGGAGTGCTGTTTTCTGAGAGAACATCCAAGTCACTCCAGTGTCGCTGTGCACTGGGACAAATGGATTTTAAGTAGTCAACTACTAATGATGTCACTTTGCTGGAAGTGCCAAATACTTGAAAAATTTAAAGGAAGGTTAAATAAATCAAAGGACCAGAGACTGGAAAGTTTTCTTTGTTTAGACCTTAGAGGACAAATCGAAAGGGTTTTGTTGTTGTTTGTTTTGTTGTGTTTTTTTTTTCTTCAAAACAGGGTTTCTCTGTGTGATCCTGGCTGTCCTGTAACTTGCTCCATAAGTAAATTGGAGTTTTATGTTAAAAAGTATTTTAGGTCCTTTGCGTCCTAGTGTGGGTCTGTGAGTGGGTCAGAGTGTTCGTGCAGGAGTTTCCTAACCTTATCTGTGCACAGCACACACACACACACACACACACACACACCCCACACCCGCTCAGTTCCATCAGCCTGGTCAGCCAGACACCCTGAGATATGCAGCTTGGCAGATATGGGCTCCTGACCTGGGACTCCTTCTGGTGCCCAGCTGGCACTTGGTGTCTTGTGCAGACTTTGGGTGTCCACACTTCTTCAGGAATGCACTGAAATGGCCTCTTGTTCACTGATTACAGGGCTGGGATGAGCCTAGGGCTGTGTGCATGCTAGGCAGGAGTTACACCCCCGACGTTTATCTCTCAGGGCAGCATGCCTGCACCTTCCCCTCCTCTCCCTCACTCCAGCACACATCGTTTGCAGTCTACATGGCTGCTTGCTTGCTTGTTTATAACGGGCTTGTCGTGCTGAAGCCATCGGAATAGCTGTTTGTCTTTATTGAGTTTTACTGGAACACAGTCCCACCCGTCACTGGCACGCCATCTAGGGCTGCTGACCTGCTACAACAGCAGACTGAGCATCTGTGGACAGAAACTACCTGGCCCGCAAAGTCTGAAATGTTTATCAACAGGTCCTTATAGGAAACGTGGGATGTCCCTGATTTTAAAAGAGCACCCAAATGGAAATTTTATTATTGATTTTTGATTAGTGACTTCAAGATAATTTATGCTCTTAAAAATCCAAAGTCCAGGGGACTAGAGTGATGGCTCAGAGATTGAGAGCACCGGCTGCTCTTCCAGAGGTTCTGAGTTCAATTTCCAGCACCCACATGGTGGCTCATAGCCATCTGTAATGGGATCTAGTGCATTCTTCAGGTGTGCAGGCATACATGCAGGCAGAAACTGCATACATAATAATAAATATTTAAAAATATCTAATGTCTAATAATACATCTTCATGGGATGGAGCAGGTAATGGGATGCATGACTGAAGATGGGCTTGTGGGACTTTTTAAAGGACCGGGTCCCACTCAGGACCCCTTAAAGACCAATCTTCTCTCCCTGGGTCCTTCCAATACAGAGACCTACTTGGCCCTATGTCAGAAGTGGATGTGAGGGATAGAAGGGCCCTGGATGTAGATGATGCCTGATCCATTTACAGTTGAATGTTGCCATTCTCAAGAAACAGAGGAACACAGAAATGCACGAATTCTTGTTTCTAATACTGCCAACAACCTGATCACGATACACCACTGGGTTAGGGCTTCCTGGGATCCGTAAATGCCCTGAGTATGATCTTCCCTTGCCCTTGTGGAGTCAGGGACGATGTTCCACCCACTGTTCTTCCTCTGCCTCCCAAGAGCTCCACTAAGGTAGGGCTGCCTCTCCCAAACCACTGCTTCACAAAGCAACCACACCCTGCAGACCCCTCCTCCCAGCACCGCCCGCCTAGCACGCTCTGCCAAACACACCTTCCTTCCTCCCTTACTTCTCTCCCTCTTTTCCTCCCCGCTTCCAGCTTGCCCCTCCTTCCTTCAACAACATTAGGTGGCGCATTTACCTCTGGCTTGTTTCTGCCGTCTGGGGTCTTACTTGATACAGCTTGCCTCAGCCACCCGCCAACCTACCTCCAGGGCGGTGCTGAGTTTGTCCTTCTCTTCCATTCTGTCTTCATAAGCCAGCAACAGTGGTGAGAGGTACTTTATATCCACCTAGGGTGGAAGAGTGGAGTGAAGGATGACTAACATAGTCTTTTCTTTTTCTTCTTCTACTTCATTGACTGATTGATTGACTGACTGACTTTGCGACACAGGGTTTCTCTGTGTAGAATTAAAGGTCTGCACCACCACCACCCAGCTCATCTGTTTGTTAAACGGCAAGATGACACACTTATTTTGGAATGGTTCTTTGTAGATTGACAGAGCCAGAGAATATGGGCCTGAGATTAAATAACTTTCACTCAGCCGGGCAGTGTGGGCACATCTTTGATCCCAGCACTCAGGCAGCAGAGGTAGGCAGATCAAGACCAGCCTGGTCTATGGAGGGAGTTCTAGAACAGCCAGCGCTGCATAAAGAAACCCTGTCTCAAACAACAAACACACAATTAAATAAATAAATAAAATAGAATAAGTTTCACTTACCAACCAAGGGGGTGTGGGGCCCTTATTCGGGAGGCCTTCGATATGGGAACTCTGAGAATAAAGCACACATTAAAGACACAGTCAGTTACACTGTCTCTGATGTCCCGTGTGATAGCCATCTTAAGAGGCATCATCCTACTGTCTGTAGTCACGTGTGCAAAAGCATGTGAAATGACCTTGGAAGTGCTTGAGAGTAACACTCTCTTCTCCTAAGGACTGCAACATGTGTCCTACAGAACATTCATCTAACTAACATTATACTTCATAAACATTAGGATATAACACCGACACATAACACCATTTTTACACGTTTAAACTATTTCCAAGTTTCATGTTTCCACGTGAGGAGAAAGAAAGGATGGGAGGAAAGAAGGGTGAAAGGAGGGAGGGAAGAAGGGAAAAGGGAGGGGAGGTATGTATGTATGCATGCATACACACAGGCACACACATGCACACGCACACACACACACGAGTGTGCACATGCTCCCCTTCCATAAATAAGTAAGAGGGATCCCATCTGCATAGAGGGACTAGGGAAATGTCATAGAGATGAGGTATTTGCACAGGACAAAAGACACAGGTATGGAATGGGAATGCACAGGCAATGACAGGTGGCAGCAGCCTTGTCACTGGGCCCACTTGCTCTGCCCCACCCCACCCCCGCACCTCCAGCACCTTACAGAAGCACAAGTTTTGGATCATGTGAACTCCCCTGGCTTAATTTTGTTATTAAAAAGTTAACACTGGGAGCTGGTGTGGTGGCTTGTGCCTACAGTTCCAGCACTTAGGAAGCCAAGAAATAAGCTGCAAGCTGAGGCCTGCCTGAGCTACACGGTGAGTCCCTGTTTGGATTATAGTCTGACACTCTTAGAAAAAAAAAACTCTGGAGTTGTAGAGTACCTGCCTAAAAGTACAGAGACCTGGGTTCAATTATCAGCATCACTTAAAAAGAAAGATTAATATCATACAAATGGAAGAAATCACAAGAGGCCACTTATAAAATAATTGCATTCCTATGAACTGTTCAAAATAGGCAAATACCTAATGTAGATTAAGACAGGTGTTACACACCTTCAATCCCAGAACTTGGGAGGCAGAGGCAGGCACCTCTGTTATTTTACTAACAGTCTATGGACCTGGAACTGTAAATACTTGAGTAACAATAATACTTGAGTAACAATCCTGAATTTCTGTAACACTGTAAGTCTAAAGAACAGGCTGAGAATGGAGCAGCTGAGGGAACCTTTGATCTTTTATGTTTTATGTTTCTTCCCTGGCCCAGTGTTTCCAGGGTCTTTGGTGCCTTCCTGATGGATGGGATGGAGGAGGTGGGATACCCGGGCTATGGCTGAGTCCTGGATGCTGCCACAGCTCAGGCTTGAGCTTGTGGTCTCTGGTTGGTGGAGCTGTCTGCAGAGGCTGAAGAGCCACACGAGGTGGGGTATGGTCCTTGTCAGCTGACAAGACACAGGCCCTGAGCATGGCAGGCGAGGCCTGCTACCAGTCTGGCTCTTGGCTTCCTGACTTCCAGAGATAAAACAAGCCATGCTGCGCATGCAGCATGGGTCCTTGCTACAGTGGGCAGCGGCCCCTGAACCGCAAGCTAAAGTTGATCAATGATCCCTTAAGGTGCTCCTATCAGGTCTGCTGTCATAGCCATGAGAGGAGAGAGCAATGCTTTCTTTAGATGGAATAATTAATTATCTTTTCTTAAAAAAATGTTTTGGGGTTGGGGATTTAGCTCAGTGGTAGAGCGCTTGCCTAGGAAGCGCAAGGCCCTGGGTTCGGTCCCCAGCTCCGAAAAAAAGAAAAAAAAATGTTTTTAGCATGGCATGGTGGTACATCTTTAGTCCCAACACTCAGAAGGCAGAGGCAGGCAGATCTCTGAGTTAGGCCAACCTGGTCTACAGAGAGATTTTCAGGATAGCCAGAGCTATACAGAGAAACCGTGTCTGGAAAACAAAAAAACAAACAAAATGGTTTTTCTTTTTTTTTTTTTTTTTTTTTCGGAGCTGGGGACCAAACCCAGGGCCTTAGCAAGCGCTCTACCGCTGAGCTAAATCCCCAACCCCAAAATGGTTTTTCTTTAAAGACTTACTTTTATTTTAAATTATGTGTGCCTGTGTATATGTGCATGAAAGTACAGTGCTCTCAAGAAGCCCAAAGAGGGCGTCAGAAATCTTTGAGCTGGATTTACAGGTGGTTGTGAGTTGTCTGATGTGGGTGCTGGGAAGTGAACTCGGAAATACCAGCAAGTTAGTACTGCTGAGCTCTCTCCAGCCCCTTTCTTCTTCTTAAAGCCAAAGTCTTAATGTGTACTTCAGTACTCTTGAGGCCAAGCTGGCCTCAAGCCCAAGACTTCAAGACTCCTCTGCCTTATCCTACTAAGTACAGGGCTGACAAGGGTGTGTGTGTGTGTGTGTGTGTGTGTGTGTGTGTGTGTGTGTGTGTGTGTGTGTTTTCTGATTGTAACGTTTTTTGTAAACAGGGTCTCATTATGTAGACCAGGCTAGCACTGAGCCCACAGAAAAAGACCTGCCTCTGTTATCCAAGTACAAGGATTAAAAATGTGAACTCCCAAGAACCTCTCAAGAACCAGAAATCAATTCAACGGTAAAAACTAAAGACAAACAAACTGAATTTCTGGAGTTGTCAACATTACCTCTTCCTGAGACAAAGGCCGGAATTTTGTCTGGTAGCGACTGAGTTCTACATTCAGGCGATGGATAATCATCTTCAGGCCCTCATTCTCATCCACCAGGTCTTGGCTTTGCTTCCTTAAGCAAAGCAATTCAGGTGTGACTACTGAAAAACATCGACGGAACGTTAAACTACAATCAGTCCTATCAGAGTCATCAAGACTGTATGTAAACTACTAGTCAATCTGTCGTTCCCTTGTAGTGAGCTGTATAAATGTGTATGTATAATTTATATAAATAAGTTAAGACATTTAACCAAAACATTACAGCAGATAAAATCAAAACTCAATAAGCATAAAGGTACTAATGTAGTCTTAGATATTACAACATAAATATCCATATACACATCAATTCTCGAAATAAAAAAAGAGCCCTGACTATCCCTTAGTAGCAGTGCCGTGGGAGCCGCACCTTCCTGAGAGGAGGCCTTTTCTGTTTCCTTCAGCTTCCTGTTGTCTTTTTCCACTATCTTGAGCTTCAGCTGTAAGTCCTTCATTGCCTGTCTCAGAGTGCTCAGTTCAAGGCTGAGGGCTTGGTTTGCAGTGTAAAGATGCACAGTTTCTTCTTTTAACTCGTCAAACTTTTCTTTGGTTATTTTTGTATATCTTTGATGTATTCTACCAGTTACATCTGCAAGGTACAGAGAAGTCCACATAATTATGATATAATCAGTTCACATCAAAAACACTTGACACTTCATTTCAAAAGCCATGTGAGCACTAGTTCACATCAGGCATGGGCCGTGCCCCTAGTGTCTGAACAGACTGGGTGCCAGGGGATAGTACAGCGACAGTCTGTAAAGGGTGGCGGGGCCAGAGGAGGCAGAGCAGCTCTCATGCTACATGCTTAGCATCCTATTTTTTTAAATATTTATTTTATGTATGTAAGTACATTGTCGCTGTTTTCAGACACACCAGGAGAGGGCATCAGATCTCATTACAGATGGTTGTGAACCACCATGTGGTTGCTGGGAATTAAACTCAGGACCTCTGGAAGAGCAGTCAGTGCTCTTAACCACTGAGCCATCTCTCCATCCACTTAGCATTCTTTTAACTATCAGCTAAACCCTTCTGGAATGGAGTGACTTAGTAACCTACCAGCCCCCCACCAAGTCTAACACTAGTGACACTTTCAGATAGCATCTGAGACAGCAGAGGTTTCCTGGCTTTGCTAGTAACCTGCTCAGTGCATCTGGTAAAGGCCTTGATTTATGGCTGTGCTGGGTGACCATAAAAGTTCATATAGCTGCTTCCGCACTGAAAAATGTCACTTGGAGTGACCTGAATCCATGTTCCCAAGCCCAGGTCACAAGGGCATCTGAGGATCCTACTCTGGACCTCTTGCAAATCACTGTGATGAGCAGTGTGTCTGACTTCAGACAGGCCACACAAGGGACTCTCAATGGAGAGAAAGCCTGGGAGCCAGAAGTTAGGGCACCAGAGCTTTCTAAGTACACAACAAAACCCCCAAGAAAGAGCAAAAATACAGTTAATCCATTCAAAAGGCAACATAATATTTTCAGATGAGTGGCGGGAGACAGAACAGCTCCAAACTATAATCCCACTGTGACCTGGGCACAGCTGTATAGGTCAGCCTGGCAAAGCGTAGTCCTCACAGCTGAGCCCTGTTTAAACGCCGACATCCACGCCTCAAGCACATCCCACGGGGCCACGCCCACAGCCCCATCCAAGGGCTCAGCACATCCCATAGGCCCACCTCACAAACTTCTGAGCTTTCCCCGCAGGCCCACCCTCACCCCAGCTTCTGAGCTCTCCCCACAGGCCTCCCTTCACCCCACTAATAGTCAGTGACTAACACCTTCCCAAAACTAATCACGGCAGCAGACCCCAGAGCCTTCACGGGGAGCTACAAACCTTCCTTCAGATGGGACTGTTCTAGGCACTGAGTAAACACTAAGCATTCCCTCCCATCATAGTGAACCCCAAAAGGCCAGTACCTGGAGAGGGAGGGGTCTTTTTACACGGTGATACTTTCTCATCCTAGGGAGAAAAAGGCAGAGAGAGTGTGAGAATGTGTGAGCACCTCCCACAGTGGACTGGCACGGACTGGCACAGGCTGTGGTGGGGGTGGAGCTTCCTCTTCCCTTGGCCCCTGAGGGTCTTTCTTTAGCACCAGGACTTTAACCCTCACTGTTTTCTTACAACTGAACAGCATACGCTCGGGGCATCCCCTCTCCCAGCTGTTCCCTGTTTTGGCCTAAGTGTTCAATGGCTGTATCTTCACTAAAGGTCTCTTTACTTTCTAAATAAAGTACCTGACATGCTGTGAGTGTGGGACACTGATGGCCCACTAACTGCTGGGAAAATAGATCATGATGGCCTCTCAATAAGCAGGAAGGCGGGGAGCTGCCGTTGGCTTCCCACTGTGTGTGATGTAGGGTCACCATGTTAGTTTCTGCAGGTAAGGTTGTAACTCTAGTGACAGCCATAGAGTAAGCTTTTGTTTTGTTTTCTGAAACCGGAGCGGCAGCCCTTGACCCATGAACTCGTGGTCCTCCTGCTGGGATGAATGCCACCCAGTGCTGGGAATCAGGTGTGAACCACCACATCTGGTGAAACATGTTTAACTATTAAATTCCTAAAAGGAGACACTTCAGGGATGGCTTCTTTCAGTGCCTGCCCCTGGGTTATTAAAACTGCCTATCGGTCCAGGAATCCCGGAAGTGATTTCTTCCTTTTCATTAGTCATTTCCATAACAAAACTTTGGGAGCTAGGTCGTCCTCCAGGTCTATGAGTATTCAGTGAAGCTAGGTGTCAGGTCCAGAAGAAACTCCATTTCCCCAAATTCGGGGATTAGACAAAAGGCCAGCACTCCGCAGGAACTTGCGAAGTCGGTTCCCCTCTATCAAAGGAGCCATTACCTTACAGCTGGCAGAAGGGACAAATGGCTGTCTGTGGTGCCTATTAGCACACCAAGGCACACGCTGGCCACCAGGCTCCCTTGGCATCTCCCTATAGCCCTGTTAGGTCAGCTACTCTTGGCCTCCCTCTCTTGCTTCGTCTCTCGCTCCCCCTCTTTTCTCCCCTACACCCCAAGGCCAGGTCCAGGCTGTTGGCCATCTCAGTCTACTGCTTTCTCCCTCTGCTCTGAGCTCTTCCCTGGCTGTACTCTTCTTTCTGGCTACAATAAAAGCCTTCCCTTTAACCACACTGTGGCGCAATCTTTCTTCAGTTCATACATTAGGAATGAAGTTTACCCATAATGCACTTGCCTAGCAAAGCACAGGGCGCTCAGTTCAAGACCCAGTATCTCAAAATATTGGTGAGTGTGTGTGTGTGTGTGTGTGTGTGTGTGTGTGAGAGAGAGAGAGAGAGAGAGAGAGAGAGAGAGAGAGAGAGAGAGAGAGAGATGGTAGACTCCAGCTTCCACAGCAGCCCCTATAACGGATACTAACAGGAGCCCTGCTGAGACACTATCTATTCAAGTGCCTCTATGACAAGCATCCTGGAGGCAGGATTTCTCTCCTGGGGAGTGAGTTTACATCAGAGTGGGTATGAACACATACCTTGCTACCCACCCCCTTCCCTGCCTACTGCCTAGGAATGAGAGAGCCTGGCTGCAGGCCTGTGCTTTGTCACCTCTGCCATCCTTAGAAAGGTATAAAGGGGAGACCCTGCTTTTGCTATGTTCTCAGATCCTTTACTCTGGAGACTATTTACTGGGATGCTATTTGTCGCTGGTGCTTAGGCCTGAGCTCTCATTGGAGCTCTGTTATCTCTGTCTGCCTGTCTGCCTGCCTGAGGCATAAACAAGGCTAACAAACCCCTTGGTCCCCAGTAATCCACCTCAGTGCCTCTCGAGTCACTCCCCTCTAACACCTCACCACGGAGGAGGTTATTCAGTGAAGCATGCAGCAGAAAGAACTCTTATGAGAAGATCTTGTAATACAATGTGTTATGATGAAATAAAAGATCATAGATCAGGATTAAGCTGGTTTCCAGCCAAGGAAGCAAAGGAAATTGAACACATATTAGTCAGGAAATGAAAACACAGTACAGAGTTGGGGACAGAAGTCACAAGATTCAAAATTAATAAAAAGAATAAATAAATAAGAGAAAATCAAAGACAAATTGTAGTGAAAAGTCTACTTTTAAAATAGGAATTCTTGAAAATAAGCTTACCTCTAGATTCGGAACAGAGGGCTTAACATCTGGTTTAAAAGAGAAAAAATGGAAAGCTTCAAAAGATAGGAAATTAGACACACAAAAGAGTGTGCTCATCAACTCAGACTTACTTTGTCCCCAAGTGTAGAGCAAGGTCCCAGGACAAGGCAGGGGCCTGACCTTGACTGGGCCATCTCTCTCTGACCCTGAGCTCCCACACTGCTCTTCCCTACCTCCCCTGTCACCGGTTTCTCCTGCCAGCCAAGGACGGCCAACGCCTGCCTCCACTCTGCCCTTCCTGTCTACAGGCGCACACAAACTCAGTCATGAAAAGAGCAAACGGCTCAGCGATACGAATGGCAACAGATCTGGCAGCGTCTTGTCCGTGTGTGGTAAATGAGGAACCCGAGGAAGACACCCTCCACCCGACTTGGCTGACATTTTTCTCTGGTGCAAGCGGGAAGCCTAGGCTCTTTCTAACTCCCCACCATTGATCTGGAGAGTGTAAACAACGCACTGAACAGCAGACACTGTGAAAACCAAAAAGAACCAACTAAGAAGCTTAAAGCACACAGAATTCTCAATCTACTTCCCACCTCAGTAAAATTCCCAGTAGATAAACTGTCATCATTTGAGCAGTTCATTCTGAAGAATAACTTTTATTGGCCGACATAATTGTCGTCTCTGAGGCTTCTGCTTCCTAGACCTAATCACGGAAGTTTCTAGTTTCCATACAATCCTAGAATTTTCGGTCTTTCTCTGAGTTACTGCTCCATAAGTTCACCCTCTCTTGGTCTCTCAGATCTCTGCCTGGCTGGCAGGTTAACTTAGCTGTACTGGCTCAAACTCCTCTCCAAGATGACGCATTCAATCTGCACCCCTCCCCTCTCCTCCTCCTCCTTTCCTCCCCTTCCCGGCCTCCCCTGCATTGCTCTGCTTGGCCTCATACTGTCTCCAGCAATCTGCTCTAATCTTCTGGTTCCTTCCCATTCTCTGGCTCATGCTGTGTTTTCTAGCTTGTTCTTTCTACAGCCTGTCTCTGCAACACTGTCCTGGTGAAGCTGCCGCTTGTCTTTTTCCACACTACTCCTTAAGTAGCTTCCCTTTCCCCTCTCTTCTCAAGTGAGTTAGGCATATCCTATTTTGTTAAATCTTTCTCTGATTCGTCACTATGTCTGCCCCTCAATTAGATATCATTTCCAAACATGGGTGCACCCTTCTACAAGCTAACTTTACCTTGTTTGGGATTAAAGATGTGTACTAAGGGACTGTCTGTATTCTAGCCAGAGGGATGAAAGATGTGTGCTACGGCTGAGCCACACCAAAACAAGAAACAGTTTTCAGTAAACAACACAATCTTAGGGATCCCAAAACTCACTGTGCCAAATAAGATATATCAAAAAAGTCAATGTGCATTCCAGAATTATAACAGGAACATCTTATACATCCAAGCATCATCCAACAAGTCCCTCACTGATGGCCCACTGTGGCCAGGCCCTGCAGGCAGCATGATGACAGGGGCACAAGGAAAGGCACATAAACACAGACGCAGCCTGAGCTGGAGTCCTCTGCCAACAAACAGAACAGGCAACATGGGCTCTAAGAGAGCATCTTATGGGGTTGGGGATTTAGCTCAGCGGTAGAGCGCTTGCCTAGCAAGCGCAAGGCCCTGGGTTTGGTCCCCAGCTCCGAAAAAAAGAAAAAAAAAAAAAGAGAGCATCTTATACGGTCAGGGCAACCTCACATCTGGGCCATCTATCACTTGCAGTGAGAACGAACAGCAATGCTTCCTGGTCAGAATCTCAGAGCCACAGTGCAGAGGTGTGCTGGCCTAAGAACGGATAACAGAAATGTTGCCATGGTCAGCTCCTTCCTTACCTTTCTGTTGAGTGTCCTGTGGTGTGGAGGAGGAGGAGGAGTCTGAAAGCCAGTCTTGCTCAGAAACATCACCTTTTCTCACCAGCTTTTGTGACGACGGTACCTTTCAGTTATGAGAGAGAAGCAAACACGCGGACCTGTTAGTTGTATACATCCTCCTAACGGTTCAACTGTCTCATTTCCTACAGTGCCCACAGCTGCCACACTGAAAAGGGCTGCAGATGCTGTGGCAGGAAGAAACCACAGGGCCTTGCAAATGCCCGGGCAGACAGTCAAGAGCACGCCTACTGTATTTAGGCTATGGGGAGCTTCATATCCTGCACTGCCTGGATGGCTTCCTCTCTGCATTCCTGCAGGGACCTGCTCAGGAAAGTGGCTCTCTCAGGACAGCACCCAGTGCCACCATATCCAGCTCTGGTGCTCCATTATGAAAGTGCATTATGCGACAAGAAGTGCTGGCCACTCTGGGAGAACGTTCTGGGCTGAGAACTGCCTCGGGCTGAGGCCCATGATGCTCATTACGTGACTCCACTGCTGGCACTGTTTCCTCGTGAAGCAGGATTACTTCTTCACTTTCACCATGCACAGAGCTACAAAACTGTCCCTTAGGGGCACTCCCTCTGGCAGGGCTCTGGACGGCAGGGTCACAGGGCAGCTGGCAGAGAGGAGGAGCCATGAAACACATCCTGTGGGTACAGTAACACCTAGGCCCTTCAGGTGCACTAGCCTCGCTCAACTGATTCTTCAGCAAAAGTTTGCTTGGGATCAGCATGGCTTAGCAGTGGTGTGTTGGGAACATGGGAAGGATACTCCTGTGGTTGGCGGGAAGTTGGTAAGAGCCACATAAGAAAGGAATCATAGGAAAAGAATCTCAGAGCCAAGAGCTAAGGCCACTGCAGCTACGGGCTCTGTGCACATGGCTCCAAGGTGACCTGGTTTGAGATGAGCAGTCAACAGAGTTCCTAATGTACTTGTTATTTCAGAGAAGGAGAAACAAAGTGACCTCTTACTTTTTATCTCCTGGGAATGAGCAGCCTTGGTCAACTGTGGAAGACATTAAACGACTCACAGTCACCGGAAGTGTGAAACTGATAAGAAAATGCCAATGGCATCCGTGGAGATTGTCTAGCAGATTATTAGTTAGATAGATGACACACACACTTCTGATGGGACACACACACACACACACACACACACACACACACACACACCATGAGGAAGTACACACCCACGGGGTGTTCACATGCGTATCAGACGCATCAGGAAATGTTTCCTTCAGCCTATTCTTAAGAAAATACAAACAGGCCTGGAGAGATGGCTCAGTGGTTAAGAGCACTGACTGCTCTTCCAGAGGTCCTGAGTTCAATTCCCAGCAAACACATGGTGGCTCACAACCATCTGTCATGGGATTCGATGCCCCCTTCTGGTGTGTCTGAAGACAGCCACAGTGTACTCATATAGATAAAAAGAAAATACGAATAGAAACCAGCAGCAGCAAACTGAAGGTGAACGGTACAGCTGCCTGGGGAAGTGACATGACACCGCTACACAAGGACCAGGAGCACATGCGAGCAGAGCGACAGAGGCGGAAAGTGAGGCTGGACAATGCCGAGGGGAGCTGAAGGGATGGCTCCGCGGCTGAGCTGGCTCAGGGTTGGCTGCTCTTCCTCAGGCCCCAGATTTGATTCACGGCACCCACATTGTGACTCACAGACATCTGTAACTCCAGATCTAAGGGATCCAAAGAGCTCTTATTGTGTAGGCGCTGCCTGTATGTGGTGTACAGACATACAGACGAAACGCCATATACACAAAAATCAGAGCGAGTAAATATTTTTAAAAAGAAATTGTAGTATATAATGGTTGTTTTCTGAAAAATAGTATGAACCCTTTAAAAAAAATAGAAATAAAAAAATGGAAAAGATGGCATGGTTTGAGGAAAGACTGGGAAAAGGTGTTTGCTGTGCAAGCCCAGGGACCCAAGTTCAAGCCCTGGATCCTTGTTAATGGTAGAAGGAGAATGGACTCCACGCAGGTGTCTGACCTCCACACGTGCACATGGGGCGCATTCACACAGGCACACACACGTGCCCACGATAATAAACTTCTAAATTTTTAATGTAAAGAAGATACCCAAAGGAAGGGACAATGAAGAGTGTCAATCAAATAGATATTAGGGAGGCTGGAGAGAAGGCTCGGCGGTTAGGAGCACTGGCTACTCTTGTAGAGTACGTGGGTTCAGTTCCCAGCACCTACTCAGTGTCCCACAGCCATCTGTAACTCTAGTTCCAGAGGATCTGACACACTCTTCTGACCTCCTTGGGCACCAGGCATGCATGTGGTGAACATACTTACAGGCAAAACACTCACGCATAAAATAAATAAATCTAAAAAAGAAGTTAGCTATTAGGGGAAATGCATATTTAGATTGATTTCAAAATCACGTAGACCTAACAATAGAGTCATTCGAATGAATAGATGTTAATACGTCCCACGTCTCCACGTTCCGCAGGTTAGAAGGCTTAGAAGTGAGTGCAGCACGTCAGGAGTCCTGTAATGAGCAATGGAAGCAAGGGAGAGAAAGCCCGATGGAAGCAAAGCCAGCCGTAGGTTAGCATGTGACTGAGTGACATCACTGTACCAGCCAGCACTGAGTGACCACGGGAAAGCACAGGGTCTAGCACAGACCTACATGCAAGTCTCCTGACAGCTCTCATGTCAATCACGTGATCACGCCTCCTCAAATGCAACCTGTGGTCATGAGGTGCAACGCCATGATGGGGAGCCAGCTTGGGGAAAATCTGGACAAGAAAATGTAAGGGGCCAGTTGAGGTGGCACAAGCCTTTACTCCCAGCACTCAGAAGGCAGAGGCAGGGGAACCTCTGTGAGTGTGAGGACAGCCTGGTCGACTTTGAGTTTCAAACTAACCAGCTCAAGGCTACATAGTTAGATGCAGTCTCAAATGAACCCCAAAAAACAAATAAGCAACAACAACAAAAGCACACACATGAGCAAGTGTAACTTATACACACACACACACACACACACACACACACACACTCACACACAAGAATAACACATATACACTCACACACACACAAGCAAGTGTAACTTATACACAATCACACACACACACAATGTCACACATACACACACAGACATACACACTCACACACAAGCAAGCATAACGCATACACACACACAGACACACACACAAGGAAGCATAACACATATACACACACACACACGACGCACTCACAAACATTATACACTCAAGCAAGCATACTACATACACACACTCACATACACTTATACTCACGCTACACACACAAAATGCACACACAAGCACACCACACACATACACAGCAAAAGAAGAATCCCACACACCCTCAAAAAGATGTTTATCTTTGCCTTTGAAGAACTTGACTTCAAAGGATAAGCCAGGAAGTTTAAGGTTTACTCGACCCAGATAGACAAGGCTGAACACACAAGCAATGGAACAGAGCGAAGACGATGCCCACTCAGGTGTTTCCGGCAGACAGAGGACCTAGGGCTGACTCCCTGCTACCACGGTAGCAGGCCGGAAGCAGCTTGGGAACGTGGAGGTTACCTGACGCCTGAGAGGCACGGTGTACGCAGCACCTCTGCCATCTCCCACATCCTTCCAGGTGGTGGACTCCGACTCCCTGCAGCTGCTGGACACCTGGGTTTCAGCATCTTCATCCTCCCGGTAGCCCAACACCTCAAAGGATGGCAAGGAAGTCCTTTTCGGCTCATTCTGCCAGCTTTGCCTGTGTTAGATCATTAACGAATAAAATAAGCAAACAATTATTTGGGAGCTAGCTGGGCAAAAGGAAAGCTGTAATACACGTATTGAAAAGACAGCAACATGGGTGTGTGCATGTGTGCATGTGTGCCTGCGTGTAGGTAAATGCTTGTAAGTGCAGGTGCCCGTGGAGGCCGGAGTATCAGCTTCCTCTGGAACAGAGGTTATAGGTGGTTGTGAAAAGCCTAACGTGGGCACTGGGAACCAAATTTGGCCTCCTCCAAGAGCAGAACATGCTGCATGCTGTACTCTTCACTGCTGGGCCATCCTCTTCAGCCCTTGTTCTGTTTGTTGAGATGATCTCACTGAGTAGCCTTGGCTGAACTGCGACTTCGGTCTGGCCCGCCTCTGCCTCCCGTGTGTTGGGATTAAAGGCACGCACCCTCACACCCAGCAACTTGTAAACTCTTGCAGCCAACATTTTAAATGGTAGCTTATGTACTTTTTTTAAACATATGATTAAAAGAAAAATGTTTGGCTGGGGGCAAACCTAGTGGTACGGCTTTTGGCTAGCAGATAGAGGACCTAGGACCGACTCCCTAGAACTGCAGAACAAGACCTCTGTTGTTTGCTTTTGTTTTGAGACAGTATTTTATGTAGCCCAAGCTGGTCTGAAATTTACTGTGTGGCCAAGGATAGCCTTGAACTGCTGATTTTTCAAGTTCCATCTCCCAAAATCTAGGGCTACAGATGCCACAATTCCCAGCCCCCCAGCACTCTCCTTCAAAGAAAATCGACTCATTTTACCTTCTAAGTTCCTAGCTTAGAAGTACATGGCAGTTGGCTGGGCACTCGAGTTCATGGTCTTACATTGTGAACACCTGGACTGATCCTTTCATCCCTTGGAACGGACTGGGGTGGAGGATTTGGACAAGGTTCAAAGCTGACTTGTTTTCACATGTCAGCTGATGTACAGAAGTCCGTCCTCCTCCCTGGTCTGACTCAAGTGCCCAGTGCACTCACAGCACCTCTCACCACTGAGCCGAGTGACTCACACTCCTGTCACTACTTAGCATTGTGCTTTAAAGTATGGCAGGGTTAGCCGAGGCCTCACCTGGACTGGCATTCTTCCTTTGAGGGTTTTCTATCCTTTTTCAGTTCAATCCAGCAAAAATGTAACTCTTAGAAGAAAAACTAGCTATATTCAAAAAGGCTAGAGTCAAGATGAGATCCCATAGTGCGCTGCTATAATCCTGGGAGCCAGAAGTATAATCTGAGGCCATCCTGATCTATACAGAAAGACCTTGGCTCAGAGCTAAAGGAACAATTATTGTCCCTGTCAGTGCCTTCTGGACACAAGTAAGGGGAACCTGGTGTGATGGTTTGCATATGCTTGGACCAGGGAGTGGCACTATTAGAAGGTGTGACCGTGTTGGAGAAGTGTGTCACTGTGGGGTGACCTTGGAGATCCTCCTCCTAGCTGCCTGAGGATGCCCAGTCTGTTCCCGGCTTCCTTCAGATGAAGATGTAGAACTCAGCTCCCCCTGCACCATGCCTGCCTGGAAGCTGCCATGCTCCTGCCTTGATGATAATGGACTGAACCTCTAAGCCTATAAGTCAGCCCCAGTTAAACGGTGAAGTTTATAAGACTTACCTTGATCATGGTGTCTGTTCTCGGCAATAAAACCCTAACTAAGATACCTGGTGACTATACCCCACATGGTCCCATACACAGTGGACACAGCCATCCTGAGCTGCCGTCTACTGCCCTGAGAGGATGCAGAGCCGCAACATGTCCCTACCGAAGCCTCAACTCTGAGGTGGTGGCATATGGCTCGATGAAGCTGTCCTTTTCAACTTGGGAGGCATCACTCTCAGACCGGGATCTCTGGCGAGGCTGAGGAATGGCAACTGTCTGTCCAGTCAAGGTGGTTGCCAGGATGGCTGCAGCCAGAGCAGATCTACGAACAGAAACATGCCAAACAGGCCCTGAGCAATGGGCCTTTAAGCTGCAGGCTGACAAGTGACAACGATGGCCCATCGGAATCCCCATTTAGCTCTCATACTGACTGTATGAATCTAATTTATGCAGTCCATTTTTATAGCAACTGAATGCTTTGTAAACTCTATCCAGTTCAGTGGCTCTCAATCTTCCTAACGCTGTGACCCTTTAACAGTTCCTCATGTTGTGGTGACCCCCAATCATAAATTATTTTGTTGCTACTTCATAATTTTAGTTTTTCTACTATCGTGAATTGTAATGTAAACTTGATAATACAGGATGTCTGATATAAAACCCCCAAGGAAGTCACAGTCACAAGCCACAGGTTGAGAATTGCTGACTTAGCCAATAGGACATTACACCAGGTTGTAAATCTACATAGTCAGACATGCAAAACCTATATTTAAACTGTTTTCTTATTAAAATGAAAGATCAGAATGAAATAAGAGAATGAAATACAGGAGGACTTAAGCCAGGTATGGTAGCACACATCTTTGATCCCAGCACTTGGGAGGCAAGGCAGGCGATGGTTGGGAGTTAGAGGCCAGGCTGGTTTACATAGGGAGTTCCATACAACCCGGGCTAGAGAGTGAGACCCTGACTTTAAAAAAACAAAAACATAAATAGCCAGGCGACGGTGGCCCACTTGTGCGTGGTCACCGCTTTCAAATACCTGCAGAGTCAGTGTGGATGAAAACTAACCATGAAACTGGTAGTTCACTCAGAACCAGGATCCTAGTTCATTTCTAGCTCAGAATAAACAACACGACTGACAGCCAAATGCTGGTGAGAGTGTGAAGTAACTGTCATTCACACTGCGGTGGGAACACAAACACAACAGTGGGGAAAAGCTCCACAATCACTTCAGAAACAAAAGGGGTTTTGTGTTTTGTTTTGATTTGTTTTTTTAAGAGGCTGGAGGGCTGGCTCTGCGGTTACCATGAATCTCTTCCAGGGGACCAAGGTTTGGTTCTCAACACACACACACACACACACACACACACACACACACACACACACACACACACACACACACACATGGTAGCTCACAACCATCTGTAACTCTGGTCCCAGGGGACTGAACACCCTCTTCTCACCTCTGAGAGCACAAGCACGCATGTGGTACACAGACACACATGCAAACAAAACACTCATAAAACAAACCTTTACAAAGTGTTTAAAAAAAAAAAAAAAATCAAGATCTCACTATGTAGCTCAGGCTAGCCTAGGGCAATCAATCCTCCTGCATCAGCTTCTTGAGTGCTGGAATTACAAGGGTATGCAACCAGGCTCTTAAAATTTTTTTTATTACTTGTAATTATGTTTATGTAATGTTTGCCTGTGTGTGGGTATGGGTCCAAGAAGACCAGAAAGGTTGGAGCCGGAATTACAATTGTGAGCTGTCCCATGTAGTTGCTGGGAACTGAACCCCAGTCCTCCGCAGGAGTAGTGGATATTCTATCAGATGAGCCATCTCTACAGGCCCACCAGGCCCTGGTGGAAAAAGACTTATAGAGCCCACAGCATGCTCACCATGAAGCTCCTGTCTCATTTGTTCCGCAGACAAGGGCAGGTAAGCTAACCCTCTTGTGCATAAACACAAGTCTCACTGATACAAGACAAACACTGAGGAGCTGGACAGACCACCTTCCTGCCAGTGGGGCTACTGCCATGACATTTTAAGCAGTGATCAATAACTGAACCTCACAGGTACTGAGAGGGGTGGAAGAGACACTGCTTATTCAGTACCTGCTAGGCTACTTGGCACAGAGCGATCACTAATAAATGGCTGTCTGTGTTATGGACTCAGTGCTGCAGGCAAAATCAAACACTAAAACACCACAGAGGTCTTTCGTCCTCTACTGTTTAGGAAGGAACCCAGGAGCTTCATGTATGCTGGGCAATGCTGAATCACCAAGCCCTATTCCCAGCCCTTCAGAGTTTATGTTCTAATCAAACGCACAGAATATACCAGTACCAAAGAAGATCACATAGAAATCGACCCTCTAAAGTGGAATTGGCTCTTATAGAGAGCTAATAACGAAATCAATTTACACATTGAAAACAGAGTAGCAGTGGACTGAAGACAGCTCAGTGGGTTTATAACATGTACTTCTCTTGCAGAGGACCTGATTTGGTTGTCAGCACCTATACTGGGTGGTTCACACCTAACTGTCACAGCAGCTCCAGGACACCCAATGTCCTCTTCTAGATCCCAAGGGTACCCACATCCAAGTACACACACACACTAATACTCACATACATGCACAGACAAAGACTCCAGGCTGGCCTCAAACTCATCTGCCTGCCTCTGTCTCCTGAGTGCTTGGATTAAAAGAATATGCCACCACCACCCAGCTATAAATAAAAATTTAAAGGACAACACCAACAAAGTCAGACTAGCTAGGCATGGTGGCTCATACTCTTGGAAGGCTGAAGCAGGAGGACTGCTCTGAATACAATGTCAGCCTGGGCCACAAAGCAAGACCCTATAGAAAACAAAATAGTCTAAAGTTTTCTAGTATCTGATACAGTGGTCCCAACAATGAAAAGAGAGTGGGCTGTGTGCTACACCAAACGCTGGGTGGTTAGGAACACCAGTTCCTGGCAGGGAATATGTTCCTTCCTTTAACACAAAGTAGGTTTTTGTTTTGTTTTGCTTTGCTTTGTTTTTTAAGGCAGGATTCTATCTAGGAAGAAATTTTTGTGCAGGTCTCCTAAAAATACTGTTAACCTGGATGGACTTAGCTGAGATTTAGAGCACATGTTTAGCATGCACAGACCCTGGCTTCCACTCCCAGGAAGAAAAGAGAGAGGAAGGAAAGAAGGAAGGGAGGGAGAGAGGGAGGGAGGAAGGGGGTAAAGGACTGAAGGATTAACTTAAACTTGCTTCTTTATATTTAATAGAAACCAACTGCATCCAATCCTGAAATTTGAGACAGTTCACTGAAGATAACAGATCCCATCAAGTCCACTGGTGCTCAGAGAAGCCAGATTAAGTGCATTTTGGAACAGAGGTAAATACAGCAGAGTCCTCTACTTGTGGCCTCTTGGCCAGTGTGATCAGTTCCAGGGTTCGGGACTTGATGGTTAAGCTTAGGGGTGACCCTTGGTGCCGCTCATCTTGAGACTTACCTGGGCCTCTCTGGAGAGGGGTTGGGGCTTCGGGGAGGGGGTGTGCGTGGCACAGCTGGCTTCGGAGCAATGCTGGCTGCAGGGAGGAAGCCATGGATGATGTGGTTCTGCACAAATGAAACCCAAGGCAGGTCACTGGAAGGAGGAAATCACCTGGGTCCTGTGCCACCATCACCTCCCAAGCTGAGGCCATACCAGGGATCCAGTCCCAGGAGAGTCCCTTTACCCTGCTGCTGTTCCCAATCCCCGTCAAGGCAAGCGCACTCACCCGGGGCGCTCACCCGGGGCACTCACCCGGGGCGCACCGTCATGGCTATCCATCTCACTTTCCTCCTCCTGACTTTCCTGACTGATTATAATTGCAAACTGATCTGGATTAATCCACACCTAGTGCATTATGAAGCACACCTTGGAGTGTCTGTGGGAGGGCTTTTCCAGAGAGGATTAACTGAGCTGGATTAATGTACCCTAAATATGAAGAGGACCAACTCCTGGGGCGAGAGACTTAGACTGAAGAAAAAGGGAAAGAGGAGAGGGAGATCAGCTGGGCACTATCATTCCTAGCTTCCTGGTCTGCTGAGATGAGAGCAAGCACCCTCCACATGCCTGCCACCTGCTACCACACCTCCATTCCCCCGCCCCCGCCCTGACACCACCCCCTGAATCGTGTCCCCTCAAAACCATGAGCTCTACTCCCATAAGCTGCTTCTTGTCAGGTCCCAGCCAGCGAGGAAGGTAATTACACTGACCATTATCTTAGGCTTCCGACACACAGCACTGTCCCCAGTGACGGTACCCAGGTCTTCCCGCTCCCAAGCCACAGGTGCCTCTCTCATCTTTATCAACCCTGGAACTCTGAAATGAGCACTGACTCCTCTCACAGAAGGAGCCTGACACCCGGTGGCTCATCTCAAAGCTACACAATGAGGAGAACGAGCTTCTACATACGATGGAAGTCAGAGGGGATGCCGCCACCCCACTTTGAGTAACTGGGAGGAGGGGTCTCTCAAGTTTCTGAACCCTGTCCAATCTTTTCTGGGCACCAGCCACTCACACCCACGAGAGGCAGGGCATCATCATGAATGATGAAGACGCACTGCCTTCATCCTCGGGAGCATAGAGTGAGAAAATGCCTACACAGTTTTTATAGAACACAGAATCATGAAAAGTCAAAATAGCACAAGGAGAGAAGGGTTGCCACCCCATGCCTGCTTCTCCTTCGGGGTAGCCAGGCCCATTGTGCACTGAACTGGACTGGAGGCAGGGAAGCCTAGCCGGGCACAGGGGAGTGCAGGGCGGGATCATGGTTGGTAATGAACACACCCAGGAACAGCTTTGGAGAGCTGGTTCGTTTATTGGAGGGGGTGGGGGAATTAATGCTCCTGGGGAGATGGCCAGGGTCTCTGGGGCAAGTATTATGTGGCTGTTTACCACTGGCCAGGGCAGGGGTGTAGGAAGATGCTTCATTTCCATATTCAGGGGCTGTAGTGGGGAAGAGGAATGCGAGACCTTAGTCGAACAAGGAATGAAGTCTAGTAACTGTCAGGGTACTAAGCTCTTATTAGGATTGATGGTGGGAAAGCCGCTGGCTTTATGGTACCAGGCTGGGAGGAGCTAGTCAGCTCCTGGGAAGTATCTGGGTTGGAGCTCTTTCAACCCTTCCTTCATAACCCTGGGCCATTACTGCCCCATAAAGGCTTCCTTTCAGGGTTTTTTGTTTTGCTTTCTTTTTTTTTGAAAAAAAAAAAAAAGATTTACTTATTTTATGTGTTTGAATGTTTTGTCTGCATATATGTATGCATAGCACATGCATGCCTGAGTTTGTGGAGGTCAGAGGAGTACATCAGATCTCTTAGAAATGGTGTTTCAGGGGTTGGGGATTTGGCTCAGTGGTAGAGCACTTGCCTAGCAAGCACAAGGGCCTGGGTTCGGTCCCCAGCTCCGAAAAAAAGAAAAAAAGAAAAAAGAAATGGTGTTTCAGATGGTTATGAGCCGGCATGTAGGTGCTGGAAGCAATATGTAACCTTAACTGTGGGATGATGTCACAAGTGAGGGGCAGGTACAGGATAGAAGGAGGCCTGTCATTGGAGGAGAAGGAAGGATGGGCAGGAGAGATGTTTGAAGGAAGAGGAGACTGGAATGGAAAGGAGGGAGAGACGGGAGGGAGAGGGAGAGAAACCATGGCAGGACAATATGGTGGGTGATGTTAAGATTCCACGCTGTACCTTTACAAGTTGTTACAAATGTTTTTAAGGGATGGATGTGTATTGGGCTTTGTGTAGGTGTAGGTGGGCAATTATATCTTATCAATTGGGCCAAAGGTTATTGTGTTGTGTGTTCTTTCATGTAGCAATTTAAGTGAAAGAAAGTGTGGGGCGGCTGGACTGGGCTGCCACAGAGTTGGGATGTGTGTTTCTGGCAATGGAAACCTGCCTTGGAAACTAGATAGGCAGAGAGATTGCTGACAGCTCAGAGAGAGGCCTTTGGCAGTGTGATATGGGATGGAGCAAAGCAGGTGAGACGCTTTGCTGACTGAGAATTAAGATATCCAGCAGATATCTTGGGGCACCGCGGTGCTAGACCTAGCAAGGTAAAAGACAATAACTTTTTTTTTTTTTTTTTACAACAACACTTAACCACTGAGCCAGCCCTCCAGCAAGGAAACTTCAAGTTTTTCCTTAGGAAAAGGACACAGAGACATTAAGAATGGGTCTTCAAAGATGGCCCCTGCCTCTGTATTGGAGAGGGAGCAGCAGCATGAACACAGGAAGAGACAAAACACCAATGGCAGGCAACTTAGACAAGGAAAAGAGGACACGAGGGATCTGTGGATCATTTCAGTTTATTCCTGGGGGCTGGAGAAATGGTCCAATGGATAAGAACATGTACTACTCTCCCAGAGAACCTGAGTCCAGTTACCAACACCAATACCAGGCGACTCACAACTGCCTGTAACTGCATCTCTAGAGAGTCCACTGTCTTTGACTTCTACCGGCAAGTGTACGAACTCATACTTGAGACACTTATACATAATTAAAATAAGTTTTTTTAAAGGTTATTACATGGACAATATAACTCAGTGGCAGACTGTTTGCCTAGTGTCCAAAAGGGCCTGGAATAGTTACTTTCTCCTGACCTCGAGACAGGGTTTCACTGTGTAGCTTTGACTAGTTTGGAACTCACTTATGTAGTCCAGGCTGTCCTGAGGTTTGCCTACCTCTGCCTCCAGTGTGCTGGGATTAAAGGTGTATGCTATACTATTCCTGGCCTAAAGGCCCTGAAATGGATCCATAGCACCACAAAATATAGTTGGCATGGTTAACAGACTGTAGTGAGAGGAATGGAGTGTGTGTCGTGATTCCTGGAATCACAATCCTAGAAAAATGAGTAAGGAGCCAAGTGTGATGGGGTAAGCCTGTAATCTCAGCACTCAAGAGGCAGAGGCAAAAGGGTTGTGGGGAGTTTCCTGGGCTACTTAGCAAGACCCTGTTTCAAAACCAAAACCAAACAGAAGAAGAAATATAAACCAGCAAGACATCAGAGAAAGAGACTAGGAAGACACTTCATGGCACATAGTGATAAAGTGGCTTTAAGAACATCCGAAAGGACACATCCAGGCAGAAGGAACAGAAAATGTCAGTGTGTCTGGCTAGTGAGTGTGTGGTGGAGGACAGTGGGTTCTACTAAAGGCAGTGGCATGATCAGATTTGTTGTTCTTAAGTTTCAGTCATTGCTCTGTAGACAGCAAATGTCAGGGACCTCAGAGGTGAAAACAGAGAACCTAGAAAATATTTGATTAGGAAGCAGTCCGGGTAGATAGAGGCCAGGTTAGGGTGGGTAAGGTAGAATGTGGTGGGCAGACGGACTTGCTAAAGCCAGTAGGTAGTGAAGGGTAGCAGGGAGAACCAAGTATGACTTCCCTGCGAGGACATCCGGCCATGGAGCAGTTTTCAGCAAGACAGGAGTGAACTCCTGGTCAAGGGGAGAATCCTGACAGGGAGGTCAAAATTCCTGTCTGTGGCTTACTCTGCACATGAAGGATTCTTCGGCACACGAAGTCTGGACTTCTGGAACTTAATGCTCTCTGATAGCGTGGCCGCCTCGCTCCTACCACAGGCCTTAAAAACTGCATATGAGGGCCGGAGAGATGGCTCAGTGGTTAAGACATTGTTTGCTCTTCCAGAGGTCCTGAGTTCAATTCCCAGCAACCACATGGTGGCTCACAACCACCTGTAATAGGATCTGATGCCCTCTCCTGCTATGCAGGCATACATCCAGATAGAGTACTCATGTAAATAAATCTTTCTTTTTTCTTAAACCGCACATGAAAGCCTGGAATTACTCACGAACTGGCTCCGCCGGTTCCTGCGGAAGCTGAGGAGCATCCTGGCTGAGGGCTGCGGTCTGAGGCGCCTGGTGCTGGACTGGCTGGAAGACAGCCCCGCAGCCTGCACAGCTCCCCACAGTCTAGCTCCCGCGGACCCCTGACTTTAAAACAAACACATCTCATATTGGCTCTGTTTTGAGTCTCAGCCAATCAGAGTCAGTTTTACTGCCACCCGTTGCTCTTGACAACCGAGCAAGGCGTCATTCAAATTCCAGCCAGTGAGGAAGCAGGCTAAGTCTTTCGCTCTTTTATTGGCTATACTACACGCCAATCTTTTGCATATCACCCAATCAAACGCAGGATAGGGCGCTCAGACTTTTAAAGAGTGCTCCCGGGCTGTGGGAACCCGGAACTGGCAGGGCCTCAGGTGCCTCCTACAGAGGTTTTAGACCCCGGAGCGGTGAGCTTTCCTGACGTTGTAGCTCCTGACAGGGACAAGGAGCCACCGTAAGCTTCCTGTTAGGACACCAGAGCTAAGGGAGGCGCTTACAAAGAGGGTCGGAGTCACCAAAACAGAAATCTCCCGGTTTTAGCCCGGGGTGGTGGCGCCCGGCTGTCATTCTAGCACTTGAGCTGCTGAGTTCAAGTCCAGCTTGAGCTAGTAGTCAACTGTCAGTACAAAGCCAAGCTTGATAATAAGACCCAGTCATATTTCGAAGATAAATAAGTACATTTATTTAACTCAGACTCAGTTAAAGTAGTTCAATGCCTGAAAAGCCACTCTACAGATCCTGCCAAAGAGGTCTGGATTTTGTATAGAACTGTGTGCAACAGCGCCTGCTCTAGTGAGGTGTTGCATTTTCCTCATTAGACCAAAACCACGGATGGAAAGGTGCCCCCCTGCTGGTACTGGTCCGGTCCACGTGCCACTGGGGCATATTGTGGCTAATGAAAAATGGCGCGGATCCCAACTGGCTCAGGAGTTGCAAGGTCAGTGGGCTGTCTTCTATCATACTCCTTTCTCCCCAGCACGTTAAAAGAGGGAGAGAAATACTGGATACGATGATTTTCTTTTGCAATCCCAGCACTCCTGAGACTGAAGCAGGAGAATCATTGAGTTGGAGACCAGCCTGGGCTACATAGCAAGTTCAAGGCCAGCTTGGGCTATGAGAGCTTGTCTCAAAATGATTACATAGACTAAAATAAAAGTAGACTGTTAAGAGAACTGGCTGGTCTTGCAAAAGATCCTGGTTTGATTCCCAGCACCCACATGGTGGCTCAGGGAATCAGACTCGCCCTCTTCTGGCCTTTGGAGACAGTAGGCTCGAACATGTGCCATAGACATATGCAAGCAAAACATACATATAAATCTTTGGGTTTTATTTTATTTTATTAAAAAGGAGGCTTAGGCCAGGTGGTGGTGGATCACACCTTTAATTCCACACTTGGGAGACAGAGGCAAGAGGATCTTTGAGTTCAAGGCTGACCTGATCTACAGAGTGAGTTCTAGAATAACCAGGGCTACACAGAGAAACCCTGTCTCAAACCAACAAAAAGAGGGGTGGGGGCTAAAGATGGCTAGATCCCCACCATCTCCACTGGGCTGCTCATTACTGCCTGTAATTCCAATTCCAGAGGATTTGATGGCCTCTCATGGCCTCTTAGGACTCATGCGTGCACACACACACACACACACACACACACACACACACACACACACACACACATTTTTAAAATGAATCTTCACACAAAATATACATTTTAACTGGAACTAAAATTCCAGCCTCGTTATCTGGAATTTCTAAAAAGCACGTTTTCTTGCGTTTTTTTTTTTAGGAAAAGTTAGACTCATTTTTGAGGACGGTCTGGCATCAACAGATTTTTACCTGTCTAGCAAATCCTGCATCCTCTATATCACTGAAGCAGATCTGGTGGCTGGACATGGCTACAAAAAAAGACTTGCTCGCTTTAGAAATGTAAGTACCGAATCAGAGGCGCTAAAATCTAGCATCTTCTTGTCTCCCCATCGCCCCTCTCATCAACTGTCCCAAGCGCTGAGTGATAGCTCTCTGAACCTCAAAAAAAGGAGCTATGTTACCGGATCTTACTCTTTTCTTTTGAAGTCTGCACATCTTCAAGGGATCGTAATAGTCGAGAAAACCCAGATGAGTGAACAGTACTTCCCGGCAGCCCAGAAGTTTACTGTGCTAGACCTCGGGATGGTGCTGCTTCCGGTAGCCAGCCAGTCAGAAGCATCCTGCCTCATCTTCCAGTTGGTAAGTACCAGACTTCTTCTTTATAATATCCCATCCAGAAGATGCTCAATTTGCCTCAAATCCTGACTTACCAAAGCTGCCTTTATTATAATGGTGTTGGTTTCTCGAAATAATTTTTTTTTTAATTTTGTTTCAGTTGTTTTCTGAGAAAGATTTTTTTTTTTTCTACGTAGACCAGGCTGGCCTCAAACTCACAGAGATCCTCCTACCCTGGACTCCCAAGTGCTGGGATTAAAGGTGTGAGATATATCACACCTGACTTCAAAATAAATTTTGACACTGGGTCTCGAGTAGCTGAGATCGCCGGTATGTGTCACCACACTGGGCTTTAGGCAGTGCTGGAGGTTGAACCTAGGGCTTACCGCGTGCCAGGCAAACACTCTGCCAACCAGTGACACCTCTATCTGGTTTATTGAAACTTTTGCACATATGACTTACAAGTGCGTAATGAAAGATCTAAGTCAGAGCTTTGATTTTGGCCTCCAGACTGCACCGAGGCTGTCACCAGCATCCTGCATCGTACTAGGCAAGATGGCACCTGGCAGCCCCATGGCCCTATTTGCACATGCCATTGTTTAAGTAGCAGCATTTCTTTGCTTTTTGTGCCCCCCCCCACTTCCTCCCATAGGGCCTGTGTAGCCCAGACTGTCCTTGAACTCCTGATCCTCCTGCTTCTATTTCCCAAGTCCTTGGGGTCACAAGCATTTCTGACACCACGCCTAAGCTTCAGTACTTCCGTGTATAGGCTTAATGCATTCATCTCCTTACAACAAATAAACCACTAAAAACAAAAATTCTGAGGCTGGGGGATGGCCCAGTGCTTAAAACACTTACTACACAAGAATGAGGACCTGAGTTTGACACTCCACTCCCACCCCATCTGAAAATGCTGGACCTAACAACACACACCTGTAGTTCTACCCCCGGGGAGAGAGACAGGCAGATGCCTGTGGCTTGCCAGCCAGCCAGCCAGCCTCGCCTGATCAGCCAGCTACAGGCAAAGGAGAGACCCTGTTCTAAACCACGTGGTGCATGGAGCCTGAGGAACACGAAAGGTCTCCATATACACGCAAACGTGTAGTCCTATGCGAATCCACATGCCTCGCAAAAACAAACAGTGCTGGCTTCCCTTCCCTTGCTCTCCTGAGTTTCCAGGCTGATGCTCTTTATACTTTCCTGGGGAGTTTGCTTTTCTATCCCAGCCTCACTGTGTAATGAGGGTGGCTTGGAACTTACTTTGTAGCCCAGGCTGACTTCAAACTTGCAACGCTTCCCGAGTGCTGGGAGTATAGGTGCTATGGGAAATGCCCAGTGCTCCTGGGAAATGTTTTAAAAACGGTGTCATGGGCTGGCAAGCTGTGCAGTGGGTAAAGGCATCTGCCACCTATGGCTCTGAGTTCAATCCCTAGATCCTATGGAAGAAGAGATTCTCTTCCCACAAATTGTCTACTGACCTCTACACGTATACTGTGGTACATATATGTCTTCCAGAAATAATGTAAACTATCATTTCTACCCACGAAAAACCCCAATTAAAACTCACAGAAGTCAAATAAATAAAATGTATAATTAATGTTGGGAGGCAAGTTCATGGAACACACTTACAGTTCCAGCCCCTGAGAAGGAGGAGGATCATAACTTTGAGGCTATCCTGGCATACACACACACACACACACACACACACACACACACACACACACACACAAAACTTAGAAGTTGACCACTTGAGACTAGTTCAATTCCCAGCACTAGAAAGAAAAGTCATACCTGAGGCTTACCTCTGACCAGGATGGGGCGTGAGTATTTTTGGTATATGAGTTATTGTGTTATTAGGGTGGTTTTTTTTAATATTATAATATGTGTGTTATGTATATGGACACATGGTATACTTGTAGAAGTCAGAGGACAATTTTATGGGGTCACTTGTCTCTTTCCACCATTGCCTGGATTCCAGGGATCAAACTCAGGTCAGCAGGCTTGGGCAGCAAGCGCCTTTTCCTGCTGGGCCACCTTATAGGCCCCTGGGTTACTGCTGTTAAGTGGACGAGCATCTAGAACTGAGAACCAAATTGGAAATACAAGCAGGCTTATGGTTTCCAGATTCCTCTCCAGTCATCTGCCTATAGAGTTGTCTGCCCAAGTGTAGCTGCTGTAGCTGAAGAGTCCATTTCCCTTTGAGAGCTTTCTGGGGTGCTAGCAGGGGCATCAAGCCACTCTCACTCTTGACTAAAGAATGGTCCTCAGTTAGAGACGTTTGTCCATCAGAGCACTTTGATCAGCGGAGTGCCAGGTGGCACAGTCAGATTGCCCTCACACTCCTGGTATCTCCCAGTTTGTTGTTTGAGACAGGGTCTTGCTATATAGTCCTGGCTGGCCTAGAGCTCACAATGTAGACCAGGCTGGCCCTGAATTCAACAAGCTATGTTTGCCTTTACTTTTGTTTTTCAATCTACTGTCTGTCTCTATATGTGTGCACGAGCATGTATGAAGTGTGTGTGTGTGTGTGTGAGTGTGTGTGTGTGTGTGTGTGTGTGTGAAAGATGCATGTGTATGTGTGTGGAAATCAGAAGACAACTTTTGGGAATCAGTTCTCTAACTGTGGGAACGGAACGTAAATCTCCAAGCTTGCACACCGAGCACCGTGCCCTGCTGAGCCGTCTCACACAAGATTCTTGTTTGTTTGAAGAACTGGGTACTGGGTCTTTGTGTATGCTAGGCAAGCACTGTATTACTAAGCTATAGTCCCAGCTCACTTCTGCCTCCCCACTGTGCTGGGACTGAAGATATATACCACCACACCAGTCTTCTTGAACTAGTTCTGAATAGATCATAAACATGTAAATTCTTCATGTTTTTGATTAGTTTTACCCTAAATATTCCTAAAACTCAGTTTTTATGAATTCTTTTTTTTAATCCTTTGCACGGTCATATGGTCTTTATTTAAATAATTTCACCAACATCTAAGCATTTATAATTCTGGCATATGAAAACTCATAAGCTGAGCTACATGGAACAACTGTCCTACAGGGCTAGGGAAGTGACACGGTAAGCAAGCGCTGGTCACACACATGGGGTCCGAAGCTCATGGACAAGGCCTGCTGGGGAGGTGAAGACAGCAAGATCCTTGGAGCTCACTGGCCTTTCTAGCCACCTTGCTGAGCTCTGGGTTTAGTAAGAGACCCTGCCCTCTCCCCGAAATAAGGTGGAGAGTAATAGAGGAAGACACCCAATGCCAACCTCTGGTCCCCCACACAGGCATGCACACGTGCACTGCAGTATGCATGTGTACATGCATAAACTACACACACACACACACACACACACACACACACACACACACACACACACACACACACACACACTCTCTCTCTCTTTTACAAAAACTACCTGTCCACCAGAGGGCGCTCACATCCTTTTCCTTTAATTTTCACATTCAGGTTCAAGAGCAAACCAGAGAGCCCAGCAAGAACCCTTTCCTCAGGAAAAAGCGCTCCATGCTCTCTGAGTCCTCCCTTGTTCAAACTGTGCAGCAGATCCCGGGGGTTGGTAAGGTTAAGGCCCCCCTTCTGCTCCAGAAGTTTCCAAGCATCCAGCAACTAAGTAATGCTTCCACCCAAGAACTGGAGGAAGTCGTGGGACGCACAGTAGCACAGCAAATCCACACCTTCTTCACCCAGCCTAAGCGACAGCAGTCCTGGCACTGACTTTGCTGTCAGACTACAAACTACAGCATCTGGTTTTCATATTTAAAAAGGAAGAAAAGTTCTCTCAGTGGCAAGAGGCTAAAGACAAGGAGAGGACGATGAGTCTCACAGAATCACCCTGCCTCATTGTCTGTCTGGGCAGCAACCGGGTGGGGCTTGGGGGCCTCGGGTGACACTGCCGACTTTGTGCTAAGATGAAGAGGATCCCATAGGGATCTTCCAGAGACTCATTCTCAGCAGCAGCCAGCTTGAGCAGATTTGTACAAAGCACTTTGCCCTGCCTCTGTCACTGAGAGGTCCTGGGACGGTCCAGCACTGAGTAGGGCGTGCCCCTGTTCCCAGTGTCAGGGCCACAGCTCAGGTCTTCTCTGCACATGTCAGGTACCTGTGCTCTGGAGTTTCTGCCAGTGTCAACAAACGTCTTTCCTACTTCATAACCCCTTCCTCCCTTCTCAACACAAGAAAACGATTTTGTTGTTTTGGAGGATGTAGAAGACATATTTAGGATAAAATAAAAGCAAAAAAAAAAAAAAAACTAACTCAAACAATGAACATGACTTTATTTAAATATTTATACAAACACAGCCCCAGGGACAGCGGGTACGCTTTCCTTAAGGCGTTTGTGTTCTTGAGATATTGCACAATAGAAAAATATTTAAATCCTTGTTACTTCTCTAACTAAGATCCACAGGCTATATCGTTAAGCACATCGCTTAAACTGTGTCAACCATGACTCTGAAAAGCAGTCACAGTGTCATCCAACCTTTAGCCCCAAAGTCGAGTTGACAGATACAAAGTCAAGTAGAGGTTTCAACTTGAGTAAGTTTACGTCCTTACCTTGTAAACTGCAAAACTACTATTTAAACCAAGACTCTTAAAATACATAGTCACATTCTTCCTACTTTAAACAAAGGGAGCAACGTTTTGAGTATCAAACAGCATATTATCTACCCTGTAGACAGCATCTCCTAACACTGCCACTGTGTTAGCTAATGGTCAGTATGATAAACAGGGAAGCTGGTCCCGGAGTAAGGAAAGGCAAAATTGGCACTAGACTTTAACTGTGAAAGAGCAACCAGATTATGCAGGAATGACAGAAAATGTCACCATTTTCATCTCGTGAATGCCCAAGTACTTAAAGCAGCCAGTTTTGGTTTTGTTTGTTTGAGACAGGCTCTCTGTGTAGCCCCAGCTGTCCTGGAACTCACTATGTAGACCAGGCTAGCCTCAAACTCACAGAAATCTTCCAAGCAGTCTGGTTTTAATAACATCTCTAACCTGCCTCCATTCAAGAGTCACTTGAACTTGAGGTTAAGAGATCACTATTATCCAACTCTAAACACTCAGATGTAGAACCAAGTAGGTGGTCCCAATTCATCTCTCACCGTGCCTGAATATCATAATCATAGCCATTAAAAACAGCTGTAGCAGCTGCTGGGTGGTGGTGGCACACACCTCTAATCCCAGCACTCGGGTGGCAGAGGCAGGTGGATCTGGGCGTTCGGGAGACTCCTAGCCTAGTCTACAGGGCAGCTTCTCGGACGGGCAGGGCTACACAGAGAAAACTGTCTGGGAAAACCACAAACCAGCTAAAACATCCAGGCCCTTCTATGCCCTACTTTAGAGAATAAATAACCGTAGCAGTGTGAAGATCCCCGTGTGGCTGGGTCCCCCACCAGTTTCTAGAGATCTCTTTCACGTTCACAACAAGCACATCAGACAAAGTTTTCACTCTGAGAAGATGGAGTTGGAGAACATTCCCATCACGGCACGGGTGGTTGGAGAGCCATGGCGGGCGCGGAGTGACCTGTTCCGGCTCCTCCCTTCAGTACAGAGAGCTGTCGGAGTTGAGCAGGCTGAAGGGAGTCGGGAGCTTCTTCTTGTTTTGCGGCCTTGCCAGGCCAACATTGGGGAGGCACAGCGTGCTGGCCGACTTCTGTCTGTTTTTACTGGTGCTCCAACTCAAGAAGGAGGGCTTTTTTGAGATCTTCTTGGTCTTGTCGGCTTTGTCGTCATCGTCCATGGACAAGCATATCATGGAGTACGTTTTCTGCATCCCCACGGAGTAGGTGGCACACTTATTATGCTGTTTGTGGGGAAGGAAGGAGGAACGTGTGAGGCATTACTAGACAGTAACGATGGGCAAGTCTGAGACTCAGGGGGGTCCAGGTGGAGTTGGGGAGGAAGAAGCAGGAGGATTAGAACTTCAGGACCAGTCTAGGCTACTCGGTGAGTGAGAGGCCGGCCTGAGTCACAGCAGATGGTGAACTAAGAACCCAAAAGTTTGAGGCTCACACCGTACACTGACATCCTTTCTGAAGTAGGGGTGATAGAGGGCCGGTGGGATGGCCTAGTGGGTAAAGGTGCTTGCTACAAAGCCCGGTGACCCGAATACCATCCCCTGAAACCTACCTATTGGAAAGAAAAAAATGGCACCCACAAGTCATCCTGTGACCTCTGCACGCATACTGTGGTATGCTCACACAAATGTAAAAAAAAAAAAAATCAGGCTGATAAAATCTAAAACTTGAGTGACTGGACTGATGCTCTTATAGAGTTATGCCCTGAAAAGCTAGGTCAGAGGGAAGGTGGCTCAGTAGTAAAGGCGTCCATGGATGGAGAAGTGACTGACTCCTACAAGTTGTCCTCTGACCATCACTTGTGCTCCATGGAACACACGCCCAGTAAATAAGTCAGACTTAAACCTCTGTAAAGCACAGACAGCCACAGTGTGCGCTACACATCTTAGCACTGAGGAGGCTGAGGGGGGGGACCGGGAGCGATTGGATTTTTAATACAGGGAACAATAAAAGAAGGATATTTACGGTGATTCCCCTTATGAGCTGGCTAGTTTTATGCCAACTTGACCTAGGCTGGAGTCACTGGAGAAGAGGGAACCTCGGTTTGAGAAGATACCTCCGTAAGATCAGACTGCAGGCAAGTCTACAGACAGGGCATTCTCTTAATTAGGATCGACAGGGGAGGACCCAGCCCAGGGTGGGTGGTGCAGTCCCTGGTCTGAGGTCCTGAGGTCTGTAAGAAAGCAGGCTGAGAAAGGAAGCCAGGGGGAGCAAGCCAGGAAGCAGCACCCCTCCATGGCCTCTACATCAGCTCCTGCCTCCAAGCTCCCGTCCTATTTAAGATCCTGTCTTGACTTCCTTTGATGATGGACAGCGCTGTGGAAGTATGAGTCAGACCAAGCCTTTCCTCCCCGAGCTGCTTTGGTCCTGGTGTTTGAGTCCCACCCCTTGGCCCTCACAGGTTTTGATGATGAACTGTACTGTGGAAGCATGAGCCAGAGAAACCCTTTCCTACCCAAACTGCTCTTTGGTCCTGGTGTTTTATTTCAGCCATAGTAACCCTAACTAGGACACCTGAGAATCTGGTGATTTGGGGTCAAGACTCCCTTCCAAAGACTCTATCAGGGCATACGATCATTAAAAACAATGAAACCAAATTCTCGAACCAGATTCCAGGGCTCTGAGCACCTCCCGCCCTTCACCTGCTTTGAGCCCGCCTTCTACCATGGTAACAGCTTTCTCATAAACTCTGTCAATTCTTTTCTTCACCCCTCTGGCAGGACGCCAGCTCCAGCTAAGTTCCACCACGTGCCTCCCTGCCTCCCCTACAGCCATCCTTCAAACAGCTCGTCTAAAGCTTAGGGACATGTCCCCAACAGACTGGCTTCCCTGACCCCAGGGCTCTGAATGACCTTTGACCTTTGACCTGGCATGCCTGTCTTCCCCTGGTCCCACCAGCCCTTTGCTCCTAGATGGCTCTTACAATCCTCTCTGTTCGCCTCAACACATATATCCTCCAGAGAACCCTGTCCTACAAGCCCTATGATGGCCTCAAAGAACAGGCCCCACGCTGCCTGGATTCCACTCTCCCTCCTCCAGGTACCAGCCCACACCCTGCATTCCTGTCTCACGGCATTCTTAGCAGACACAGCTCCATCTGCTATCCATGCCTGTCCACGTGCACACACTCCCACATTCTTTGAGAAGCTTTGCTGACAATTTCCCATCCCAGGACCACTCCAGGCTCTGCCCTCTTCTCAGGTCTTCCCTTCTTCTGTAGTTTGTAATGGTGTGCTCCCTGCCCGAGTCCCCAAGCCTTCCTGCCCCATGTCTGAGACTTTCAGGGCATGTCTGGCAACCACTGCATGGTCCAACTCTGAAAACCTACCCCCAAGGCCACCCAGGCCCAGAGAGGGTATTAACTAGCTGAAGTCGCACAGCTTGTTGACAGTCGGGGCCTGATTCCGGCTCTACATTCCAAAGCATGGATTCTTCCCTGTGTTAGCAGTTCCCAAATGTGCTCCAGGGAGGAGTAGGATTCCCAGCACTCATAACAAAGAGTTGCAAGTAAACGATTCGGGTGGGAACAGCCCTTCACGTGTTCTCACCACTCTGATGTTTTTCCATCACTGGGAAGGACCCCAGCACATGTTGAGCGAGCATTATATTCTAAGCCGCCTGCCCAGCACTCTCCATTTAACTTTGTTTTGCAGGAGAGTGGATTAAAAACAATGTTCAGGGGCTGGAGAGGAGGAGAGGAGGCTCAGCATGCCTGCTGCTCCCCCAGAGGACCTGAGCTCAGTTCCCAGCACCCACGTCAGAAGGCACAAAACCAGCTGTGATCTAGCTCTAAGGGACCTGCCACCTCTAACACCGGGGCACCTGCGCTCGCTCACGTGTGCATACACACGGACACACGCCTACTTGTAATCAGAATAACCAGAAACCTTTTCAAAGCAAACAGTGGCCAAGCATCATTGTCTAAAGTCTTCCTTGGCTACAAAGAATGACCATAACAATCATGGGTACAGGATTGGGGAGATGGCTCCTCTTCCAGAGGTCCTGAGTTCAATTCCCAGCAACCACATGGTGGCTTACAACCATCTTTAAAGGATCTGATGCCATCTGGCATGTAGGCGTGCGTGCAGACTGAGCACTCCTATATTTAAAAATACATAAGTAAATATTAAAAATGCTCATGGATATCGTTATCATACCTACTATACAAACAATACAATAGTGTCCTGTTGTATGGGCTTTACCTACACTAACTCACTGTGGCCCACTAAGACCCTAGGATACAGTTCCTCTCTCCCCACTATCTTGAGCCTCAGAGCTATTCTTGGACTCACCCAAGGTCCATGACTGGTGAGGGCCAGGATTCAAATCCAGCCAGACTGTGTGCTGAGCGACCACTTTTAAAGCCATGCCCTGCTGACCTGGCTCAAAGGCCCGGCAGAACACTGGTAAATAAAATAAACCTCTTAATCAGTCATGGGGGCACAGCAAGCCCTGTGGGGTCAAGACCGTGCACAGCTGTCCACTTAAACGCTTCTCAGACAAACTTCTGTTCCTGCCAGTCACTCGGTTGCTGTCCAGAAACACCACAGATGCTGTGTCTGGGTCCCCAGCCCACAGCATTCTCCATGGTTTCCCAGTGTTCTGTGAGCCTAAACTGCCTCGTCTTCTTGTCTTTATTTATTTTTTTGCTCTTTCAGGGCTGCCCTCACTTTAGGAGGCTGTGGAAACTTTGCTACTGTTACCCAGCTGGCAGAAATGAGTGTTCCCAGACAAATCTTGGAGGTTCTATCTGTTGATCTACCAAGATGAGGGATCAAACAGGCCAGTTCCAGCTGCTATGCCTCCCCCACCATAATGGACCATGGCTCCTGAAGCCATGAGCTACGACAAACGTCTCCTCTCTTAAGTTGCTTATTTCTGTCCTTTAGTCACAGTGACAGGAAGTTAACTAATACAGCTCCCAGATGCTGCTTATGATCACATACCTACCCCCTACCCCACTCCCCACCCCCATACATGTGTGTGAGCGCATGAGGCAGACTACACTGCTTGACCAGATAGCCACATCCAGGCAGCAGAGAGCCTTCTAAAACATTGGACTATGTCAGCACCCTTCTGTCAACAAGCCCCGCCCCACTTCCTGTATCCACTCGGCATGTCATGCCTACCTAAAGGTCTTCCTCCTCTGTCCCTCTGGCACAGTCTGTGTTCCTGTCAGTGCCATGCTCAGCATACCCTTAGTTTCTTTTTCTTTTTAACCATTACTTTATTTTATGTTATTTTGTGCATGAGTGTGTGCAAGGTCCAAGGAGACCAAAAGAGGGCGCCAGATACAGCATTGAGCTGCTGTGTGGGTACTGGAGACTGAACCCGGGTCTTCTGCAAGAACAGCAAGAGATTCTTAGCAATTGAGCCAATCCTCCCCCGACACAGTATGCTTCTTCCTTCATGGCGCTCACACCTGAGTTCAAGCTCTGTCAGTCTTGTACCCACTGCGGGACACTGGACAATGTTAGTCTTCTTTTCAAAACCACATCTGTGCTTTGCTTTTTTTGTGCAAGTCTCACAGAGGACCTTGAGTCAACTGGGGAGAAACCCTGGGACCCTGGAAAGTTCAGCTTCTTCTTCTACACCATGGCCTCTCCTACCATGATGCCATCTACCTTACCACACAGCCAGAGCAATGGGGTCATTAAATCTGGATTTTCTTTCTTTTAAAAAAAAATATTCTGGGGTTGGGGATTTAGCTCAGTGGTAGAGTGCTTGCCTAGGAAGTGCAAGGCCCTGGGTTCGATCCCCAGCTCCGAAAAAAAAGAACCAAAAAAAAAAAAAAAAAATATTCATTTTATGTACGAGTACACTGTAGCTGTCTTCAGACCAGAAGAGGGCATTGGATCCCTTTACAGATGGTTGCGAGCCACCATGTGGTTGCTGGGAATTGAACTCAGGTCCTCTGGAAGAGCAGTCAGTGCTCTTAACAGTGACCCATCTCTCCAGCCCTAGATCTGGATTTTCCACCTCCTACATTGTGAGCTGAACAAATCTCTTTGTTTCATAAGCCGTCTGCCTCAGGTTTCTTGTTACAGTAATGAAGAACTGACTAATATAGCTGCAAGCTGAGGCTCAGAGTATTGTGAATGAAAGTTGTTACAGTGTGAACAGTCGAAGATACATTGTTAAGTGTGGCAAACTGCAGAAAAGAATTGACACTTTGGTGTCAGTCACCTCCTTTCCCTGGGCAAACACTCAAAGGCTCTAACTTCACATATGAACTTACAGAAGCACCAAACACTTCCCAAGATCTCACTGGAAATGACTACCATGATCTCTTAGCCCTACTATAGAAACTAATCATCTGTCTGTCCATCCGTCTGTCTGTCTCTTTCCCTTCTTCCCTACCCCCATCAGTCTGGCGCAGGGTCTCACAGTGTATCCCACGCTGGCCTGGTCCTCACCATCCTGGGTGATAGAATTCCAGATACGCAAAACGCTCAGCTTTACCTGATTTTTTTTTATTACATTACTCCTGTGATTATGCAGAATTTCATCAGAAAAACCAGTGAGCTAATTAGTCTGAGATTAAAAAATTTCAGTTTTCAGGTTATCTCTTTGACCCAGGGCAAGTACCTCCCAGGATGCTGTGCATAAGAGCTTCAGATGCCTCTGCCATATTGCACAGGTGGGAGACAGGGGGCCTAACAACCCCAAGGGCCTCCCCCACTAGTAACCATCCCCACCCGTTCTCTGCCACCAGGGGTGCTTGCGCTCACCATAGATGACGTGGAGTCCAGGAGGCTCACGACCTTCATCTCCACCTCTTCTCCCCCAAAGCTCTTCAGCAACTTCATAACCTCACTCACTGTCAGCCACTTGCAGTCCAAGCCTTGAATGGAGACGATATAATCTCCTTCCTTGGCCCCTGCAAGCTAAGAAGAAAGGTTTGAATGAACGTCAGACTAGGCATCACACTCCAGAATGTGTCCCCAGACTCCGGGTGCAAGCAGCCACTGGTGTAAGTCTGTCTTTCGCTCTGCGTGTGTGTGTGTGTGTGTGTGTGTGTGAGAGTGTGTGTGTGTGTGTGTGTGTGTGTGTGTGTGGTGTGTGGTGTGTGTGTGTGTGTGTGTTACACCCATGTGTTAATTGAGTGTTCCAGCACTGAGCCCTACAATTGCATAAAGTTTACTTACAAGAAACAGAAATTCACCTGAGGGGTGGTGGTGGGTATGAAGCATCCAGAAGGCCTTTCACCCACCCAGGAATCAGACCTTGGCCAAACCCCAAACTCCATCACCCACCCCGCTACTTGTGCCCAGGATGCTGACTCTGACGCCTCCCTGTTCCCCACTTACCGAAGCAGAGCAGTGAGGATCCAGAAAGTGCACCTGGACTGGGGTATTCCCTCGTAAGGTGAAGCCCAAGTCCCCTTCCTCTACTCTGAGGTGAATGCCTCGAGGAGGTGACCATCTCTTGCTGGCCGAAAACACAGACAGGGGACCCTTGGGAAGAAGGGGTGATGAGGTGAGGCTTTGGAGGCTGAATTGCTATGCAGCCTAGGCTGGTCTCGAACACATGGATTCCAGGGATGCTCCTGCCTCCGTTCTTCAACCAGCTCCATTGTGTCTAATGTCACATGGGAGCAGTGTGTGCTCCTGCAGCCCTATGAGAGCAGTATTTACACTGTTTCTAACATAGCCAGTATATTTGAAACAAGATTACCTTACAGAGAGTCATTCATTCTCTCTCCCTACTGGGGCTTTGCACACGCTAGGCAAGAATATTGTAACTGAATTATGCCTCTAAATCTACCGATAATCTTAATAGGGCCAGGCACAGTGACACAGGTTTTCAATCCCAGCCCTCAGGAGGCAGAGGAAAGAGGATCTCTCTGAGTTCAAGGCCAGCCTGGATTACATAGTGAGGTGAAGATAATCAGGGCTACACAGAGAAACAGTCTCAAGACAAGACAAAACGAAACAAAACAAAACAAAACACAGCCAGCCAACCAACAACCCCCCAAACCAAGACAAAAATAATAAATACAGTAAAAGAGGTCCAAAAGTTACTTCATGTAACTTATGAAGTAAGTAGTCTGTTAGCATTTTGTCTAAGCTCCGCCCACAGTTACCTGGCCACAGCTAGGTGTGCCCGACTCACTATAAAAGGGGCTGCTTGCCCCTCCTCTCTCTCTTGTTCTCTCTTGCTCTTCCCTTCTTGCTTCCACTCTGTTCCCATCCCCTTCCCCCCTCTCTCTCCACGTGCTCATGGCCAGCCTCTACTCCTGTATTTCTCTCTCTTTCTCTGTCTCCTTCTCTCCCCCTCTCCCTCTCTCTCTCCTCCTCCTTCCTTTCTCTCTCCCTCCTCTCTCTTTCTCCCTCCCTCTCTCCCCCTCTCCTCTCTGCCTTTCTCTGACCCTACTACCCTCTTAACTTCCCTCCCCATGCCCTAAACAAACTCTATTCTATACTATATATACCGTCATGTGGCTGGTCCCTCAGTGGGAAGGGAAGCCTCAGCATGGGCCTGCCGAGCCACCCTCTTCCCCCACACCTCATCATACATCTACGAAACATATTCCCCACTCTCTTTGCCTTTTTATAAACACACCATGGTTGACTCACCAGCTTCTGAAAGAAGTCTGTCACTGTCACTTTCGAGAAGTCGGGGAAGGTTATTTTGACCTCTCGCTCAGTTTTGGCTAGAAAAGAAGATTAGAATTTGGGTAAGTACGTGTGCCACAGAAAGTCATTCCTGAAAACTTGGGTCTCAGACCTCCCTCCAAAGTCACTAACTGAGTCCCCTCGGCTTAAATACATAGGTAAGTAGTGTAGATGGCAAACCCCTCAGGCCTGGCCCAGGGAGACCACGCTTTTTGCAGGGATCTTCCTATGAGCCTTAAACCATTTGGAGCAGGGACAGAGAAGACCAGACACAACTTTACCTTCCAGGAGCTTGTTCGTATTCAGTGGTTCTCAAACCTTCCCAACGCTGCAACCCTTGAATACAGTCCTTCATGTTGTGGTGAGCCCCAACCATTAAATTATTTTTGTTGCTACTCTATATATCTAGTCTTGTTACTGCTATGAATCATAAAGTAAATATCTGTGTTTCCCAATGATCTTAGGTAGTAACCCCTGTGAAAGGATTGTTTGACCCCAAAGGGGTCATGGCCCACAGGTTGAGAACTGCTGTTCTAGCAGGAAGTCATAGTCACCTAGGCAGACTCTTCATTCACACAATAACCCCTCAGGTTTTAGATACTAAGAGGATGCTGCTAGAGTGGAAGCCACCTTGTGAGCCACAGTTCTTCATTCTGCCATGGAGTTGAAGTCTCTACCTCATGGGTAGAGTAGAGTACAGTTCTGAATGGAATCCTTGGGAGACATTCATACTTCCACCAAACGTGGGGCTGCCTGGGACAAGAACTTGAACCCCTAAGCATTTTTCCTTGCCTGTATTTTGTCCTTGCTGGAGATCAAATGCAGGGCCTCACAAACTAGGAAGGGCACAGAGCCACACCCCCAGGCCCTCATTGGAGGATCCGAGGCAGGTGCTTGACTAGAGCCACATCTGTAGGACTGTAAGGCACCCTGCCACTGAGCTGTACCCCACGTACTTCTTCATCTCTAACGCAGGTAATGTTAGCACCATCTTCAGTGCTAGTACAGACGGGAGTATCGAGGCTGGCCGACCTCAGATGCTAATACTGAGATAGGAGAGCTGGAAGAAGTCTCCTAGGTGTCAGAAACAGGGAGGGTGAGCTATTAAAATATATATTTTTTTGGCGTTCATCCAGTTTCTGGTTTACGACTCCCTCCCCACAGTAGACTACAGTAACTAAGACTTCTGTCCTCCCAGGCAATCCTAAAAGCTCGAATCTTTCTGTCTAGGATCTGGCCACAGAAACTCTAACAGATGTTGTCTGATAGCAGGTCATGAGATCTGCCCATTCCAAAGGGACCTGCCCCATCCCTTGGAGTGGTGAATGACGTGGAGGCTCCCATATGATCAGCTAGAACTGGTTTTCCTCTACATCCTCAAGAGGGTCCTGACTCAATTGGATTACCCTCCATTCCCCAACTAGAAAGAAAAAAAAAAAAACCTCATTGTAAAGCAATCTAGTCAGTGAAGTCCTGCAGAGACATTTCCCAGCACAACAGTAACTGTGTGGCCACCTCAGCACTGCAGTGACACCTGGGAGATGTTTAGAAATGTTGGGGCCACAAAAAAGAGAGAGAATGAAGCCAGAAGTAGGAACAGGTACACGCTGGCTTCCAAGTTAGGAAGACAGAAGAGAAAGAAGGCAGCCAGTGTAGTCTTGAGAATCTGCAGGCCTCAGACTAACAAGAAAGGCTCCAGGCATGTCTGTGAGAGTGAGATCACTAAAGCCCAGAGCAGGCCTGAGACCCATAAGGAGGGGTATCCCCAAACTGAATCAGAGAAAGCCAGAGCCCAGGAAAAGGCTGGGAGGGTGAGCTGAGCAGGAAAACAAGCAGAGGGCAGAGAGAAGCAAATTTAGAAATATGAAACAAGACTAAGAGAGAAGGAATCATAATGTACAGAAGAGGAGGCAGGGACTGAGAGGAGGCGGGGACAGAGAGGAGGCGGGACCAAGAGGAGGCGGGGACTGAGAGGAGGCGGGACCAAGAGGAGGCGGGGACAGAGAAAGACTGAGGCTGAGACACTCTGAGGTAAAGGTGGGAAGGAAAAGGTAAAGAGCAAGAGCCTCACCTCCTTATTAGGCCCAGGCTGAGGCTGAGGCTGGCCTTGAGTTTATGGCAATCCTCCTGCCTCACTTCCTCAATACTAGAATTATAGGTATGTCACTACATCCAACAGAGGAGTAGCACTAGGTTCCTCCCCAATCCAGTCCTGATAAAACCAGGGCCCTGGTGGCCGAGCCTTGCGTGAACCCTGCCAGATAGCCAACTAAACACAGGCTTGTGTGGCACCCACACTCCCAGGTGCCAGACCGCCATCTGACAGGTCCCTCTACTCACGAAGGACATCTGGAGCGTTGATCAAGTTCAGAAGATCATCATCCTGTTGGTGCTGGATATACTTGAGCTGAGTGCGCTGATGGGCAGCAGACAGCACATCGCGGAGCACCTGAATGTCACGCAGCTTCTTGCACAGGTTAGCCTCCCTCAGTGACTCCTTGTGGTAGTCAATGGCCCGGTGCAGATGTCCTTTACCTACAGATAGAAATATCTTTCAGACCAGGAAAGGCCTTTCTGATTGAGTAACTTTAAAAAAAAAAAAAAAAAATCCTGTTTTTTGTTTGTTTGTGTATCCGATGAGGCGACTTTTCTTTTTTTGAGAGGGGGTGGAGGGAATGTTATTTCTCAAAAATCCCAGGCTGGCCTCAAACTTGTTAAGTAGCCAAAGCTGACCTTGAACTGTTGACCCTCCTGCCTCCATCTCCCTATGGGATCACAGGCATACTCTACCATGCCTGGGTGTATGTGGTGTTAGGGATCCCACCCAGGGCTGCATGCATGCGAGGCGAGGCACTACCAACTGAACAGCTAGGTAAACTATTGAGCAGAGCTCCAAAGTAAAGCAGAAGCCTTAGGGATACGTGACAGGACAAAGTTCCTGAAAGAAAAACAAATGCAAAGACCCTGAGGCAGGAGCATAATCAGGTCTTCAAGGAAAGTAGGTACTGACTGGACAGAGGGTGGACAGAAAGATAATCAGGTCAGGGCAAGGACTCGATCACTGCTGATCATACACGTGCTGGGAAGACCAGGGAGGAGCCTATCAGGATGTAAGCAGGGGGCTAAGGTGGCCAGGGTCTGCAGGAAGAGAAGTGAGAGGAGCAGCTATGAAAACAGGGGTTCCGCTAGACCTATCTCACGGGGCTGTGTGGGGTTTAATCGAGCCACTGTGAGTTCGGTAAGCTCTGTGGATGTGACCCCAGCTAGGGTTGTCAGATAGGAGTGAGAACTGAGCCATGTGACCTGCTGACGAGAAAGAGGGGAGGGAATGCTAAGCATGGCCAAAACATTGCAGAGGGAGAACCTCTCCCACTAAGATGGGGAAACGGTCACGCTGACACACGGCAGAGAATTAGACCAGGATTCCGAGAACTTTCGGCTGCTACTCACTACTGGTGAAGCATAAAAGCAACAATGGGAGCCTGGGCACACCAGCACTTGGGAAGCTGAGGCGGGGGATGGCAAGGTCAAGATTGGCCTGTGCTACGGAGCTGGGCGACTTACCAGGGCCCGACCCACAATGAAAAGAAATAAAAAGACAGGGGTTTGGTTTAGTGGTGATGTGTTTGTCCAGCACACATGAGGCCCTTTGTTCAATCCCTAATTCTGAGAAAGGATTGGGGTGGGGGGTGGTGGACAAAGGAAACTGAGGCAGGAGTTCACCACAAGCCTCAGTGGCCTGTGCTACACTCAAAACCCATGCTTTCTCAAAGGAATGAATTAAAGAGAAGGAAAACTAGAGACAGGCAGATCTCTGCAAGCTCAAGGCCAGCTTGGTCCACACAAAGAGTTAGGCCAGTCACGGCTACATAGTGTAACCTCTTAAAGAAGAAATGGGGAGGGCAGGTGGGAGTAGGCGAGGGGAGGGGAGAGAAGAAGGAAGAGGAAGGACGGGAGGGAAGGAGGGGAGGGAGGGAAAAGAAAGGAGGGAGAGAGGGGAGGGTGGGGGAAGGAAGGGAGAGGACAGGAGAAGGAGGAAGAGGAAAGTTGGGGAGGGGAGGAGAGAGGAGTGCAGAGGAAGGGAGAGGAGAAAGAAGAAGGGTGGGGAGGAGAGGGGAGGGGAGGGAGAAAAGGGAGGGAAGACGAGACAGTTTCCACGGCAGTGTGGCCGTGTGCCAACTACGGATAGCTACAGTGTCAGGAGGTAGTTAAGGGCCCGGCTGTGGTAGGAGGCCATGAGAACATAGCTCGGGAAAGCCCTCTGCAGCTAGGGCTGGCCCACAGTCTCTCAATGCTAGGCGGCTTGCTTTCCCAGGTCCTCTCTTGGAGCCCCACCTTGGGGCTGTTTGTGAGCAGGAACAGCTGAGGACCAAGCAGAGCCCAGCCCCGGGACAGGACTACAGGACAGACTACAGGACAGGTCTACAGGACAGACTACGCACCGAGCAGCACACGCTGCCCATCATTCTTCAGCGTGGCCAGAGGCGTCATCCCTTCCGGCATGCGGTCATAGAGCTGGGACAGGCATTTCTCTTGGTGGTCCTCGTCTGCGCCTGGCTTTACTGTGAAGACAGCTACAGGTTACATTCCCTCCGTGTGGAGGCAGTGCCCCAGACCTGAATTCTATTTAAACAATGTCAAAGAGCTATTTTTAGCTCCAAGACAAAGCCTAGGCTACCAGGTCCTAAACCTTTGCTCCCAAGGGGACAGCCAGCCACATACTAGGGCTTCAGGATTCGACCCCAGACCCACTTCCTGTAACTGCCCCTCCAAGTTGAACATTACATGGAGCCTACTTGCACGGCTCTGACCCAGTGGCTGCCCTATCTGCTTTCCTGTCAGGGGCTGCAGACCTCCTAAGCCTCCTTCTTTACTTCTTCCTCCCTTGAAGACGTCTTTTTTGTTAATTTGGGCTATAGGGTCTCTAGTAGCTCAGGCTGGCCTGACACTATGTAGATGAGGATAACCTCTGATCCCCTGCCTCCACCTTCTAAGTCGTGAGGGTTATAGGCAATATACCACCACGCCCCGCCTTTTCAGTGGATGGACTGAACCCAGAGCTGCCGCACACTAGGGAAGCGGCCTAACTACTGAGCCGTAGGCCCAGCCTGTGTGATCGGTGTCAGTTGTGTGTATGTGGTGCTTAGGATGGGAATACACTCCAGCCCCATGGTTTTTAAACTGCCAAAAATGAAGGAATTAAGTAGAGCGGGCGCCTATACACAGCACTGAGAGGCTGCGGGAGGGACTGTGAGCCTGGAGACAGCCTAGGCCATGTGGCAGGACATTATTCAAAAAGAAGTCAGACCCACCCACAGTGAGTAAGACACCAGTCATTCCCCAGCTCAATACAGACTTTCTGTGCAACCCCTGTTTTAATGTAATTTTTTAGTCTTTTGTTTTTGTTGTTGTTTTGGTTTGGTTTTTGTTTTATTGTGCTTTGTTTTTCTTTTTTTTTTTTTTTTTCGGAGCTGGGGACCGAACCCAGGGCCTGTGCTTTGTTTTTCTTGAGACAGGGTCTCTCTGCATAGCCCTGGCTGTCCTGGAACTCACTTTGTAGACCTGATTCACCTCATGCTCACAGATCCACCAGCCTCTGGAATGCCAAGATTTAAGGCATGCTGATTTTAGGCTTGAATTTTTAATCAATATCTTTTTTTAATTAATTTTGAATCATTTAAAATATCATCTCTATGGTTCAGCAGTTAAGAGCACTGACTGCTCTTTGAGAGTCCCGAGTTCAATTCCCAGCAACCACATGGTGGCTCACAACCATCTGTCATGGGATCTGATGCTGTCTTCTGGTGTCTGAAGACAGCTGCAGTGTACTCACATACATTAAATAAATCTTTAAAAAAATGTATTGGGGTTGAAGAGATGGCTCAGCTCAGAGAGGATTGACTGCTGTTCAAGAGGTACTGAGTTCAAATTCCCAGCAACCATCTGTAATGAGATTAGATGCCCTCTTCTGATGTGTCTGAAGACAGCTACAGTGTCTACAGCTAATAGAAATAAAATTTAAATATATATATATATATATATATATATATATATCTCAGTGGAATATACACACAAATAAATTAATTAAAATAAAAAATATATTGCCTTAGTTGGCCACAGTGGCACACACCTACAATCCTAGCACTTCAGAATCAGACAGACAGAAGACAGAACAGGGCTTTAAGGCCAGCTTGGGTCACATGACATCCAGTCCCAACAAAACAGAGCAAAGCAAAATTACTCTTTGACGATGGGTGTGGTAGCACAAACTTAAAATCTTAACATTTGGAGGGCATTTAATGCAGGAAGATCTTGTGTTCAGGACCAGTCTAAGCTATATAGGGAGACTTCATCTCTAAATAGACATATAATAATTAAATGAACTAAAATAAACACTACTGAGTAAGACCCTGTCATTCTACCCCCAAAACTGCCAAAGTAAAAAATAAGCCGGGTGACTGTGGCACAGGCCTTTAATCTCAGCACTCGGGAGGCAGAGGCAGGCAGATCTCTGAGTTCGAGGTCAGCCTGGTCTACAGTGTGAGTTCCAGGATAGCCAGGACTGTTACAGAGAAAACTTGTCTCAAATAATAATAATAATAATAATAATAATAATAATAATAATAATAATAATAATAATAATAATTGGAGCTGGAGAGATGGCACAGTGGTTGAGTGCATACTTCTGGTGCAGAAGATACCAGTTCCCACATCAAGCAGTTCACAAACTGCTCACAATGGCTTGTACTCCAGTTCTAGGGCATGCACCGCCCCCTTCTGGCCTCTGTGGACACTGCACACCTATACAAGAACCCACATACAGACTCACATAGCTGTTTGTGGTGCTTTGAATGAAAATGGCCTCTACAGAATCATACATTTGCATGGTTAGTCCCCAGTTGATGAACTATTTGGAGAGGATTAGAAGGCTTGTCACCATATGTGGTCTTAAAAGCCCAGTGTATCCCTTTCTCTGTCATTTGCCTTAAGAGTTAGCCCTGAATTCCACAGGCCTCTGTGACAGCCACTTGGGTCAATGTGTCCTCTCCACCTTGTGCCTTCATGTTGTGCACATGCCCAGGGCAGGAAGGCAGTTCCCTTTCAGCTCAGCATCCCCCCAATGGCAGCAAGCCCACAATTCTGAGACGGCGGAGCCTTACACTGGTGGTCGATGAGGAGGGTGGCTGCAAAGTAGTGAGCCAGCGCGCCATAGTGGTAGGCCTTCACGTAGGCCACACTGGCCCACGAGTACGGGATGTTCTCTTTCACTGGTTCCTGGCTCATGGCTGCATGCAGTTGCTGGTAGGACGCTGCCACCTGAAACAGAAGGGAGATGGGCAAGGAGGACCTGGCACAGGGGCCCTCCCAAGCCTGGCTGCAGAGAAAGAGTCCTTTCTTCTAAGCCAAACCCCCCTCTGCTGGAGAATGTTCCAGAATGTGGGCATAGAGCCAAGCAAGTCCTCCTGCTGTGAACATCGTAGTTAACAGAGGATCAAGCGACTGTCATTAGGCTGCCTTTCTGGCTAAGCTGCAGATGGACTCTGTGATCCGTATCTGAAACACCGGTAACCTGCCAAATAGACGTAGGCCGGCCGCTTCAGTGGCACCTAGCACACTGCTAAGGTTGGAAGTGAGCTGCTGCTGTGACACCCCCGTCCCCACCCCCCCAACCCCCTTCTCCACCCCCACCCTCTACCGCTCCCAGCATCTACATCAGCAGATCCCGCCCACCCGGAAGTCACAGGAACTATGAGGCCTTTACCTTGGCAGCCTCCTGAGCCACCTTTACCAGCACAAAGAACTCATTCTGGATCCCCAGGAGGCAGATTTTCTCAAACACGCTTTCTTGGGCTTGGGCGAGCATCATTTTGACCAGCACGCTGAGCATGGCAGGGCTCATGTCGTAACTTGGAGTGTGAGTGAAGGTCTCTTTCAGGTAGTTTAAAACCCCTAGGATCAGAATTGTTGCTCATTAGTAGGAAAATCACACTTATTATTATCATGGGCTGTAGAGAAAGAAGACAGGAAATATAGCTGGGATCAGGGTGTCCGTCATAAATGAGTGCTTGCTTAGCACACAGGAAGCCCTGAGGATGAGCCTCGAGCTATGCAAAGAAAACTCTATCGATCCATCTGTCTGTCTGTCTGCCTGTCTACTTACTATCTATCTAATGCGCATATATAACTTAAATACGTATTTATATTATACACATACACACACATACACACATATATATACATACACATACGTACACACACATACATATATATACATACACATACGTACATACACACATATATATACATACACATACGTACACACACATATATATTCACATACATATACGTACATACACACACACACACACACACATATATATATATATATATATACACACACATACATACATACACACACATATATGGCAGACACCTATAATCCTAAAGCATCTGGGAAAAAAATCTGTATTTGCAGGCACAGTGGTACGTTCCTTTAATCCCAGCATTAGAGAAGCTGAAGGAGGAGGAGGGAGAGGTCAAAGACGAGAGCAAGACTCTGTGTGACTCTCGGTGGCCATGCTATTTAGCCATTCCTCTGTTTCCTTTGTGTAAACCTCAGTAATCACACGAAAGGCCTGAGTGCTCCTTGGATACCCACGCTCACGGCAGCACTAGTCACAGTAGCCACTCCAAAGGCCCACTGATGGGTCAGCAGGCGATCACAATATCTATACACACACAGTGGTTTATTCATCAGCCTTAAAAGGACTGAGGGGCTGGAGGTACGGCTCAGCGGTAGAGTGTGCGCTTACCCTGTAAGAGGTCCCAGGTTCGATTCCCAGTGCCACAAGTATAATGAGGCTCTGGTAACCTTTGATACTAGTATTTGGAAAATAGAGGGAGGAGGAATCTCTCTGAGTTCCAGGCCAGTCTGGTCTACAGAGTGAATTTCAGACCTGCCAGGGTTTCATAGTGAGACCCTGTCTCATGAAACTCGGATGTGTAGACAACATGAAGGAAGTCTTTATGCCGGGTACAATAAGCCAGGCACGGAATGGCAGGTAGTACAGGATTCCATTTGGTGAGGTTCCCAGAATAGTCAACTGAGAGGCACAAAGAACAGAAGTCACTAGGAGCCACAGGAACAAGGAAAGGGACGTCGCACTCTAATAGATACAGAGACGCCGGGTGTGGTGGCACACCCCTGTAATACCAGCACTTGAGAGGGTGAAGCAGGGGGATGGCCAGATGACCCTGTCTGGATAAGTGAATAAAAGCATGAGTGAATAGGGCCCGCTCGAGCAATGCATGATGGGGGCACGCTGGAGCTGGAGGGCGCTCCATGCCGCTGAGCCACACACTTAGAAACTGTCAACAAGACGTTTACCACAGCAAGAAATAGTTAAAACTGTATCTGATGGCAGCTAGACCTCAGCCCAATTTTGCTTTTCAATCAGGTTCCCTTTGAAGGCATTTACATATGCATGAAGCAAGGGGACCGGCTGACTCTCCTCTGTTGCCATGCCACTTGGGAAATTCCTCCTATGCTGGGCATGTGATTGAGAAAAGAGAAAGCCTGTGGAGAGATTGAGGGGTGCTGGGCCCATCCTGCCACCCTCAGCTACTTCTGTGGCGAGCCCTGACGGACATTTAGCCTGGAGGTGACGTGGACTGGACACATGCATCTCACCCAACTGGCCCTGCAGGTTCTGCTGCCCCAGAGAAGGATGTGTGTGACCCAGGCTGTCAGCCTCCCCCTCCCCCGGCCCTCCTTCTTCCACCTCAGACGGTCCTGTTCCTAAGTTTCTTTGTATTTCTGAAGCCTTGGAGGCAGGTCACACAGCGTGACGACTGCCTAAGAGTCCCCAGAAGCCAGCATGCTTGAACAAACCTGCAATCCCAACATGCCAGAGACAGAGAGTTCAAGGCCAGCCTGAGGTAGACAGCAACAAGACCATGCCTCCACGAGCCAAAATGGCGCTCGCTGCTGTGCTACTTCATGGGTTTTAGATCGATCTCTCTCCAGGCAGGTTTATGCTGGGAGAGGAAATGATTAGCACAGAGGGCAAAAAGGAAGCTAAGCTGGCACTCAGGAGGCTGAGGCAGGATGAACAAGCACCTCGAGCTCAAAACCAGCCTGACCTACAGCATGAGTGAAAGGCCATCTTGATCTACATAGTAACAACCTGTCTCAAAGGATAAAAAAAAAAAGCTATCCCAGTGCCTGCTTGGAAGACACACTGTAGCCTGTGTCCTCCATTCTCCAGCTGGGTCTCCTCCCGAGACAGGCCCTACTTGAAGGGAACAGGACATCCTCTAGTACCTCAATCTGTGCCGGGCTGGTCCGTTGCACCATCTCTAATGACCCCAGTCCCTTAAGGCTGATTCTGGTTCCTACCAGGAGGAGCGTGTAGGGGTGATGAAGTTAAGATGAGGAAAAACAAGTTAACTGCCATGGCCCACATCTGTCATCCCAGCACTCGGGCTGAAGCAAGAGGATCCCAAGTTCCAGGCCAGCCTGGCCTACCAAACAAGCTTTGCCCCCAGCACTGTAGAAGAGGGCCGCTGGGAGTGCTCGGCCACCTCTGAAAGTGACAACACCAGCGAAAACCGGCAGGCTCCCGGTCCCTTGTCACCTGACAATGCTGAAATCGACGAGCGAAGGCTTTGCAAGCTTGGCAGATGAAGCACAATACGAAAGTGCGGATGATAACAGTTAATTCCCTTTATCTGGGGTTCAGCTCTGTTCCGGCTCAGTTACCTGCAGCCAACTGTAATATGATAACCTGGCATGGAAAATTCCAGAAACAAGCAATTCGCAACATCTATCAAGTGGAATTGCTACCACTGCTCTATTTTATGGTTCCCTGTTAATCTTTGACTGTGTCCAATCTGCCTCATGGATACGGGAACAGAGATGGGAAGTCTTTATTTTGTCTCTCCTTCCTTCTCCTTTCCCGGTTCCCTTCATTTATCCGCAATGCTGTGGGTCAAACCTAGAGCCTCGCACATGCTAGGCAAGTGTCCCACCCCTGAGCTGCGTCCTCCGCCCTTGTACAGGCTTCTGGACTATCTACAGTTTCATACCTACATGTCTAGGAACATGTGCCCTTATGGATAGATCAGTGTATTAGCTGATACAGTAATTGTAAAGGCTTCGCCTCCACTGGTTAAGGCAAGTTCCTGAATTCCTACCATTGAGAGATATTCACAGCCACGCACCTGGAAAAGATTACTCATTAACTACAAGCCTCACTATGTACACGAGCCCTATTGGACCGAGATCACATGATGCCAGCTTTGAGTAAATCTCCTGACCAAGAAGTTACACAGCCATTCCTTCCTCCTTTATGGTTATGAGACTATAAATTGACCCCAGGGACTCCCCTCGAGTTGGCCAGTCAAGCCTTTAACAAACTCTGAGCCACACCCCAGCCCCTCACAGGAGGATTCTAGGCACTGCTCTACCTAGAGCCACGCCCCCAGCCCTTGTGAGACTTGTAAGGCATTGATTGGCACTCGGAGGGTCAGCAGAAGACCTGAGCACAAGGCTCTTTTAAGCTGGGGACAGGTACCAGACTGTAAGGCTGCCCTGGAGGACACATACCTGCAGCTCTCTGAAAGGCATCCACGGCGCTCTCCAAGCCAGCCTCTGTCTGCCGGTTACAGCGGGTCCCAATCTGGGTGTACAGTGCCCCAGTGTTGAAGAGAATGCTGGCCTTCTCCAACAGCAGAGTCTGCTGGCTGACCGGAACTCCAGTGAATGAGTCATACCTATAGAAAACGAATACGCTCTGATCACACACAGGACTTGGTTACTTAATGCCATTGCTGGGCACACAAGAACAGAAACTCACTGCTCACATGAAACTCAAAGATGCACAAACAACTGGGTTTTTGTTTCCAAGCAAGACAAGTCTGAATATATAGGATTCATACCTATCATCCCAGCACTCAGGAGGCTGAGGCAGGAGGACCATGAGTTTAAAGTCAGCCTGGGGGTACACAGATAGACCCTATCTCAAAAGAAATAAAAAAAATCCCTGCAAGCCAGACCTGGTGGCACATGCCTAACATCCTGGGACTCTCTGAAGGCTGAGGCAGGAGGATTGTGAGTTTGACATTCTGAGCCACCCAGCAAGGACCTATCTCTTTTTATTTATTTTCTTTAAAGATTTATTTATTTTATTTATATGAGTACACTGTAGCTGCCTTCAGACACATGAGAAGAGGGCATCAGATTCCATTACAGATGGTTGTGAGCCACCATGTCGTTGCTGGGATTTGAACTCAGGACCTCTGGAAGAGCAGTCAGTGCTCTTAACCACTGAGCCATCTCTCCAGCCCAAGAACCTGTCTCAAGAAGCCAAATGTTGCGTTTTTAAATCTCTTTCTGGTTGGTACGCATCTATAATCACAGTACTAGCGCTGGAAAGACAGGAGGTCCACGGCCAGTGCGAGGTCAGTTTGATCTTGGGACTACATAGTGAAATCCTGTTTTAACGAAACAAAAATTCTATTTCTTTTTTTGTGGCCCTTGTCACTGGGATCAAAGTCAATTCAAGCTTACATCCACTGCCACGCCCCGAGTAAGAAAAGATTCTTCTCAAAAGAAAAAAATTGTCTCGTTTCTCGTTTCCACCAGAGAGCCCCGGTTTCTCCCCAGCGACCGAGTGAGCACACACACAAAAGGCCTCTTTTCCATGGCTCGTTTGTTCTGAGAAACCATGGTCAGTTGCAGTCTCTAGGTCTTTACACAAACACCAATTTACAGACCCTCCCCACCCCTGGGACCCACTGGGCAAATGCCAGTCAAGATGAGGGGGCAAATGCACAGCAGAGGGGGCCCCAGAGAGCACCTACCAGGTAAACAGGAGCCCCATGTGGCGGGTGGGTGGGAAAAACCTACTCTCCACAAAGCCCAACTGAATGAAGTATGACATGAGCAGTTCAACCCCTGCCTCATCCCTGCTGGGTGTTCGGCAGGCCTGAAAGGAAAGCAAGGAGCGAAGGTGAGCATCCCCAGGACCCATCCCTGAACACAAGAACAGACAGATGCCTTGCTGTGGGTATCACGAACTCTAGCAGAGGCTGCTTAGGGGGAAGAGACAAAGTCAGGAATCCTGGAACCCAGCTCCATGGGCAGGTCTCACGCCTGCTCTGGTTTTCTGGTATAGCAAGTGTAGTGGGTAATCCCCATAGCCCCTCTCCATGCCCAGCATCCCGGATTCTCCAGGGCTGATGTCAGAACCTATGTGAGCAAGGCTGACTCCCAGACTGCTGCCCTTACCTGTCGCAGGTCCATAAGGTCTGCAATGTCATCCTCATACAAATAGCTATCTTCACTGTAATGTTCCAAAATAAAATCCTGTAAGGAGAAAAAAAAAAAGCCAAGGTTCCAGTCAATAGCTGGGTCTGCAACAGAGGGGGTCCTGGCACAAAAGAAAGTCAGTCAAGCCACAGATCTAGCCTGGTGCCTTGATGCACACCTGTGATCCTGGCACTCGGGAAGCCGAGACAAGAGGGTTGGTAAATGTGAGACAGCCCAAGCTACATGTTGAATATCAGGATAGCCTGGGCTACATGCAGTATGAGAGTCTGCCTTAAAGATACCAAAACAAAGAGGGTTGGAGAGATGGTTCAGTGGTTAAGTGTGTGTACTGCTCTTGAAGGGGACACAAGTTTACTCCTCAGAACCCATGTCAGGTGGACCAAAAGGTTCTTGTCCACCTCCACAGGAATGGAGGACTCTAGCGTCCTCAAGTTCACAAGTCCCTCCCCTTAAAAATATTTTTTAATGCAAGGGGAAAAGGAGGAAATGTCTATGTAATAGTTAAGTGACGATATGTTAACTACTTCTGACAGACCAGCAAGGGCTCAGACCCTCCACCTTTATGCTGCTTCAGTACCTGAACACATGATCTTCTAAGCCAAGGAGATCTGGGCCTTGGGATGTCTAGATATGGTGAGAACCTTTATGAGAACAACTCTGGTGATTAGACATCTCAGTGCAACCCTTACGTTGAATGCACAGCAACCTATTGTTTGACAACTGCTCTGAGTTCATGTGGTCATTCAACAAACACTGGTGCATGCATACTATCTGCCAGGTGCTGTTGGAAGATCCTTCCCCTTCACTGGGACCATACTGACAGAGAAAATGAGCAAGCACAACAGTCTTAACGGTTATACACAAGTTGTATAAA